>NW_027176927.1:7287869-7622869 GCF_023349555.1 Cebidichthys violaceus
AACAAAAAAAGGGACTAGTAATGTTTCACATTTGTGTTGAGGGAAACACCTTGCTATGCAGGTCCCCACCCATAAACTTTAATGATTCCTACAACTACCTGAAGATAAAGGAAACTAAATAAAAATGGACACATATAGAAGAATTTCTCCAACCTAAAAATGAACACACACACAAATATGCACTTTGCCTAGTACACACTGCACAAAGAAGCACACCCACATGCAGACAGACACCCTGACGTACCTGTTGGACCTCTGCTGCCGTACTTTTGAACAGCTCAATATATCTTCTCCCAAGGATTTCCTTGTGTTTCCTCAGAGCACACTGGGTGTGTTCCTCACAGGCAAATAAAACAAAGGCATCGCCAGTGGGACGGCCGTCTGGATAGCGAACAAATAGGATGCCATCTTTCCCTCCGCTGACCGGACATGTCTCTTTGAGGTCCTCCTCCGGGGAGAAGAAGGTGAGCACCTGCTCGTGTGTGGCGGTGAAAGGAAGACCTCGCATCCTCACTATGATCTGGTCCTCACGGGACAGGAAGATTGCTACCTCATTGGAGGTACCTGGCGCACACACACACACACACACCTATTTAATCAAGTACAGTATATACTGTAAATAGAAATGATCACACTGTAGATTAAGACAGAATTAAGTTTTCCTTCCTTCCAGCACTTTTAATGGCATATTTTCATTGGCTGTCATATTTTATAATAAATAGGAATAAACTTGACTCTCTCTTCATGATTTTGAGTGATGGTCCGGCCCTCCATTTTTATGATGATAAACATCTAAACTTAAAAGGTGAGAGCTTCTGTGAGAGCTTCTGCATATGACTAACATCTTAACTATGCATTGCTGAGAAACTTGTTACCAAATGGTATGACTGAAGTTTGGTCATAACTGCTAAATCTTTCTGCAAGTTATGATTTTCCCCTGGAGATGATGAGTGTGCTGAAAATCATCTTATGGGCATAAAATGTCCACTCCAAGAAATGTATTCAGGATGCTGGAATATGTTCAGAGCCCAGAAATCAATAAAGACAAACAAATGCACAAAACCAAACAGCAAGACATATGGTTGTGTTTCTAATCAGTTTTTAAATAATGAATTGTTGGTTTAATCTCATAACAGGATGGTGAGCAGCCAGAGCAGCACCACCAAAGAGCTTCAGGACTTAATTTGGTCAAACTATATTGGGCACAAAACACCCAACCTAATTTTACTTAATGCCTAGGTTTGCTGCCGATAAGGTAAAATAATATGTAGTACACGTGGTTATATCTGCTCACCTCCTGCTATCTTCAGGAAGTCCTCTCCTGAAGCTTTGTAAACCTGCCATTAGAAGGGAACAAGACAGAAACAAGGAATTATTGTCACTTCAGGTGTAGCTGCAATGACAGAAGTGAAAACACATAAGAGATTAGGTTCAGGTAGCGTGGCTTATTCACTTAACTAATAACAACTAGTAGGGTTCAGACGGGTTACCTCTATGTATCTGCTGCCCATGTGGTGCTTGTGTCTCTGCAGTGCCAGGTCTCTGTGTTCTTCACTGACAAAACGAACAAGAGCTTCTCCGTTCCTCCTCCCCTGAGCATTAAGACACAGGGCAGCCCCTCCTCTATACAACACAATGTACACAATGTTACAGAGTATTTTAAACCTTATGTCAGCAGCAGGTTTCAGTATATATATCATGTTGACCGATCAATACAAGTCCTTCATAAGTGAGAGTGCTGTCAATATAGCTACAACATACTTGGCAATGTTGAGTCCTCTGAAGAATCGAGCGATGTCCTGGTCAGAAGACTGCCATGGCAATCCTCTAGCTCTGATGACCGTGTTGTCACACACTTTCTCCATCTTACTGCTGCACGCACACACAAACACACACACTGAGATATTAGCGCCACAGGAGTGGATGTAGTTTATTTCAGAGGCAGAGAACAAAAATAATATTTATCTTGAGCAAACTTTACTTACCAAGTGCCAGTCTCAAACTTCTCACTAACTCTTTCCTGGGTAGAAAACTTGTGGCCTAATGGGAAAGCATTAGAGTTTCCAAAATTAGATCACAAATCCAACCACAAACTCATTTTAGTACTTTGTAATCAACATGATGGCCTCAAGTGTTAATGAACTTAGGGTTCCTTTTACAGAAATCAACATAAACAGCAAATCACTTAAGGGCTGCAACTCAATTTAATTGTGGATGACTTTGCCGTTTATTATCTCTATCTATTGATTGATTTGTTTGTTTGGCATAGAAGTCAGAAAATGGGGAAAAATGCCGGAAAATGATATTCAAATGTCCTGTTTTGTCCAACCAATAGCACATAATCCAAAGATATTCAGTTTACAAGTATGTAAACCAAAAAAAGCAGCAAATCCAACATTGGAGAAGCTGAATCTTGTTGAGATGACTCAAACGATTAATTGATTACCAAAATACTTTTACTTTTCTGTTTCAGTTCTATTTTCCTTAATTAACCTTTTAGGAGTGCCTTTGAAGTTGCACACTTTTCTTATGTGCCCTGTAAACACAGAGTAGCCATTTATGTCGAACTAACTGACAAATCCCTGATGTTTCACTTTTGTGTAAAATCACATATGGGACTCACTTAATGGCTCAGAAAGCAGGGCAAGGACAATGCTGCCCATAACCTGGACCTGCTGGACTGCTATTTCTGCAGGCAATATGGCTGACGGATCCTGTGTTGTTGAGGGATCCCACATAGCGGGCACATCAACAGGTATACTAAGAGCTGAGGAGGAGGCAGTCAAGGAAAGCAAACAAGGAACAGCCAAAAAATAAATAAAACAGTCTCAACAGTTCGGAGAGATCAAAAAAGGTTTTTGTATGTGACAATGGAGGGAAATAAAGGACACAAAAGTAGCAAGGAAGGCAAGACAAACTCACACAGAGATGTTAGTTATCCTGTTCCAGTGGGTGTGTGAGTGTGGAGTTTGTCCTGTTGGCTGAACACACACTCGTTCACCGAGCGCTTAGCAAGGTGCTGCCATTGTTTCCCTATTTGCATTTCAAAACTTCTAGTTTTGCAGCCAACACCCCGAGGCTTATAAACTTATAATGTGTGTGTTTCTGAGCGATGTGTGCTCAACAGATCAAGCTGAACATGCAGATAAATAACCATTAACTGTCTAAAATACACTTAAACATTAAATGCATTAGATATAAAGTATTAGTTCACAGACATTCGCTGGCACACCTAATGTAAACAGCTGACATAATAAAAAGATACACTCTGCCATGGTGTGTACATTCAAAGCCTTGAGGTCAGATGTGGGGAAGTGCTTCTTGAACTCTTTCCGCAGGTCAAAGAAAGAGTAGAAACAGTCTGGGACCAGGATGTTCTGGGGGGGAAGAAGTTAAAAGAACGGATGTGAACACAAGGCCAATCAACAGCTGCTGTTTTATTGCCATCGTATTGGTGTTTGCTCAAGCCAGTAGAATAATCTTTACACAGGTTCAAGACAATTTCATCCGCTTCATTGTGTAGATGTTGTTTCATGTGCACAAGTATGTGCATGGGCGTATGTCATTAGACAGGTTTGTGTTAGCGGCTCTTACACCGTGACATTAAATTCAACCAGGAGCACAGTGCTGACACAACACATCCCTTTGTGACTGTGTGAATTCTGAAGGTTCCTGCAGCGCCGAGTGAACATCCGCCCTGGCTGCAAGGCGTTCACCCATCCAGCTCACTCACCTTGCTTGCGGCCTCGGGGTGAATCACTTGGCGGATGTGAAGGGGCCCGTCTGTACACAAACACACCGACGTGCCTGCGCCCGCGCTGTTCACCTCGTTCGTCAGTTGTAGATGAAACTGCAAAAACAGGTGCCAAACATTTAGGAAAGAAATTAAAACATTCGTAATAAATCCTCAGGCAGCAGTAATAATAACTATGTAATAAAAATGCTTATATATAATGACTTCAGTGAGGTTATTACCAAGTTTAATGCGGTCTCAAGACTTGTGGCTGTGGAGACATTATCTGCTTGGGATCTATTCTCCTCTTCCACACTCTCCTCCACCCCATCCTCCTCCTCCTCCTCCTCCTCCTCTTTTTCCTCAGTTGAGTCTGAGAGGTCCGGCTTAATGAGGAGCTCATTCACCTTGCCCAACTGGTTCAGAGAAGAAGAAAAAAACACGTCAGTCTTGAAACAGAAGCCTCCATAGAAACTCACAAGCCGTAGGCTGCTACGATAGTAATAAATGTCGGTAATATAGAGCTTTATTACATTTATATCATTCCATAAAAGAACAACAAACGCAGGAACTATGTTTAAACACCTTGCAATGGAGACATCTTTAGGAGAATATATCTGTCTTCTAATTATACTGAATAACTTCTGAGCCTATTTTAAGCTCATAGATGTTTACTCACCTGAGTCACAGCATTATTATAAATGCCTGTCGTTTGTATTTGAGTCCATTTCCGACTAGAGTTGCCCTGTTTACCTGTCCGCTCCTTTATTTACCACTACAACACCTGCTTTAGAATAACGATAACTAGGTGTAATAAGAAGTCTAGTACAATGTTTTACCTTTTTGTTCTTTACATCCACGAGCTGCCAAACCAACTGCTCGAGCTCCTTCTCGTCAGATCCTAGCAGCTCTCCGCTCGCGCCAGATGTGGCGGTGAAAACCACCACCAGGTAGTCTACCTGTGCCGTCATCTGAACACAAACAGATCCCAAAAAAAACAACAAATCTAAAGCTACACAAAAGTAGGCTAAAGGACAGTAACTGGAGATACGCCGGAGAGGAGACACATGCGGGAGCCACAAGGTATAAACACCTTTACTTTGACACCTGAGCGTAAAGGTGAGGTCCGTAAATCCAAGTTTCGTCGCGTGTTGAATTTTAAGTGAAGCCTCCCGCAGTCACCATCGCGGAGTAATGGCTGAACGTTCCTCGTTTTTGTAAAGCATCTACCTGTGTGACCACGTGACTCGACCTGCCCCCTCCCTCCTTCAGGTGGTTTACTGATTAGTACGTGGCAGACCATGGAGGATATCGTGGATATCTGTACATTCTCATGCATAATACTTTTCAGTATTTAAGTAATTTAAGTATCTTACTGTATACCAATTTACAGAGCCGGAAGGTATTAAGGGTGAAATGGTTAGGCTACCGGCCTTTTTAAGGAGAATAAAAGTAATGCCACATCTCGTTGAAAGGTTTAAGTATATTGACAATAAACAACACCCAGCAAATATAACACATTTGTATTTTTAAAAATGAAATGAAATGAAAAATAAAAATAAAATAAGTGTTTCTATATGAAAATAAATTATCAAATGCCAGAACATTTATGAAGCCTGGAGTGTACCTAGTTATACTTTTACGATGTTTCATTTCAACTCATTAATTAATTTCTACATTTTAAAAACTATTATTAATTAAACAATTAAATACACCTGAAAAGTATGCACTGACTGCAACTGTATTTTGACCCTTGTTTCATTGAGAAGCATTAACATGTTATTATAATATACTAAATTATATGAATCATAACATTATAAGTGGTCATGTAGCCTATTATCTTCCATCACTTTAACAACAACAGTAATACAATTAATCATAGGCATATTGCTAATAATAATATAAATAGTAATCATTTTTGATCAGGTAAAATAATTTAGACATAAGCGTCGCTTTTATTTCCTCTTTATAGTAGGCTAATATTAATATTGTGTTATGTTAATCAATTTCGTATGTACATTTGTTTGTGTTTATGTCGGAGCGCTCTCGCTGTAGTTGATCATGCCCCGGAAGTACTCACTATCCCGGAAGTGTACCCTCGGCCCGACGGAGAGCAAAAAAGCGATGGCGGGGGACACTTCAACCGAGCTTCTTTTTATAGATACGTTTAAGCACCAGAGTGCAGAGGTAATATATCTCACGCATTACCACCCTCTCGTATATTAACTTCAGAGCTGCCTGCATTCAATACTCATAGCGCGCATATTGAGGAGTTTTGAAGATTGATGCTAAACTTCCAAGCTAGCGATGTCAACATAGCTAACATTAGCAGTTGTGTCGTGGTTGTCGCGATAACGTTGCAATTCACAGCTTGTATTGCACTACACACTTGACTAAATCTACACATAATTGCACTAAATATATCAGTTAAATGTAATTGTATTTACATAATGAAAGCACGCCCCGCCGCTGTTGTTTATTGCACATTTGCGCATTTTGTTTGCATGTAAGCTTTGTGGCTAATGCTAACTGTAAAGTCTCCCTACGACCGTCTTTACTTCACCAAAATAGACTGTTCTGGTCTGTAGTATTAGTTTTGGTTCGTGTGGTTACTGAAGACATGTATTATCTTAATGTTTGTATTGATTATGATGTTCAATGTTCTTCAGTTAACCAACGTAGATGTGGTGCGGTTTCCTTGCGGGGTGCTGATCACTGAAGTGCGGGTCATTCCTCCAGGGATCAAAGCACACAGCAACGTACCTGACAACAGAGCATTTGGGTAAGAGCAATATTGCAAACTCAAACATAAATACAGTAAGTAGCCAGTGTATTAGGTCCACCTATATCAACCAAATGCAGCTTATAAAGGCAACCTTGCAATAAACCTTTCCTTCCAATAGGTTGTAATTTCTATTAATCACATTGGGTATTGATTACATTACATTACAGTCATTTAGCAGACACTTTTATCCAAAGCGATTTACAATTCAGTATCTATCTATAGTAGACGCAGCTATGGGAGCAATTTTTGGGGTTAAGTGTCTTGCTCAAGGACACATTGACATGAGGCTAGTAGAGCCGGGGATCAAACCGCTGACCCTCTGATTGAAAGGCAGCCCTGCTCTCCACTTATCCCTGGTCACCCAGTGGTAACACCCCTGATTGTAACATGACAGATTCACGATGAATACAGTTTATCTCTGTTATCATAAAATTCAGTGTTTCCTCTAACGGAAAGTTGACTGCCGAACAGCAAAGTATTTCTTCAAAGTGTGGTATACAGATTGTAAATCTGGGGAAAAAGAGAGCATTGGTATTGTATGGTATTGTATAGTATCAGCAGATACCCACACTCAAGGTATCAGAGACAGAGAAAAGTTGGATGGCTCATCCCTTGTTGCAGGAAATCCTTAACCTCATTGGCAATGCTAGTTCGCCTCTGGAGACGTTTGTTTGCTTCTGATACCAGAGCTGTATGTGTGTGCCTGTAGAAAAGTAGTTTGACACCTGAGCTTCTTTGATGTGTGGATCTTGATTCCCACTGAGCCTGTTGGGTATGTGTGATGTAATTTAAGTGAACGAATGGGCTCAGTGCTCATCAATGAATAGACCAAAGCAGGTCATGACTCTATGTTGTTTAGGGGTTGTACCATTATGAATATAATCCTCTATCAGGGTTTATGTCATAATATGTGTCGCAGTATTGCTATACAGTTGTGATGAAGTGAATTGAGTCAAAAATCTGTTGTTTAGCTCATTATGGATAATGCCTGTTTTGCCTAATTCAGCAAATTAAATAAAACATGTATATTGTCTCATATTACACACATTTGTTGTGCTAGTTATTGGATAAACATGTACAATCTAATGCAGACAAATACAACTGTTCTGCCATAAAGTCTATGTTTTTAAGACCTTTTATTTTTTTGCTTTTTGTTGACACTGTCATAGAGGTGTTAGGTGATTTAGATGTTTTAGCACTGAGGTCATAGTGCTGCTCATATTCTTCCCCTTCTTATGTGAGTAGGGACAAAAACAATTTAAACTGCTTTCTATATGATGCAGTCCAGTACAACACCACCCATAGGATCACAATAACAGAATGATTAAAAAAAAAGAGCTGTTGTATTTGCATTGCAATAGATTGTACAAGTGTACCTAATAAAGTGGCCACTGACTATATTGTCATAATGATCGCCGACTCCAATGTTGATGTTTAACTTAATACTCAATAAAGTTGTCTGGAGAGAAGGAGATTGAGCCATGACTGCCACATTATTTTGTGTGTGTGTGTGTGTGTGTGTGTGTGTGTGTGTGTGTGTGTGTGTGTGTGTGTGTGTGTGTGTGTGTGTTTGTTACTGTGTTTCCAGGGAGACGTCACCTCATGCCTTCCAGTTAGAGCTGTTCTTTAATAATGCCACCAAACCCAACAACCCCACGTTCCACCGACTGGGCAGGTCAGAATGATTTTCACTCCCCCATCTTCTTTTGTTTCTGTATTACTTTGAACCTCTCCACCATCTCTGTGTTTCCTGGTCATGTTCCAAAAGTGCTTAAGATGCAGATGTCTGTCTCACCTGTAGAACCAGTCGCGGTAGCATCTGAGCCCTGTTCTCAGACCAGAGTGGTGGGTGCGTGTGTGCACCTGCACCCACCCATATTCACATCTCTTTGTTCCCATGCTGGCTAACTGGTCTCTCCAGAAACTCAACCTCGCCCACAAAGTAGCTGAAAGTGACAGACAAAACGTATAGGTCCTGGTGTGATAGATGAAGAGTGGAATGATTGAGTCCAACATTTTTATTCTGCCGTCATAATAACAGAGGTGTGCACAGTAGCACCAGAGTGTCGACTTGTATTGAGAGGCGTCTATTGTGTAAGAGTTTTTGAAAACTGTAAATACGACACACCCAAGTTATTATCTCTGCTGGGAAAGTTGGGAGTAGATTATTTATTTTTTTTAAACCGGTCTGGTTGCTATTTTAAGATTCTTCCAAATGTCAAAAACAAATTTGACTGAAATGTTTGTGGACAACAATCGTTTTTTCCAGCTGAGGTGATAATCAGGATATAGATGATCTAGATAACCATGATAATGCAGTTTTGCCTTTTTTATGTTTAAGATGAGTTTTTTTGTGGCATTTTGCCTTTTTGTGACATGAAATAAGACAGTATGGGTGTATTGGATGACCACACAGTGGCTCTAAGGCCTGTCACAATAACTCATTTTGTTGGATGATATTTTGTCCCAGAAATAATTGCGATAAACAATATTATTGTTATTTTATGGCAGATTTTCCTTCATTAGATAAAAGAGAGGTGATGGGGAATGAGGGGAAAGAGAGATGAAGCATGATCGGAGTGCTCTTTAAACATAATTACACAGCAATATTGTGGTATTTTTTTTAAAGAAATGTATCAGATTGCTGCTAAACCTTATTTTAAAGTCTCATACTATTTTCGAACACTAAAATTTCCAAGATGATGAACAAACGTACGCAAGTTCAGGAATTTCCCTTTGTGAATATTTGCACTAATGTTTGAATCTTCTCTGTGTTGCTTTCTGCCGTCAGTCTGGAATATGACGAGAACAAGTCCATCGTGTTCAGACCCAGTGGAAAGGTAAACGCTCGTCCAGAAACGAGATGATTTGTATTTCTTCTTTTGATTTGTGAATACCTAAATGGGTTTTTTGCATGCAGGTGAACACAGACGGCCTGGTGCTGCGAGGCTGGTACACCAGTCTGACTATAGCAGTGTACGGGACAGCAGAGCGCTCGCATGGACATGACCAGTCCTCACCCCCTCCTCCTCCACCCCCACCCCCACAACAGCCAAGCGGGCCTAAGCGGCTCATTAAACAAGGTAACTAACTGAAACATCCAATGAACAGGTTATCGCTTGTTTTCCCTAATTTGCTTGTTATGATGTCAATCTATTGTTTTTTTGTTGTTTTTTCAGAGTGGGAAAAAGATGACCAGTATAATGGTAGCCCACCCAGACCAGCACCCAGAGGGCCTCGTACTCCACCTGGGCCTCCGCCCCCGGATGATGATGATGAAGAGCAGGTCCAAGTGACGGGTAAGAACTGCACACATCCGTCACATTATATCTGCCACCATTGATAAAAGACACACTGCCGTAGTTTAAGCATCTGTTAGGTTGATGCTTCTCATAATTAAATGTTGCATCAGTGATTCTCCTTAATTAAAGGGAAAGTTATAATTTGAGAAAGTTTCACATTAGTCACCCTGCAATCTCCTTGTCAGTGTCGTTATGAAATCCAGTGTTTCTACCATCAGTTACATTTATTCTGTTACAGCAGAGGCCGACTTCATTTTTAGCCCCATATGATAAAGTACCTTTTGTATTGTTTTGGATGTTTTATCCCATTTGCTTCAATCTGTGTACTTTACACCAGAATTGGTTATAGTAAAGTTTTTTTGATTTTCATAATTAGCTGGTTGCTCCAAAGTTTCAGTTCATTTCAGTACAATAAGAAAAAGTAACACAGTTGAATCTTGCTTGTGCTACATTTGTCTCAGGTCCCCCAGTGTTGCATGGTATTATGGTTGTTAGTGTATTTGAAAATGCTGACTAAGTATTCTTGTACAGGTAAAGGGTACATCATGTTCACTGTGTTGCGTTACATTTCCCAAGCAAGTCTCTGCATGCCGATTATCTCAATGAACTGAAAATTTTGAAACAGTGGCAGCCTGCCAGGTGAGAAAACACATTTTAAACAACTGTCATGCTTGGATAATGGCTGGCCTTCATGAAAAGTATAAGCATTGTGTTAAAACATGCAAAAACACAGGCATTGAACCTTAAGCTTTTTTGCATAAGTAGGCCTCTACTTCTCTAGATAATGCATAGTTTGCATGTTGGTATGTGCCCTGTGGGGATGTAAGGTGAACTGTGTGCCCTCCGGTCTCCCTTGTGACATTTATAGTGGGCGTGGTCAAAGATGAGCCGAGCGAGGGCCGCGACGACTACCTGGAGGCCGTGTCCCCCGAGAGATCGCTGCTTGCTGATGAACCGTACTCGGATGCGGAACCAGAGGAAGAAGGGGAGGAGGAGGAAGAGGAGGAGCAAGAGGAGGAAGAAGATGCAGGGACCGAGGGGAGCATTCTGGAAGAGGACGAAGAAGTGGAGGAGGAGGATGAGGGTGAGGACGAGGAAGAGGAGATGGAGGAAGGTATGGGGAGTTATTTTGTGAGAGTAGGATAGTCTGCAATCCCAAATGGATGCCCGGCCCCTGAACCTCTTGGTGCTGCAAACTCATCAGACTCCCTTGGGGGATGGGGGCATGGGAGCAGGGTCCATTTGGGACTGAGTGACAGTTGGGGGCAGAGTGTGAGCACTCTGGCATGCTGCCTCCATCGACAACCGCTGGGTGCTCCAAACTCTGTGAGTCCGCCCCCGGGCTACTCGGAGGGCTTATGATCAACATTCATAAGCTTGTCATGTGGAGGTCTACCTCACACATCCTCACAGCCATGGCTGATGCTTGTGCTGTAGACATCCTGCATGTCAAACTTAACCCAGCATGTTTGGAGTGATGAAGCGAGAAGGTTTGTCTGTGTGAGTTTGTGAATGAGCAAGAGAATCTGTAGTAGCCGCTGGCCTCCTCATTTTCATTCATTTCTACACAGATATTTTACAAACGGTTGAAGAATCGTACGTATTTTGTCCATAATAGAGTCATTGTTGTCTTTCGTCCCTCCCACCCTTTTCAGGTGATGACGGCTATGAGCAGATTTCCAGCGATGAGGATGATCTGGATAACGGTAACTTCAAGCTGCCCAACTTTGACATAGACTACACTCCTGAGGACCTGGCATCAGTCCCACCTGTTCAGTATGACCCGTATGAGAGAGAACTCAGACCCCTGCTCTACTTCACCCCTCCATACAAGACCCGCTTTGACACCCAGTTTGAGAAGGCCCGCGTGGAGGAACCCAGGGACCCCGGTGGAACAGAATCACCTGCAGGCGGAGAGGAGGCTGAGGCCGTGGCCCAGCTGAAAGAACTACTGGCTAGTATTGGAGATGACAGAGACGTCCGCTGGGTCACGGCTCTGGAACAGGCACCTGCACTCCTGGCTAAAGGGTTGGCTTATTTAATCAAACAAGGAGAGGGTGAGATGGAGGGACCTGTTGGAGTTTTAGTCAAATGGGCGCTCCAAGCTCTGAGTATGGAGATTGCTCTCACACAGCCCATTGCCCTTAATCTCAGACAGTTGAAAGCCGGTGCCAAGCTAGCGTCACACCTCGCAGAGTGTCCTCAGGGCCTCTCGGTGCTGCTGCGCGAAGGGGCCTTGGGTGTGCTGCTGGAGTTGGTTCAAGCCGACCATGTCTCCTCCACACTGAAGCTGAATATCCTGAGAGCTCTTGGGGCTCTGACCAGCGCTCCTGCTGGCGCCGAGGCTTTCCTACATACTGGAGAATCAGAGAAGAGTGGCTATCAGGTGAGCATCACAAAGTATACAGACTTGAAAAAGTTCTTTGTCAACACCGTTTCATTATATACAGATTCTCTTCTACATTTATCTTGCAGGGATGCCAGATCTAGAGAATAAGAATAGATAACAATACAATGAAAAATCTTCATCTGACAAGCTGTATGTCTTTTATAGCGTTTAGTCCAGCTGTTTCTGCGTGAAGAAACAGTGAGGGTCATAACAGCTGGCAACACCATATTGCAGAAAAGCCACATGTATGAGATACTGGTCGACCTGCAGCGTGCAGCAGCAGCATGGAGTGAACCCCAGCAGGTAGACACTCGCACTCATTCTCACAAACATGCTACTAGCCGCAAAGTCATAGTACATTTTCATTATTATCATGACATATGATTCTCAGGAGGAGATGGAGGATGCAGACATCCCCATGGAGGAGGAACCGTCGCTAAGCTCCTCCCCTGTGAGCGAGGCAGAGCTCGATAGGCTGGCCGGGGTTTTGGAGGAGTTACATCACCTGCTAGAGACGGCCCCTTACTGCATGGTGCAGCCCCCTGGAAAAGCCTTCCCTACCACCGCTAGAATAACAGGACCACAGGAAAGGGACGATCCGTACCCAACACTGTACAGGTATACTTCACCTCAAACCTCACTATATAACGTTGAATGTAGTTTGGATTTGTATTAATGCATTTTTCTCCTTTCTCAGGTATATGCATGCGTGCCATTTCCTGGAGAGCACCGCGGCGGTGATGTCCGCGGCTGCAGCGGCCGGTCATTTGGGGATCACCCAAGCTGTTCGAGAGCTCCTGCGCTTCCTGTCGCTCACCCAGTCGGGTCTGCTCTTCCTCCTTGCCCAGCCCACTCCCACCAACCTGCTACTGCGTCTCTTGGCATCGGTGGCGGAAGCCGAGAGCGAGGAGACCACCTTCACGGGGGGAGAGGGAGGTGTGTCGGGGCCAGGGTTCGGCGAAGAGGGCTTCGGCGTGTGGCTGATGCAGGCGCTGCACGCTCTGCAGGGCGTGTCGGAGCTCATGAGCCACGTGGCTGCAGGAGGAGACGGAGGAGCCGGGCTAGATGAAGGGGACAATGCGGAGGTGCTGGGAATGCTCCACGCACTCTACCTGATGACCTTCACGCAGACTGGTCGCAGCGCTGTGGCCCACATCCTCAGCCTGGACAACAACCTGTCATGTCTGGTCACTCTGCTCCAGCACCACAGCAAGGACGGACAGGGGTACAGCTGGCTTCTTCTTCTAGTGTCTCTTTCTGTGTGACTTCAGGCACCTGTGTGTTGATTAACGAGTACTTCTTTTTGTGTCTTTTCTTTAAGTGAGGCCAAAGCTCGCAAAGCAGTGACATATAATTATGCCTGTATGCTGGTGTTACTGGTAGTGCAGAGCTCTAATGAGCTGCGTACGATGGAACAATATGCTGCCCCTCTACTCGCCATCGCCAAGGCTGATGACACCAATGCCAAGTTACAGGGTAAATATTATCAGTGTTGTATGAAGCTATCATGACATGTGTGACACTTTTTGTGTTTTTTTTTTTTTTTATTGTTAATGTTTTGTTCTTCATTTGATCTTCAGAGCTTAGTAAATGGCTTGAGCCTTTGGAAAAACTTCGCTTTGAGATTGGCAGCATTCCTACTCTCATAGACTACATAAAACAGGTACAGGTCTCTACCTCAATATACCAACTGCTGAGGTAAAGCAACACTTCAATACATTTTCAGTAACTGTGAGCTTTCATGTCGCCACTTTACCGACAGACAGTCCAAGGATTTGTCTATAACATTTGATTCAGGAAGTCCATTCATTCTTTTAGTGAAGGAATCAAGGTCTCTGAGTACAGGTTCATTAGTTTTATTTAATCAAGATTTGTAGAGCTTATTTAATATTCATGTCAGAGGAAAACAGTATTGTCACCAGTTATAACCAGGCCGGCTCATTCTAAAACCTATGTAAGAATGCACACTTTACAAACAACAAAACTGTTACCAAAACAAGAACTATGTCTTTAAGTCACACACTCAACGATATGTTTTTGTCTAATTTTGTACCTTAAAGCCACTAGAAATACAGTACATCTCTTTGGAATGCAGAGCTTCACCGACAAGTCTGAACTGCTCAAACATATACCTGCTGTGTAGCATATTTAAGTCGAGGCTTTATGCAAATAACAGCGCTATATGTCATTTTAAATGTGTGTCTTCTCTTGACTTCAGAATGTGGAAAATGTGTTGACAGCTGAGGGAACTGGACTCGTCACTGCTCTCAGGGTGCTTTGCCACATCGCCTGCCCCCCACCTGCTGTAGAGGGTAAAGCTGGTTACCGTGTTCATTGATGTTGACTGCAACAGTTACAGAAGAGACAGCTGTTTTTTTACAATGTTTTCCTCCTGTCTACAGGTCAGCAGAGGGATCTTAAGTGGAGTCTTGCAGGGGTCCAGCTGTTTTCCGGCGAGGGTCTGGATATGTGCGTGCGTGTTTTACAGAAGCTGTGCAGCCTGTTGCTGCAGCCGTGGCGCGTGCACGGACACATGGGTCCCACGCCGCAGCGCTGCATGATCCTCAGCATATGCATCGGCACACTTCGATTGCTGCGCACCATGCTGATGGAGCTGCTGCGCGGGGGAGCGTTCCAATTCAGGGACACTCGTGTGGCCAGCGTGTTGGTGACGCTCCACATGATAGTCTGCTCCATCCCCGCGTCCGGACGCCTAGACGGAGAGGAGACGAGAGTACAGGCGCTCATCGTTGACGTGCTGCTCACCTTCACGCAGGGTGTTAATGAAGAGGTGTGTGAACGAGATAAACATATGTTTAGTTCAGCTAAGAATATGGTGCAAAAAGTCTCAATTTGTGGGTTTTGTTGTAGGTGACCCATACAGAAGAGACTCTGGCCAGTAACACGTGGTCTCTGATGCTAAAGGAGGTTTTGGGCTCACTGCTGAAAGCTCCTGAAGGTGTGTTCTCTGGTTTGACGTTGCTCTCTGAGCTCCTGCCTCTTCCACTGCCAATGCAGAGCACTCAGGTAACTCATCCTATCCAACTGGTCGCCCCATCTGTCCCGTACTTAATTCTGATGGATTGAAAATGATAAAACATGAATCGATCTTTGGCTCTCTAGGTGATATCGGTCCAAGATGTGGCTGTAGCCTTAAACACGAGGAAGCTGTGGAGCATGCACATACGGGCGCAGTGGAAAGTGCTTTCCGAGGCGCTGAGGTGCGTGTGCGCCACCAGCTGCCCTCCTTTCCTGGCCATGCTGAGGAGAATGTGTGTACAGCTGGCGGATCTGTCCTCACCCGCTGCACTACTCATCAAGAAGACCCTGCTGGAGCTGCTGCTGGAGGAGCTGCAGCCGTGAGTGACAAACACACACACACACACGCAGTTGTTTGTGTTTATGCTCTGAATTGTATTTTAAGTGTATGCGATGTGCTCACTGCAGGGCGGAGGGGAAAGCTGTGTGCTGGGGCCAGGTCCTGCGTCTGCTTTCTTTGATGGACGCGCTGGTGTCACAGAAAGCTTGTAAGAGCGCAGCGCTTCACCTTCTGTCCGGGTCCGTGTCTGGAGATGAACAACTGGCCGATGTGTTCCCCTTGCTGCTGTCTCTGTTGGTTCCTCCAGCTGACCACTCCCTACAGCAGCAGCAATGCAGCGAACTAGTGGGGACAATATTACTGTCACTGTGTGACCAGGTAAGAACTACATGAAGTTAAAGCACATGTGTAAACAAGTCCTTACAGGAAAAAAAAGCAAAGCCTAAAAAAAACATCTCAATCTCCATCTTCACCAGGACATTTCTCTGGTGGTTTCTCCGCCTGGTGAAAGCTGTGTGTCAGAGGCTGAGCAGCTGGCCAATTCACTTCCAGGGCGGGAGATGATGCCGTCAGTGTGCAACGCCTTGATGGAGGTTTTGGGGAATTCAGAGAGCAGCGTCCCACTCCTCCTCACCTGTATCAGGACTTTGACATTCCTCACCGAGCACGATTATGGACTCTACCACCTCAAAGTGTAAAAGACAACTTCTTCTTGTTTGTTGGCATTACCTCTGTCTTTCTTTATAGCCTCCTCTCTTTCTACAGGGCATAGCGTCCCCTTCTCAGTCAAACAACACTTTGACTAAATCACTTAATTTTTGTTTCAGAGCTCTGAAGAAGTATAGTATTGGTCTATGCTCCCTGTTGAAGAGGTTGGTGTTGAACTTCAACAAGGACTCAGCAGATCTGCTGTCAGCTCTTCTTGACTTCCTGAGACAGATCGTCAACACAGAAACAATGGTCTGTACCTGTTTTTTTTAGGTTTTTATGCTTACAGGTATCATAAAAAAGTGCGTTAAGTCTGAATTCGTTGGCACGTGGGAGGAGTGTCTAAATGACTAATTGTGCAAGACTTTGCATTGAACATAGTATGTGATAGTTGGATTTTATCGTTGGATCTGTCTGTGTTGTAATCCAGTGTGTAGATGAGGCCCAGGGGTCCGGCGAGGAGTCCGTCTTTGCTCCTCCACGGCTGCTAACGGGCTCTGAGATGAAAGCTCTGCTGCAGTGGGAGCAGTCCGAATCCCATCCGCTCCTGACTTTAGAGAAACAGATTACGGTACAGTTTATACACTTTGTGTATCGTTTTTTTTTTTTTTAAAATGGTGTTGATGCTGCCTTGGCATTTAGCTAACTGTAACTCTTGTGTCTGTAGAAACTATGTAAGGAAGATGATTCATTGGAGACGATGTTGGAGACAGTGGTTGTGCTGAGGCAGACGCTGGAGACAGCCACAGACGCACCCCCTGCAGCGGACACTGAGCCCACTCTGCCAGCACCCGAGGCACTCGCGGCCCAGTTTAATCACAGGTACATACATCAAGCCATCAATCACAGGGAGGCACTCACCATCCCAGCCAACCTGATATAGATGATGTACTAAAATGTGCCTTGTTCATCACTTTTGTTGAAAGTGAGAGGAAACAACTGGATGTGATTAAAGGTACATCATTCTTCTCTGCGTTGTTCTCTGTAGGACGGTGTTCCTTCTGTCAGAAGCTCTGGATGAGCAGCTGAAGACTCTATGGTTCTCCCCGTTCCAGACTGATGACATTGAAGCAGACCTTGATATGGTACGTGTTTACATACACTTTCATCACACTGTGGCAAAAGTTAGACTTCAGATTCTGAATTCTCTTATTTTCTCTTCAATGTGGTCAAAGTATCAGCAGCAAGAATGTTATAATGTGCAACAATTGTAAATTTTACAAAATTGAAATAATGACTGCTTTGCTACAATAACTGTACTAGTGTGAAAAACTGGTTTAAACCAGAGGTATTTCCAAACGTAACACTGATTCACTGTGGATTAACTCACGTTAAGTGTCTTTCTTGACCATGTACAGTTATGAAGGCCTGTGTCTGTCTGCATGGGGATGGACAGTAAGTCTGTAATTGGCACTTTGTGTGTGGCAGGTGAAGGTGGATCTGGTGGGTCTGGCTCAGGCGTGTTGTCCAGAACTGGACCTGAAGGCAGAGCTGGAGCGCTCCTTCATGTCTGAGCCCTCCTCTCCCGGTGACAATAAGGCTCCAAAAGGCTTCCGACTGGGCAAACACAAGCATGAGACGTTCATTACAAGGTACACTTCCAGTGTTTGGTCACATTTGTTCTGTATTCATTGCAGAGAACTAACATCTTGATTCTTGTTTTAATCAACCGATCGAATGCTCATCTCGTGCTCGTCTCGTGCTCGTCTCTGCAGCGGTAAATCCGACTACATTGAGCCCGCTAAGAGAGCCCACATCATGGCCGCTCCTCGTGGCCGCGGAGGTCGAGGAGGCTTTGGACAGAATCTCTGCCGACCCCACGATATCTTCCGCCAACGCAAACAGAACACCTCTCGTCCTCCCAGCATGCATGTTGATGACTTTGTGGCGGCGGAGTTTAAAGACATTACAACACCTCTTGGGCTTTTGCCTCCTAAACGGCCCCCCAAGAGCTCCCCTAAACCCCCCACCAGAGGACTGTTCACTGGTAACAGAGGCAGAGGCACCTTCCACAGCCAGACTCGCTTTTTCACTCCCCCACAACCTAAAGGTGTACTGCTGTCAGGTACGTACACACACACACACACACACACACACACACACACACACAGACACTCCACCCTGTTGAATAAAAGGTTTCTTGTGTTCATTTGATAAGACCTGTGTTTATGATCCTCCAGGTTAGTGTAGTTTCAGCTTATGTCAAAAAAAATAATATATATATATATATATATATATATATATATATATATATATATAATATAAAAAAATATATATTTTTTTATATATATATATATATATATATATATAAATATAAAAAAATATATATTTTTTTTAAATCATGGTAATTTTGGTGGTAGAGAACATGTAATTTATCTTTTTGTGTTCCTACTAAATGTTACAATTCATTGCCTGTATAATAATTGCCCAGATAGTACACTAACATTAGTGTACAGTGTGTTTTTTACATTTTTTTTTTACATACTCAGCATAAGATGTGATGAAACCTCACCTCTGAAAAAGCTAGTTAGTGAACCTTGAGTTAAGATGGTGTGAACAGTGTGTAGTAGTAATATTGAATTTGGGTGTACTGCAGTTCAGAGCCACCTATTGGCCGGTAGAGAGAGCTAATTGCTGTATTTTGGTGCTGTAGGTAACTACACTCGCCGAGATGGAGGCCGTGGTTCCTCATGGAGCGGCCAAGTTCCAGCTGTCACTCACAGAGGAACCTACAGTGAACCCCGCGGAGGCCAGAGCAACTTCACACGTGGACCGCTGCCCTCCAGACAACCCCCAGCAAGTATGAAGCACAAAAAAAACACATACTTTTTGTTGATTTTTGCGCAATGAACAATGAACTTAAAATGCTGTTTTTGTCTCTGTTTGTCAGGTGCATATCGGCTGGCTCCACGCGACAGACCCCAGAGGGGAAGAGGAGGCGCCGGGCTGTCTTGGCTCAGTGGGGGAGGAGGCGGTGGCAGCGCTGGAGGAGGTGGAGGTGGTGGTGGAGGAGGTGGAGGAGGGGGGAGAGGATCTCAGGGGAGCAAATTCAGTGGTGGGGGAGGGAGTGGAGGTGGGAGGGGCAGACATGTTCGCTCCTTCACCAGGTAAACTCACCTGGGTAATGACTGCAGCCTCTCACGGCAACATATGGACCAATCAGGATATTATATATACACCGTCTACATGGAAAGTTGGTGGATGATGTCGCAATGGCGTAAAGACTCTGTGTTGATGTTTTATGTTTTGTTATCATGAGTTGTATTCGGAGAATAAAGGTCATAGTAACTACGCTTACACTTTTGATTTTGAGCAGACATCAGATGAAATAATTAACCGATGCAGACAGATTATCTTTAAACGAGCTTTCCTCGTAGAACTTATTACCTGTAGCAGAAAAAGCGACGCTTGGAACAAATGTTCCACTGAGCATCACTAAAAGGACCAAATTATACCACGCTGAAGGTTCTTTAGATGCATGACAAGAATTTAGTGTGAAAAGACTACAATACAGCCTGAGGTGGCCATTTAAAACAATCTTTAGGAATAGTTCCTTGTGTTTATGGACTGAAAGTGGTAACAAAGGTAGTATTTGTGAGACAGAAAGGGGCACAATGTACATGCCTGTGCCAACTGCAACTCTTCCAGGTAACCACACTGTCAGAGGTTACATTGTTAGTGCTGCATGCAGTCCTCTAGTCACGGTGGAGACTATCACATCCAAACGGTACTATTCAGTATAACATAAAAGCTATGCTAGCCTCCAAGATTTTGATTTGTATGCTTTGTTTTTCATACATTAGACTGACAAACTTATCAAAGATTACACATTGTTAGTGAAGAATGATTACCAACATTTTAGGTCAAGTTAAAATAAATTTAGAAGTTCTTGTTTAACAGTTTTTTTCAGGACACTCGAGAGTCATTTAACAAACCTTTTCTAAGCATAAAATACTGCATCAAATTGATAAGTGAGGAAACTAGAAATAATTTGATCAAGAAAATTACTTAAAGTATTCTTTTTTTTAATTAAAACCCGAGGGATACAAAATCCAAGAGACATCAATGTTAAAATCAAATTTGTGCAGATTAGATCAGTGGTGAGTCTACAAAATGAATTGTCTATTCACTTTTACATAAGCCTACAGTCAAAAGATTCTTTTGTTTTGTAAAATTACACAAAGACATTTTGAACGAAACATATGGTTCATTCCAAAGCAGACACCTCTCATTCAACACCTAATTTACACACTGATTTGATTAAAAACAAATTTAAAACTCAATCCAAAAATATTGATTTAATCCTAATCTCTCACTAGTCCAGTCTACTCAGATGACCGTCACCTCCCGACTCTTCCTCTTGATGCAGTCCAGAGTTAGGCTTCTGGTCCCGCCCTTGCGCGTCCCCTCTCCCAGCTGAGGTGACGGAGGTGGACCAGATATATTTATGGCCTGAGCTGAATGCAGTGACAGACTGGAGGCGTGTAAAGACGCCTCCCTCTGCTTGTGTCTTGTTGGCTCTGAGTGCAGCTCCCGCCCAGATGTTTGCAGTGCTCCCTGATGCTGCTCCCTGGATGTCTGCTCAACAGGATGCGGACTCCTGGTTGGCTGCATGTGTCTGAGGAGCTCCAACAGTTCCCTCTTCTCCAGCTCCGCCTCTGCCAGCTCCTGTCTTCTCAGGCGCTCTGCTCCTAACAACGCTCGCATGTCACACATCACACAGGACAGCTGACCCTGCACAGAGGACACAGGATCACTGAACATGCATCAACACGGTTCACAGCAACTGTCTAACTGAGGTTAGGTCCTAAAAGTAGTTCCTCTTTAGAAAAATTTACCGAAAGATAAGTACGACTGTAAACTGTTTGAGACCGACAGTAAAAGCATTTCCACTTTAAAGTTTTAAATTATTAGTCTATAAAAGTATATGTAAATATATATAATATATATATGTGTATTTATATATATATATATATATATATATATATGTGTATTTATATATATATATATATGTGTATTTATATATATATGTGTATTTATATATATATATATGTATTTATATATATATATATGTATTTATATATATATATGTATATATATGTATTTATATATATGTATATGTATGTATATATATGTATTTATATATATATATATATATATATATATATATATATAAAATGGTAACATTTCCCAGAAAACTGCCAATGAAGATTATGTCATATGATGAAGTCATTCAACGTTTTTGTTTCTTTTTTAACATTTACATTACGTACTAAAGCTAACAACTACAGTTATTTGTCCTCATACATAATGAGGTTATCTTATGTTTTACATGCTAAATCAAGTTCTGCAAAGAAGTACCTTGCCAATAGATGGAGTCAAGAAAGAAAGCACATATTTCTGTTTTTTAAATGTATTACAAAAGATGTATTTATATATTACTGTACTCACGACTAAGTGTGCCACTTCCTTAAATGTTTTACTTCAGCCCTGTTGTCACTTTAAAATTGGAGGAGTTTAAACACATGAGAAGGACTGACTGCTCACCTTGAGCTCCTCCACATCATTCTTCAGCTGCGACTCTTTCTGCACCATGTGTCTCCTCTGAGAGTCCAACCGAGACTCCATCTCTCGTCTCACCTCCTCCACCTTGCACAGCATCTCTGCCCTGCCGTAAATATTCAGTGAGACAAAATTACGAACTAATATAAACTAGAGCAATCATCCATTTTGATCAGGATTTAAGAGAGTGATGACATTTTTCACAACCACACACCTGAGCATCTCCACTTCTGTGCGCAGCTCTGCCACACAGTTATGCTGTGATTGGTCAATGGAGAGGAGGGTGTGGCCACAGCCATTGTGACACTCCCTGCTGCGGAAGTTACATTCGGACAGGTGAGCCTCCAAACCCCGCCTCTCCATCTGCAAAGAACAACCTGATGGGACACAGAGTAAGTGTATCTATCTAGAAATCGCTTTAAATAACAAAGCCACAGTAGTACATATGAGTTGAAACGGTAACATTTCTCAAGTAGAAGTGCAGTCACTTGACTTTGCTATTACTTATACACACATTACTTAGGTCAAATGAATCAACCACGGTCACATCCAATATCGGGTTAAAACAGTATGTTGCTGACGTGCCTGTAGTACATAACACTGCAAAAAGCCACACTGCATGCACACACCCTGTTACTATACCTACCACAATGGTAACATATGTACTCTCCACCTGCCAATGACAGGTCACAGACACATTGTGAGCACAAGAGCACACGCTTGTAAATACATACACACGTTTAAATTGCTCATTAAAGAGTGATGGAAAGTTCACCCTGAATGCACTCTTTGTGAGGTCTTTGGGAGCTGAATAAGTCCCATAGGTGCACTATGAGCCACCTGTTGCTGCCACACACAGGTGTCACGTTACCTTTATACACATCCACAATGATAACTATTTAAGAACCGTACAAACACTACCGATAAACATGACAAATGACACATCTTGTGAGCTTTGTTTCATACCTGTGTTAGAGCAGGAGATGAAGGCAAACTCACACTCATCCTCGTGTGTGTGCAGGCTTTCCAGGGAGCAGACCACCTCACAACCCTGCCCTGCATTCACACAACGTATCTGCAGGCGGTTCAGGTCATTACGCATGTACCTGTCATTAAAAAAACAGCATCAAAGAAATGAGAGTTGGGCACAGAGAGCAGTAGACATGTGTGACCCCACTGGATAGTTGTGAAAACTTTAGAATAAATGAAGAGGTCATAAAAGACATATGCAGAGACAGACCTGTACAGTGGTTTGAGACTGCCCACGTCCAGTGGAAGTCTGTCCTCAGGACAGGAGTGGTGATGGACCAGCCAGCTGCTGATGCATGCGCTGCAGTAGGCATGTTCGCAGGGCGCCTGGAGGGGGCGCTCCAACACGTCTCGACACACACAGCACAGAAGACCCTCATTCACATAGCCCACAAACCGCTCCAGATCATAGCCCATCCTACAACCACACAGACAGATTATACAAACATGAGAACCACATAGCGTTGTCTCATTTGTTTCTTCTTTTTTTTTGGATTATTGTCTTTAACAATTATACTCCCTCCTACCTGACAAAATAACTTCATCCACCTGTTTCTTCTTCTTCCTTTCTGTTGATTTCCACTTCACTTGTTCCCCCACAGGTGAGCTTCCATCTTACCTCTGAACTACTACTATGGTCTTTCCTTCCTCATCCTCTCTCTTGACTTGTTGCCCCATCAAGGTAAGGGTCTCCTTTCCCTGAAAGCCCTCCCCTACCTTTGGGAGTGCGTCTCCATGGAGAGGTATCCCAGACAACCGCGGTTCAGGTTCAGAGGAGGCAGCTGTCAGACGAGATCAGATCAAAGAGGCAGAATTACAGGAGAACCCCAAGACACACCCAAAAAAACAGATACATTCTGCAGTGGTGTGTTTTCTTCACTGCCTCAGCGATAAAGCTAAAGATTGTGGTGCTTCAGAGATTACCGCTGTCCTTCAACTGTTTCTGTCTCTGTTAATGACCCACCCTATCCTAGGTTTCTCTCTCGCTCTCTGGATGTGGGATTAACATGGATTACACTCTCTCTCTCTCCCTGATTGGATTACAGAATGTCAGATGACACTATACTGTCAGACCACAAAAATCATAGAGCAATCTAAACAACTGGACCCATCGCAGTCCGGTTGTTTTCTATGAACTTCAGTGAACTCAGTTGTGAAAGAAGTATTCAGACCCAACAGCAGTAAATAAATAAAAGAGCACGTGTGTCCGTCCTTGTGTGTGTGTTTGTGTGTGTATGTGAGAGATATACTTTTCAAAAAATATTGTGTATCAAAAGTTAAAGTATCTTGCACCATAGTGTAATAGTGATACAATACATTGTTTAATACTGTTTTGAATGCTCATTATTTTTTAAATATGATATATGTCAAATACGTGTGATGGAGAAAATGTGTATGCATACATTAAAACACTCTAATAAAGTCTCTCATAATAAGCCCCTTCTCACAGCACCCATGTTTACATGTCATTGCAGAGTAAACACAGGTGTAATTAATAACATTAATTATGGCCCTCTAATGGCTGTGACACAATAAACAGAATGTCTCCATAATTATTATTTTCAACAACACGTGTTTACTCTGTACTTAAGTACAGTACTACTTAAAGTAGTAAAGTGAGGTCACCACAGTAGGGTACTAGGTGTGCCCGATTAATATCTCGGGGGTTGACGGGGTGCGGGAGTTCAATGGGGATGTGAAAGGTAAACTACTACGATGTTAAAATCAAACGCACCCACCCAAACCACGCCCACTGCCGGGTTTCAACCAATCACGTTCTTCAAATCATTCAGCGGGAGAACCCGAGCAGAATTAAGAGTTAAGGGAAGAAGAATACAACACGAATTGTTTTTGGGGGAGATTTCAGTGACATTTTGTGACCCTAAATGTTCTTGTCAAGCTTTTAGTTCACCCGGGTATGTATGACACGTTATCAAACATGACATCTCAGCCGTGTCAGCGGTGTGTTGACGCTACTGAGTTAGCTAGCAAGCTAACATGAAACACTGATGCAACAAGTTAATGTAGCTAACTGCTAGAGCTTAACGTGTAACTGGTCCTTTCCTTGTCTTAACAGCGACAAAACATGCACTGAATATGTTGATAACATGTTCATTTAACGTTACGTGTCCATCACATGGTGTCTTCATATAACCTTACCTAACAAAGTCACTTCATGAATGTGGGGAGGTTGTATTGGAGCTGTATTTGTGAGGTAAGACATATATTGTATGTTTTCATGAATTTATATGATTTATTTATCGTCTATCAAAGCTTTAATAAATTAGTTTTTCATGAAATAGTATTAAGTATTATACGGCCTGTGTATACACTAGTAGAGGTCGTGACTTCCTGTTGTGGACACAACACTGAACTACTAAAGAAGACTTTGAGTTAGGTGGGGATGAACCATGAAGACAGTGAAACCCATCTCACTCACATATTTGCTTTGAGAGATCCATGGGGGTTTCTGAATAGGACCTAATTAGTTTCCAGTATTAATGATTGTGTTTATTAATGTATTTCTGTCTTTAGGATATAGATTACTGAGGGCTGCCAGGAGCAAAATGCGACGCTCAGGAGCTCCGAGCCAGCTCTTGGGTAATGCTGTGAAAAAGCCCCGGTTTGTGCCCCCTGGAGCATCTGCTTCCTGGCTCGTGGCTGAATCCCAGCCCCTTACCCCTAAACTTGGTTTAGGCAATGCACTGGAAAAGGTAAATTATTCACAACATTTAAGGCTCTGAGTACCCACAAAAACACCGGTGTTGGTGTACCTACACTAGGATCCCTCAGTAGTCTTTTTGGTTCCCTTCATCTTTGTTCATTATATCCAGCGTTGTTTCAAACCTCCTCAGGTTATGAGTCGTCTTTTCTCTTCTACTCATCTTGCAGGTCCAGAGGAGTCTAGCAGCACCAGCTCAGAGTAAAACAGTGTGTGATGTTCAGCTCAAAGCTGCCCAGCCTGCTCCAGCCTTGTCGAGGGCTCTGGCTCGTGTTCTCAGTGCAGCGGAAAGTAAGGAAAATGAGGCTGAGTCAGAACATCCCGACAATGGCTCAGAACAGCACACCGAAGACTACAGACTTGCAGGTAAGACACAAACGTGTGTAGCTGGGACGATACCTGGTATGGGCAAGAAAAGTTATGTGGAGATAGTGCAACAAAACCACTTTGGTATAGTTACAGGATACAAAAAACATTAGTTTTAATTAGTGACGTTGGAACCAAACAAATCTTTTTCAGGCAAATATCCACCAGAAGTGATGTAGAAATGTATGACAAAATGACCCATAGCATAATTACTTCAGCAGTGTTTCTTTGGTTTATTCATATCTTCTATTTCTGTATATATATTTATATATAAATAAATATATATATATATATATTTATTTATTTATTTATTTATTCATACATGTTTTATTACTGCTTTTAGGGTATTTACAATGAATGTGTACTTAAAATGCTCAAAAAATACCTAAATATATATAATATCACACAAGTTAATTAAAACATTTGACTGACTCTTTTCTCTGTGATATTTATAAGTGGCAAGTCTTAATTCTATAAACAATGTCATATTATAAGATTTTTTTGCTGATATACTTTATTCCTCATGTAGTTGGTCGAGGATATAGTAATAACTTTGATTTAGACCTATTGATCAGGCCCCCAATATAGTTCTTGAAGTACTTAAATGCACTTTGTAGTACTTACTTAATTATTACATGCGTTAGCTGACATAGTCCGCTATAATAAAGACTTTATAAATGGTCTGTCTGGAAAGCTGCAAATCACTGCACTCCATGTTGAGTAACAGATTCAGAGATATGCCAATTGGCCTCACAAGTGGTCTGCATGTGCATTAGCTTGCACTAGTTTATTCAGTCCACTGATGGACAACCATGTAAAAATTGCAAAATGTGCACATGCAGCTAGACTTCTTGGTTTTTGATTCAGAAGCCTTTTTTTAGAGGCAGGATCTGCACAATCACTGTAAGCTTAAACACAAAACCCCTCCCCACAAGCTCTCTCCGTTTGTTTTCATTCAGAAATCCATTGTTAAAGCGTCACCTACATTTCAACAACAACAGAATCGATGCTTTCTATTTGATTTGACTACACAATTATGAACCGGTGTGCAAGCAATTTGGCGAGGTTGCTCTCCAGTTTAATGTCCCTCGTGTCTCTTGGATGGCACTTTTTAATTTTATTCAAACCATAATAAACCGTGTGACGCCGCCTTAATAATTGCGCGCTCTCTTATTCTGCAGCAGCCGACTGTCCCGTCTCTGTGGCTAATAATACGACACACCGGCGATGGACGTTAAACCAGGCGGGCTGAGGCTGAGTGACAGCAGGTCCAGCATTATGCAAATGAGCGGGGTAGTGCCGCGGCACATTAGGACTGTGCTCAGGATCAGTGAGCCACCGCTCGCGCTCCTCTTCTCGAGAGCAACTAGTGCCGCTGTTTATACGCCCTAAACACACGCGGCTCACTCTGCGTTTGCCTGGTTCGATTTCCACACGCGCCCCGCACACGCGTGTCATCGTGTGGACCCGCATGTCTGGTTTATTTTATGCACAAAAGGTATAAACTGCCTCTGCTTTCGCGGGTACGCGCAGCGCGCTCACAAACCCCTCCCCCCACTCGGTTAGTTAAGCCAGCGCTATATCAAAGCGTCACTTCACTCCAGGAAAATAGACCCCTGACCCTAATAACCTGTTACACATTGTTTAAAAACTGTTTTCCCCATTTGTGTAGAGCACAGTGCCGCTGTTGCCGTCTTTGTGTTATAATGTAGAGGCAGTGTGTGGCTGTGCTCTGTGCTGTGCTTGGTTTGGGGTTTAGAGAGACCGAGCTGTAAGTAGGTCGGGCTGGGCTTAAGCGGCTTAGCTACGTCAGCCTAAGCTGGGAGGAATTCATCCAAAGCCCTCCGCGGTAGGCGGGGGCCTAAACGAGGCTGGCCTAGTTAAGCCTGATTCTTATTGTGTGCAGCACAGCCTGTTTTTGTTGTGCAACGTGGCTGAGGGAGAACCAAGGAATGGTGTATGAATCCATGCACATGTTAGACATAGTTTATGTTTGATTTAGAAGAAGAAAAGAAGGAAAATGGGAAATGTATGGGAGTAAGACCGGTGTTGGCTTCATCACCGTGGACCAAGAGAAGCCAGCAGCAGGGACCAAAAAAAAAGACAGGTGGGAAGAGTGAGGAGCCTTAGTATTGAGTGTGGCTGCTGAACAGCCATAGGCCTGACTCGATCTGTGTGAGCCCGCTATGCTATAAGATGGCATCCAGCTCTGTGTTCCTGTCCAGTATGGTGGGTAAAGCTCGCTCCTCCAACTTCACCCTCTCTGAGAAGCTGGACCTGTTGAAGCTGGTCCGTCCTCACATCCGCATCCTGGAGGAGCACACCAACAAGCACGCGGTCATCGTGGACAAGAACAAGTGCTGGGACACCGTGGCCGAGCAATACAACGCCTTGGGAGGGGACCGACCCCATCGCACCGCTCAGGGCCTCAGGACCCTCTACAAGAGGCTGAAGGAGTCGGCCAAACAGGAAGTGATGCAGCGGAGACACGCCCAGCCAGAGTACAGAGCGAGCATCTCTGAGCCAACCAGGAGAATCATGGAGATGATCCCTCACCTGTTTCACCACGTGCCCATCCATGAAAAGGACCAGGCACTTCGCAGGTACAGTGTGATATGCACCTACGAGCACAGGCACACATTTTAATACAGACCTGAAGGGATAACGCGACAGTTAGGGAAGAGTTTAAAGAGCACATACTGTACATCATTAACAGTATGTAGTCACGATACTGATTCAACAATTGGAGGAGGAGGAGGAGGAGGAGGAGGAGGAGGAGGAGGAGGAGGAGGAGGAGGGACTGAACTCAAGGCTTCAAAGCCCGATTAGATTACACTCATATCATCAGGCTAAAAAGGAAAATACAGTTTGTCCTGCTGTTTTTTTCCAGGCGACGAACTCTTCAGTAGTTTGTTCTTTTGTTCAGGTACATTCACATGGAAAATACTCAACTCTTGTTTTCATGTTGACTAATCTGCCAATTTAGTTTTGGGTGAATTATAGTGTAATACAGATCAACAATTGGACCCCAAAGTAATGTTTAGAACCTGGTTCATGTTCTTAGTGCTAAAAAAATTAAGGAAAATGAGGCCAAGACAGATTATATTTATTAGTTCGGGAGAGTACATAGACGACAACAAAGCCTTTTAAGTGTAAGTTGTTTATAAAAAAAGAAATATAAATACCTAAGAATCCACATCTCAAATAATTTCATTATTCAGAATTTTATAAATCAGCAAGGAAATATTATCTTTGAGGCTGTAACCAGCATAGGTTTTTTCTTTTTACTTTGGTGAATCATTTAATTTCTTCTTGTCTACTCTTGGTCACCTTTTGATTGATTACTTTAGTGTGCGTTATCACAAACAGATGTCTGCACACAGACACATGAACAAATAATAAAGAAAGAATAAACTAAAATGTTTAAGCGCTCCAGTCTAACTTATGTTTTATCCTTCATTCCATTTTTAGATTAATATACAGCAAGCACAACTCTCCCGTGGAACATCCTGGCAGCAGCTCCTCTCTGGCTGGACTCCAGGATTACTCAGCAGCTGTCTCAAGTATCCCCCATGAGGTGGTGGAGCTGGACCCCGAAGAGGATGTTAAACCACCGCCAGACCTCCCCATCCTCTCCGCACACACAGAACCAGGGCTGGATGGTGTCCAGGAGCGGGAGGAGGAGGAGGAGGAGGAGCAGCAGGAGGACTTGGGCAGCGTTCAGGATTTTGAAGCATCACTGTCTCCCGTCCCCTCCTCCGTAAACATCGCCCTCTCCGCCTCGCCACTGCCGCTAGGCCACGACCTCTACCCTAACGACATCTACCCTCACCACGAGCCCGACAGGTTTCGCCCTCTGCACCTCGCCAAAGAGGAGCACGAGATGGTGTTGGCCAATCACAGGAAGGTCGCCATGTACCTGGAGGAGAAGAGGGAGGGGCTGAAGAGGAAACAGGACCTGGAGGAGGAACTGCTGAGAGCCAAGATCAAAGTGGAGAAACTGAAGGCTGCTCGCCTGAGAAACGGACTGCCAATCCCTCTATGAAGAGCACGGACGCTCACGTCTGTGTCCAGCGTCAGACAGGGAGAGGCTCTGAGGAGATTAAAGTGTGGAGGAGAAGCTGAGGAGCAATCGCACATCAGTTTCATATTTGACAACTTGAATTTATTTTGGAAACATAGTGCCTCGTACAGACACTGAAAGCCTATTTGCATATTGCAGGATAAGGCGCTGTGTTGCCATCAGTCTGTGTTTATACCTGTTTGTGTTATAAATGTATCATTATCACTCGTATTGACAGAACTGACTTTGTAAATGCTCACATTACAAACACTGTGACTGGCCAAAATAGATTAACTAAATGTGAACGTCCAGCTATTTGGAAGGGAATGTTAGTAGTGATGAATGGCTTGTACCATGATGGTGCTTCTCCTGCTTAGATGTACCACCAATATACATCTATGGGCATTTTATTATAGTGTTGATCATCTTTCAGCATTTACTGTAATGATATACTGGAGTGTGAGAGTCTGTCCAGATCACATCAGGGGGATTATTAGAGCTCTTTTAATTCTTTGTAAAAATCAAATAAAATTCAGTAAAAATCAAATGTGATAAACTATAAAAAGCATTTCCTCTTAACATTTATAGGGAACCAAACTAGGGCACTTAATCAAAGTTCTGTATGTAAGAAATGTAAAAGAAGCGCTCCAATCAAACGGTTACACTTTTATTATTTAGAACTGAGAAATATTCCGGTTCCCGGGATTGAAGCACAAGTCAAACTGTCGAAGGCCTTAATCACAAGATGCTCATGATTACAAATCCTGTTGTTAAAGTCTGAATTCACTCTGGTTACTGGGAGATGTGGACTTGGTTTTTTGCGATGTTATTGTTATTTAATGTGTGTGACTACAACATTGATTGTATTTCAACGTTTGTATACGTGTGTATGTTTCTTTTACACTTTGTCTGTTAACTTTTTTTCTATTAAAAAAAAATTGTATTTGCTATTTTTTAATTTGCTGGTTTTTGTGTATTCGATGTGAAACAGCCATCCACTCATGAATTCAGCCTCTCTGGGGAAGATGGATTTTCTTTTTTCTTAAGTTCCTGGTATTTGTGTTGGCTCGGTGTAGCAGTGACCTCTGCTGGAGAGCTACGTATTTTATATTTTTGGTTTTTCACTATGTTGTATGCCTTTGTGTTACAGGAGTAGATGGATACCCTCCGTTGACTGCAGGCTCAGACTCGGGCTGCAGTCAGGACGGAGTGCGCTACTTCAGTGTGATGTGGTGTAAAGCCAGTAAGAAGAAACACAAGCGCTGGGAGGGTGACGCGGTCCTGGTTACAAGAGGACGCACAGCCACACTGAAGGATATGGAGGGAAAGGACATTGGAAAGGGTGAGACGGAGACACCAGAATTTAATTTAAGTTTTTATTTTGTCATATTTTAGTCTGGTGGGAGAAGGAGCAGTGTGACTGCAGCCCATGTTGCATGTGACAGTTAAGGACATCATAAACTCACTTTAAATTATAATATAATACCAAGTCTTCTGGTAGGGAAGAAGTATCAAAGTATTAAGGTTGTGAACACTAACGCATTAAGACCTTTCGAGTAGATATGGCAAACATTTCAAACTCATTGAGATCACTTCTCCCAATATACATCATCACGGAGTTCATTGGTAATGCTTGTGCATGTTTTGTTTTAGGAAGTGGCTACAAGGTGTCCGAGCTGGCCTCCCTGTCCGAGGGAGAGACCTTGATGATCGGAGGGAAGGAGGTGGAGGTGATGGGGGTCATATCTGCTGAGGACTTTGCCCGGGGCCGTTGCTTCCAAGAGGTCCAGGTAGAGAAAGAGGAGCTGCACACGTCGGCGGCTCCACCTCCCTCTCGTAGCTTGGTGTCCAAACGTTTCTGCTCCCCAACACTTTTGGGGAGAGCAGATCATCCTGGATCCAAACTGGAGGAGGAACAGAACTGCAGACCTCGCCATGACCCACTGGCTCCAGGTATGTAGACCAATAACACAAATTCTCATATTTTTGACATCTTTTGGTTATTTACAGACTCCACTCAGGCTCTTTGGATCTTTTACAGGTGCCCTGGTGATGCCTCGTCCCTCTGCCAATCACCAGTGGTCCAACAACAAGTCTGGGCTTCCCGTGGTCGATGTTGTTGTTGACCCGTTCCTGACTAATCATCTGCGACCGCACCAGAGAGATGGCCTTCTCTTTCTCTACGAGTGCGTCATGGGCATGAGGTAATTGCGCCTGTTCCCCTAACATCTTGTCACATGCTCTTTAAAGCCATCACAGCCATTGTTAGGATTCCTAATGAATAATTTTGATGTGTTTCACTGTGTGTGTGTGTGTGTGTGTGTGTGTGTGTGTGTGTGTGTGTGTGTGTGTGTGTGTGTGTGTGTGTGTGTGTGTGTGTGTGTGTGTGTGTGCGTGCGCGTGCGCGTGCGCGCTTCAGAGCTGTTGGTCGCTATGGGGCTATCCTGGCTGACGAGATGGGTCTGGGGAAGACCCTCCAGAGTGTGGCGCTGTCCTGGACGCTGCTTAAACAAGGACCGTATGGTGGGAGACCAGTTACCAAGCGTGTCCTCGTGGTCACACCTGGCAGCCTAGTGCACAACTGGGCTGCAGAGTTTAACAAGTGGCTGGGCCGGGAGAGGATCAGCGTCTTCAGTGTGGATCAGGTGTGGAGAGGAGGAGGAATTCTTTCTTTGGGATTTACAAGGAGCTCAAGTAGAAAGATTTGTATTCAATTACAGGTTTCAGGTTCAAATTCTCATGCAGCAAAGCAATTTTATTCATTACATTACTCACAAGCTCATATTTTATATTTAGGAAAATGCAGCACAACATTAACAAAAGAACAAAATAAGTAATAATGAATCTAATTCTTTGTTGACGTGTGTGTAGGACCACAGGATAGAGCACTTCCTGGTCTCCCCTCTGCACAGCGTTCTTGTGATCAGCTATGAAATGCTGCTGCGCTGCCTGGAGCAGGTATTCTCACCTTCTGTCTCGCTGTCAAGTGTGCATGTTATAATAAAAATCCCCATATGTCATCTTTTTGTTAAATTCATTTTCTCATTCTTTTTAGGTTAAGAAAGTGGAGTTTGGTCTTGTGATTTGTGATGAGGGCCACAGATTGAAGAACAGCAGCATCAAAACGTCCTCAGCCCTCAGTAGCCTGAGCTGTAATCGCAGAGTCATACTCACAGGTGCACACTCTTTCTGAAATACCAAGATGCAAAGCGTCTGATAGAAAGAGAGGGGAAGTCTTTAAGGACTCTCTGACTGACAGTAACGTCTTGTACAGGTTTTATACTGAACTGTCTTTGTGTTTTGAAGGCACCCCGGTACAGAATGACCTGCAGGAGTTCTATGCTATCATAGAGTTTGTTAACCCGGGGATCCTCGGCTCGTCCACTGCGTACAGAAAAGTATACGAGGAGCCAATTCTACGCTCCAGACAGCCCTCCAGCTCAGAGGTAATGACACCTCTCTTCCTCTTGCTTCTTTTCTATGTAATAACTTGTACATCAACAACTTTATCTGGCATTACACCTGATTTTGAATCTGTCTCTGCCAACAGGAGGAGAGCGTTTTGGGAGAAGAGCGGGCGGCAGAGCTCTCTCGCCTGACCGGCATGTTCATCCTGAGACGGACACAGGAGATCATCAACCGCTACCTGCCTCCTCGTCTCGACTGGACGTTGTTCTGCGAGGTGTCCCCTCTGCAGCGAGAGCTGTACGCGCATCTTCTCTGCCACCGAGTCTTCAGAGCCTGCCTTCAGGCCTCGACGCAAGCTCACACACACCTGGCCTGCATCACTGCTCTGAAGAAGCTCTGTAACCACCCTGGTCTGCTCTACTCCTCTGCCAAGGTTAAGATCTTTGTTAGGCGTTAATGCATCCAGCCTTTAGATATTGATCTTATTTGATTGCCTTGTGTTGTTGTTTATTGAACTTAGACTGAGCAGTCATGCTGTTGTCAAAGTAGTCTGCGTCTATGTTGGTGTTAAGAGATTTACTACCAGTCCTAACTGAGTACTGTGTTGTGTTTTGCAGAAAAGAGCAGACAGCGGTTCAGTGGAGAACTCTCTATACGAGGGCTTGGTTGAGCTCTTCCCAGAATCCTACTCTTCTGGTGGATTTAACACTGCTGACTCTGGTAAGCTTCTGGTTCTGACGGATTTGCTGACTGCCATCAGACAACTCAGCCCTTCAGACAGGTGGGTGTGGGCGTGTGTGTGTGTGTGTGTGTGTGTGTGTGTGTGTGTGCATTGGCATGTGTATTTTTGTGCATATATACTGATAAAGTATGTGTTGCCCCCGCAGGGTGGTCATAGTGTCCAACTATACTCAGACGCTTGACCTGCTCCAGGACTTGTGTGTACAAGTGGGCTACACCTTCTGCCGACTGGATGGACACACCCCCACCAACCAGAGGCAGCGGCTGGTTGATGGTTTTAACAGTCCCTACTCTCAGAACTTTCTGTTTCTGTTGAGCTCCAAAGCAGGTGGCGTGGGGCTTAATCTGGTGGGTGCTTCTCACCTGGTGCTGTATGATATTGACTGGAACCCTGCTAATGACATTCAGGTAAGACTCGCAGACATGCCTACAATGTTTTATGTCTGTAACAGTGTTTTCTTTGCTTCCACACCGGTCTGTTTTGGGTCAAACGGACTCTGGTGCATTTGTGCGTGAGGTTCGATTGGTTTAGGTTGGTGTGAAAGCAATCATTGGAATTTAGGTGTGGACTTAACTGGTGTATTGAGACTGTCTGGGTCCACTTCTGAGCGAGATCTAGTGGTTTGTTTGTCACAGATTTTATGATGGCAGATATAAGAGTTTACCATGAATTCTAAAGCTAAACTACTACTAAATCAGCTGCTATTAATTAAGTAATTTAAGTCAATTGAGAACCAATTCTCATTTACAAGGACGACCTGGCCAGGCAGTGGCGACAGAAGTCAATACAAGACAAAAAAAAAAAATTAAAGGTTTAGTTGCAGTCTCGACAAATACTGCTAATAATAAGTGATTTTTTTTAACGGACTCTTTTTTTAAATTTAATTTAGTTAATAATAAAAAAACATAAAACATACACCTAAAGAGCTCCGTAACTTGCTCTCTTCACGAAAATTGTATTACTACTTTGGTCCAACCACCACACAGGATGACGTCACCAAAACTGAAATTAATCAGCATACGTGACTTCATGCTTACAGCTCTGGGTTTGTAAAAAAATAAATTAAAAAAACTATCTTTTTCTTTTTCCTTCATGTTGACCTAATGAACTGACCCAGGGTGTAAAATCCCCCCAGACTTCATCACACTTGTATACAAACATAACCACCAGATGGTGTGGTGCACATTTGTGTAATTCTCTCCTGCAACCTTCCGCCTTTGTGCTCTGTGCAGGCCATGGCTCGAGTGTGGAGAGATGGACAGAAGAAGACGGTGCACATCTACCGTCTCCTCTCTGCAGGTCTGAAAACACAAACGCACGCAATGAGCGAGAATAACGAACAAATCCTGAACCCGTCTGATGTGAATCTTTCTCTCTGGGTGTGTGTGTTACTTCCTCGCAGGCACCATTGAGGAGCGAATCTTCCAGAGACAGGTGTCCAAACAAGGGCTCTCTGGGACGGTGGTTGACCTGGGCAAAAGGGCGGAGCACACCAGCTTCTCCACCAGTGAGCTGCGGGATCTCTTCAGCCTGACTGACACGCTCTCTCTAACACATGACCTGCTGAACTGCAGCTGTAGCATGGACGGCTCAGTCCAGCGTAAGCACATGGGTGACGCGCTTCACACGCTGACACCAGTTTTTGACTATTTGAGTATTTCAACTCGCTTTTATTTCTCTTCATCCTCAGCTGACTTAGAGGAAGAGGAGCAGGCTTCTGATAGGCCGTGCCAGCTCGGCCGTCAAGGTGACCGTGGAGGGGCTCAGCAGAAGCATCTCAGCATGTCGGAGCTGATGCAGTGGAGGCATTTCTCTGGTGACACACACACCTTCTCAGACCCTTACCTTGACCACGCACGAAACCACATCACCTTCGCCTTCCAGACCACCATCTCTCACACAGCGTTGTAAACAGCCACACACTAGATTACACTCTAGATGTAGATGAATCACTCTCTCACACACACACACACACACACACACACACACACACACACACACACACACGTACTACTGCTATATGTGTATGTTCAAGCTCTCTGGGCTTTGTCAGCAGCCTGGCTACAGCATAAAGCTAAACTCTCAACAGTGCCAACAACAGCAATATGTTTTGTTTGTGAGATCCTGTGTCTTATCCTCTGCGTTTTCTTTATTTATTCAAAGACATTTACTATAAAACTTCATTAAATAAATGGAATTCAAAAGGAATATGTGTAATAAACTGGCTTTTAATGATTTGAACCTTTTTTTTATTGAATGAAGAATTCTATCCTTGGGAAAGCAGTGCATTTTAGATGCATGTATGATTGAGGCAGCTTGGACATGTTTGTATGTTGTATATCCTTATACTGTAGAAAAACATGCAAGAGTTACTCCTGTATCCATCTCGGGTAATATTTACTGTGTGAATTAGAGGATTTATATTCTTCCGAGATCAGTTTAGGTGTAAGACCCTGGGTGTGATGCAGAGTTTATGGACAACCATCCATAAAAAACAATCTAGTTTTGTCGCAGTGAGTTTTAAGCCTGATTTTTGGGCTATAATGTCACAGTTGATCTGACATAGTCACCACAGTCTGATCCGTTCAGTCTGTTATTTTGGATAACCCCGGTCTGTTCATGCTCTTCAACACAAAGCTGCTGCGTGGGAGTTATGTAGCTGCGTGTGAGCCCTGAATTCACATATGATTTGTGCCCGGGTCTGTCAGATTGACTGAGCGTCAGTACAATGCGTATTTACATACTGTGAACATTGTAATTATTTATTGGGTCCTCACCACTGCGTGATTGTTAAGCAACTTAGTTATGTAATAGATGGGTCTCTGGGATGTTCAGCTTTTCCTTTATGCATATGACAGTTGTAGCTTTGTGTGTGTGGCTGTTTCTCTGTGGACACAGTGTGACTTTAAACTGTTAGTGCCAGTCCAATGCCAGAATGCAAAGTTTACATATTTATTATATATATTTATCATGTATAGTCTGTGAAGTCTTGTGCAGGCCTCTTGAAGCCCATCAGTTTTGGATAATAAAACAATACTAAGAATCTTCAGTCATGCTAGCAACTAGTTGTTCAGGTATTTCAGTCAGGACCGACCAAAGCACGGACGTCTCTATTGAGCCACTAGCATGGCTAAGAATTGAGCCTCTGAGCTTTGGCAATGTAATCTACTGTTTGTGTTGCAGAGGAATCCCACTCTGTGTTGCAGCACTTTGGTATTGGACACGTGTTGGGCAGACGAGTGCCACTCGGCCAATTGGGGTATTGATCCAAATCACTCCTCCAATAGTCTCAGAGGCCATGTGCCGGTGTGTCCATGAGTCGGAATGTTTCTGTCGATCTCTGTAAAGCTCTCACTAGCCGGTTGCCAATCTCTCTGTTAAGCCGTGCGTTGCAGCCAGACAACTGGAAGACTTGGTGTACGGATTGAATGAATGACTTTCCACTGCTGGACGGGGAGAAAGAGATGCAGTTGTTTTGACGTTCAAGCTGCACATGTTTCTAGAGGAGATATTAAGATACTGGTGCATCGGTAGAGATATCCTCAGCAGCTCACTGTCTTTTTGAAACACAAGTTCAGGATCAGTTTGTTGGGCTGTCCTCCCTTCAGATGAGATGATATTGATTGCCCTACTTATGGTATTCTTCGTCCCTGTTATTGTCTCTTCTGTACTGCTCTCTTCATAGAGGTTTAGAGAGCGAGGCTTAGAAGCCAGAACATGATTTACTTTAAAGCTTTGTACCTCCATTTTGATTTTATTATCTGATCAAGTAATAAGAGATTATCTAAGATGAGACATTTCAAATTGGATGGAAATATAATTGAGGTTTGAGGTACACATGACTCCTCTGTGTGTACAAATACCACACACCCTTACGATTGTTGTCCCATTATTGTGTTTCTCTACTGCTTTGTACTTAGACACAGATTCCATGGTTCCAGCTTCTCAAACGTGACGACTTAAATCACAGTGAACTGAATAGCTTTGAGTTTTGTTCTGTTGGTTGGACCAAAAAAAAAAGGATTTGGAGCTGTTACCTTGGGCTCTCAATATAAGAATTCATAATCAATACTTTAATATTTTGCAGCCCTAGATTTAGCAAGCATAGGCAGTGTGCTTTTAGCTTTCCTTTGATATTTTGATGCAGATGAGGCTGTGTAGGGATTCTGGTGAAAATATTGCCTGTGCTGTCTGTTTTCAGCACCAGTTGATAAATGGTTCATCAATAAGTGCAATTTATTACCTGAAATGTGCAGCAACTAGTAGAGTAATGCTGAATAAAGTAAAAAAAAACAAAAAAAAAACAGCAGACTCATTTAGATCCACATCAAATATACAAGTTTATTGTATCTATCTATCTATCTATCTATCTATCTCCCTCCATTGGATTTGTCCACCTTGACCTCGCTTTACAGCAGTCTTAGCAGTCGCCCTGTGAAAATGTCTTCTAAAGGCTTTGATTGTGTAATGTCCTCCTTGGCCCACATCTGAACCGGAAGAGGTGAAAGAAATCTGAAACCAGGTCACTGCTATAAAACTGACTGTACATTGTTTCAGCAGCGAGATCTCTTTGAGTGACTTGTTTTCAAACTCGCTGGTTGGTACAGATCTATTCACTGCTTGGTGAGCTGGTGTGCAGTAACTTGGTTTGATTGTTTATATTGAAAACAACTGAGCCCAACCAAATAGAAGTATAAATAGTTTATATATTTGTTTTTATTCATAGTAAAGAATAAAAATAGCTGTTGTAGTCTTATGTTCATCTTTTTAAAGGTTGCATTTTTATGTGCTCAGTAAAAAAATAGGACTTTGTCTATTGTTTTTATGTGGTCTTTATGAATGCACACGTTTGTTTCCCTGTTATGTCGACTGTTCTGCTCCTGTTTGTCTGACCTTATTAGACTTACGTATGAGGGTTTGTTTTACATCAAGTGAAAGCTGGAAAGAAAGAGGTCACTTCACACTCGGCTCCCATCAATAGCCATCACTATGACTCTGCCAGTCTGCAGCCAACTCTCAGCATAACCCCCCCTCTCCTGATCCTGGTCCTGCTCCAGCACTTAACAAGGATTTAATGTTGCCCGATCATCTGTCAGGCAGACCAGATCGGGGCTGTAATACAGAGCAGCAGGTCTCGCGGATGAGGCCACAACCCGATCCAGAAGTCCTGAAAAACAACAGCTGAAAAAAAAAAAAAAAAAAGCTGCGTAATCCCACAATTACTGTAATAACTCTCCCACTCTCAGTCGCTCTGTCTCTCACACAACAAGCGCTTTGGCAAATGAAAATCTGATGGTTGCGGGTCGAGAATGATGTTATGCGATGCAGGGTCTCTGTGGACAGTTTGTGTGTGTGTTGCTAGATGGATCATTCAACAAATACCAACTGGTGGTTTCCAACCATTAACAGTATGCTGCTGCTGCTGCTGGCAGTAGATTTCCTTAAGCCTCTTGTCAGAGCTTTTATTTAGTAGCGCTGCATGGGGAGCTATGTTTAGATATTCTGCCACTGAAAACACTCTGCAGAACATATTGAAAGACACTGTTTTCACTCACAACAGTCACAGAACTACACATAAGAAATCATCTATAAATGTGTTTTGTTGTTTAATGTCAAACTCATTTGTAAGTTTTGTGAATTGAAGTTGCCCCCAGAGTACCGCTTCATGATATTTGTCATCTGTGTGTCAAGGTAAAGTTCAAGATGGATGAAGTGGGATCTGAAAATAATTGATGCTTTCTTTATTGGCCCAAGTTGAGATGTGGCATGTCTGTTAATCATCCGTCAGGTTGGACAGGCAGCAGCAGAGGTTTGTTATCCACGTTGGCACCTGCACAGAACTCATTTATAAATAAATTTAATTTAGAGACATAAATTACTGAATAATTCATATACAAACTAAATCAGCCTCTAATGTGAGAGGAAGGAAAGCAGATGCAGGTTCCCCTTAGCTTGTGTACACATTGAAAATGGGCTGGAACAAAATACTATTATTATTAGTATTTATCAATTAATTTTGTGAATAAGATAAATACAATGGTAAATGTCAGAAAATAGTAAAAAATGCCCAAGGTGTTGGCATCAAATTAACATGAAGAAACGCAGCAGATTCTTACAATTGGAAGCTGTAAGTTGGGAAAATGTGGCAGTTTTACTTGAAAAAAATACTTAAAGATTGATAATCAAAATCATATTCTTTTTTTACTTATCCAGTAATCGACTCATTTTTCGCAGCTCTAGGTTGAAATAAATACCTCAAAAACTCTTTTAAAAGGTGCATTATAGGTATTCAGAGCGTTAATATTGCAGTAAACAACTATTTGCTATGTAGAATGATATAGTGGAGTAATGTCGCCATGTTGAGAACTGTTAAGAGTCAATAGAAACGCTCCCAAATCTTGTATCTAGCACCTTAACACCATTCCTGTAGCCTGTGATGTCCGATTCATCCCATGTTTATCCACATTATCACAAACTGCTGTCTTCTTCTAGTTCAGTGATTCCTCGCTATCAAAATTCCTCTCGACAGCCTCATGTCGCAATCATGCCGACTGTTAGAAATGTAGGTGGAAAGATCAATGCTGGCGGCAAAGCAAGATCTTTTTCCACTTGTTGCTGAACATTGCGTCACAAATTGCTGAGTTCACTCAGTTTATTTTGTCTGCACGGAAAGAAATTACACAAATTAGTTTTTAATGAGCCAAACTATACGCTCAGCTTGCATGGTTCGTACAAGATTAATGATTTTAAAAGATAAGGTAGAATCAGAGTGCTTGTTAATTGAACTTGACTTCTAGATGAGTAAAAGGATCCACGCCATAGTTTTTGTTTAATTCAGAGGTAAGCAGCATTTAAGCTGTTATAACTAATTTATATTTTATAAACTGGTCATAGGTTTTTTTATAAATTCCTGAATCCACGAAGTAACTAGTAACTGTAGCTTTGACATAAATGTGATGTAGAAATATATTTTACTATTAACATTAGCCACCATATTGGTCATACGAGACCAACTAAGGTTGTAAAAACAAACCTTAAGATATGAAAAGTTGACTTCTGAAGAAACAAAACACAGCTTTACTTAACTCAATACGCTAATGGGGAAACTGCTGTTTCTTCTCTCAAAAGTTACATAATCCCGTGTTTTATGTTCCTGTTGCACAAGTCAGTACCCTGTTGGTGTAAATATGAGCCGAACAGTAGCCCATGGCCTGATAGTGTGCGAGTCAAAACAATAAAATGCCCATCACAGTCACCACTCTTGCTCCACTTGTGTGACATCCTCCTCCTCCTCCTCCTCCTCCTCCTCCTCCTCCTCCTCATAAAAACCACAGGGAAACCCCATCAGAGCATTACAGAAACACTCTGATGGAGATTACTGATCACAGACTGCAGCAGACACATGAAGAAGACGCCAGCTGTAGATGTCGCTCTGCCTTTTACCAGCCAAGTGTTTTTGCATTGCTCGAGTTACTCTTAAAAAAAAACCAGTAAGTGAATTTAACGGACGTTTATGACGATCATCTGAAGCTGTAAAAGCAACTTTTAAGGAAGCAATCCACTCGCTTTGACTTTTGCTTTTGAGGGTGTTTCACCTAAAAACGATTAAAGCACCACCTCGCGAATTATCCCCCGCGCTGTTGGTTAATCCGCCTCATCCTCATTTCGTCCCTGGCACCATGCTGTCCAGTGTGCGCCGGCACAGCCTCCGCCTGCAGACGGAGCTCCACCGGTGGAGCATCTGCGACCCGGGCGACAGCCTCCTGGCCCGGGTACCCGCATGCATCTCGCGCTCCAAGTCCTGCACCAGCTCCGCCGGGGAGTCGGACGGGAGCTGGTCGTCCTCGGACTCCGTCATCTCCACCGACTCCACCGGGGAACCGGTGGGACCCGGGGGCCCGTACCGGGTGGTGCTGTTAGGTGCCAGCGGGGTGGGCAAAACGGCGTTCAGCAGCATCTTCGCCGGGGCAGCGGACAGCATGGACAGCGACGACTGCGAGCTGTGTGGAGGTAAGAAAAAGAGAACTGAAAGGTATTATTGACAAGCAGATCGGTCTTATTTTTAGAATAAAGTTTAGATGAATACAAGCAAACCAAATCCCTATAAATAAATGATAACACTTGCATATTTTTTTTATAAATACATAGACATAATTGATCCAATGTGAAAATGTCACTAATAATCTCTGTATTGAGCACCATGCACTTGTTTATTTCCGATAATGTTATAATTATATTGATAGTATGAAACATTGCTGTCACCAAAACGACTAAGTCTGTAATTATACAAATGTAAACCTTTTCTTGTTGTGTCTATAATTTCAGATGAAGTGTGTGAAAAGGAAATTAAAGTGGATGGAGAGCCTGCAACTATAACTCTGCTGGACACATGGGATGCAGAGGTGAGATGAAAAGCAGCTGCGTCAACTTGTGTAATTTATATATTGTACATATTATACATATAGTACATAGTACTGTAAATCCCTTATTTAACTGTTTGTCTTTGCAGACTGACCACGAGTGGGCTCAGGAGCACTACATGCAGACAGGCGATGCCTACCTGTTGCTGTACTCTGTGACTGACCGCGCCTCATTTCTGCGAGCCTCCGAGCTCCGGATAACCCTGCGGCGGTTTCGTCCCGCGCAGCACACCCCGATCATCCTGGTGGGGAACAAATGTGACCTGGTGCGACGCAGAGAGGTGTCAGTCAGCGGTGAGGAGTCACAGTTCCTGTCTTCTTGTGAGCTATGTTCACTGAGAGGTTTTTTCCCCAGATATGCAAGTACTGATCATGAGCCTTTTGTGTTTTCAGAGGGTCGTACCTGCGCTGCTGTGTTTGACTGCAAGTTTATCGAGACCTCAGCCGCCATGCAGCACAACGTCTGGGAAGCTTTTCACGGGATGGTGCGACAGCTGCGTCTACGGCGAGACTCCGAGGAAGCCAACAGGCGTCGCAGGCACGCACACCGTAACGCACGCCGTGAGAGCCTTCCTATGAAGGCCAAACGCTTCCTGGACAAGGTGGTTGCAAAGAACAATCCCAGTGTGGCGTGCTGGCTGAAATCTAAGTCCTGTCATGATCTTTCTGTGCTGTAGAAACATGACAACAACTTGTTTTTAACTGTACGCCACAGCTTTGAGCCTGGAGATCAGAAATTGTGGACGCCTGCTTCTGAGGGGCTAAAAGTCGGATGGCTCAGACCTCAGTGTGTTCACATAGAGCCAGCCTGGTGTACGTGAGAGGTGTTTGCAACCTTTCTGCACTGCCATCCAGATGTTGCAGACTAAACTGGACTAGGTGGACTGAGCTCAGCCTCTGTGATGGACCGGACAATCGGCTGATAAAGTGACGTTTTCCTGTTGCAAAGACTGTGTGGCATGAACTTCGGAGGTTAGAAATCTACTGATGGAAACGGAGAGATGGATGTTATGTTTTTGAACAGATACATTAATATTAGTCTCTCTTTCCTCATCATTTTGCTCTCATTCCTGCCTAATTTGTCATCTGTTGATGATTACCACTCATAAGCTATTGGTGATTTGCACGATGATATTTTTTTGACTGTCTTTACTTTTGATTTGTGATGTGTTGTGTTTTGCACTGACTGTAAATATATTAAAGATGATGCATTGTATTTTGTTACTTGTATGTTTCAATGTTGCTCTTTGAAATAAAGTGACATCATCCAATTTGAGAGAAAAAAAAACACGTCTCTTTCGTCTGTCATCTCAACCCCGCTAATGAGATATTGCCATGGGTGACTCAGCTTTGACACAAAAGAGACACACTTATGCAAACCAGAACACAACTGTGATGAGTCAGGTGACATTAAAGCTGAACTGTCAGAAACAATTTTAGTTCCGTGTGGGTGGATGTCAGCTGATTGAGGACAGTGATTTGACCGCTCAGAGATTTGGGTAACAGCGTGACACCGAACATCCTGCTCAGACAGCCTGTCCTGATTCCAAACTCAGTTTTGTAGTAAAAGCAATAAAATATGTTGCCACGGTAACATTCAGAGGAGGCCGGGAAGTGTGTTTTGTATGTTCGGTCAGGCAGATGGTGTTGATTCACATTGGCCAGAATCTCTCTCCTCAGCGTACATGGAACCAAGCTTTACATAACCGAGTCCATCTGAATTAATGGCTCCATGAACCGTCAACACTGCAGTCACAGGTTGTGGTTAAATAACGGAGCTGTGAAATGGTGACTCACTCAAAGGCTATATAAGAAATTGTTATACTGTTGCAGATTCACTCAAATCTCTGCCTTGTTTCCGAGCAGCTTGTAAAGCTCCCTGCTTTCAGCCAAGGATGATGGGGTGGTGTGCATCAGGTCGTTTGGAAGATAATCCCAGCCATATGTGATGTTGGGTCACAGTGAAGTTGAAGGAAAACACTCGATGAGAAAAGAAAAGGCTCTTTCAGGTATTTCTGTGGCATTCACTTTTACACTTTTTTTAGCGGTGGAAAAGTTTAGAGACAAAGCTGGACTCACACCTGCTGTTAAACAGTTTTATAGTGTATGCCTTGACCTGCTGAATCACACCAGATGACCCCTGAGGTTTGCATTCTTATGATGCAAAGGATTGTCAGTGTAATCTGATAGTCCTATTGTGCGCACACACAGCTCCTTATCAGGCTCTGCTACTAATGGAAAATCTGACAGGAAACGGTGCAGAGGTGCATAGGTCAAAGTCTGAGGGGAAATTATCAACTTAAAAGCGGAATAGCAGATATCTAGAGAAATTTACCCAACTATTAACCCTTATTTGTTCACAATTTACACACATGCAGTGTAAAAGTACTTGTCTGATGAGAGATTCCTTCAACCGGTTTGTTTTTTTGCAACTATAACCCACCAACAGAACTCAATATATAAGGATTTATGTAAAATCAGCAGCTAATATTAAGTTTTAATGGGTTCGTCTATTACTGTACTGTACGTACAATTGTTCTGTTCTTCTGGTCTTCTCTCGTCAGCTACTCCCCTATTGGTTAGCTCCACATGAGGGCAGGGTGATTAGACAATCATTAGATCCAATAAAACATTGCTGGTTAACACTTGGTTAACGTTTGACCAGAAAAGGATGGGGCTGCTCTGATGACTCTGAAGCCTGAGGAGTGACTCGCTCAATCTCTCCAGTAAGGTAAGTCTCCTCACTCTCCTGTCTTCCAGCTTTGGAAATGCTGAGTCTTTTGGAGTAGATTTTGCCATGTGAATAGGACACAAACTGGACTGCCTCCGTTGGTTTAAACAGGCTGAGTTTGATGTGTCGGGTGCTTTCAGTTTGTTTTAAAAGTGCTCTGATCTTCACTTGACTTTGGCAGGGCCTTAGCGTCGGTGTTGGCATATCTGACAACCAACCTGTCCTTCCCGTCGTGGCTTCCTGGATTGTTGTCAGTGCCTTGCTTTTTGGGGGATATCACACGTATGGGAGACTAGATCTGGTGTCAAAGCAGCTGACATGAAGACTGACAAAGGTCACTGAGTCACTGCGCTAAAAGGAGAAAGAAAGGGCCTGCAACACCCAAAATCATTGTGTCATACGGCTTTGTCACTTTGTCCATTAATCCTCTGTAGGACAAATACAGTTAATAATTAAATTCACAGAATATTCTTCTTTCTGGAAGTCGAGTTAAATCAAAGTGGATCTCTGTAAATTGGTGATGCTAGCAATGGCTTGTCAGTTAAAATATGCCAGTCAGCTGAGGTATTTGTCAACAGGGAGACAGAAATAATACTTAGTTCATTATAAGTGAAGTAAAATGTGTGTTCTGTTGATAAGGAGTGTAGCAGGGCAGTGACATTAAAAGTGTGCTGCGCTACAAAAAGGTCATTAGCCACGACTCAATGTCACCTTCACTAGTCGGTGGCGGCTCTTCTCTTTGACTGCACTTTAGTCCACAAATCCTCAAGCTGTCCACTTATCAATACACTCCTGATATTCTTTACAACAGTCTTGTTTGACGTGAAAGGATTTATTTTTCCTATTATCCAAAGCAGTGTCACGGTACTGTTAACTCAAACAGTGCTGTACATGTATTCAGTTGCCATCTGAATACAACACTTTATAACACCTTTGAGACACAGTGAGGATTATGTTGTGTTTGACACATCAAATTATCATTTAATCTATTACGTAACTTCTGGATGTCAAGGAGACAGTAAATGTGTTCGTTATCATTCTTTTTCAAACAAAATAACCACACCCACACTTACAAACACACAATGAAGGCTGTGGTGTTATTCTGAAACTCTGAGGCTGCTGTAAAGTCGCCGAGGTTAAACACTGCTCATTGATCTTTCAGTTCCTGTGTCATATTGACGCCCACTGTGGACAAAATTTCCTCAAGTCTGGCGTTGCATGTTAGCTCTGACTTTCAGTTTCTCCTGTGTGCTGAGGTGGGAGGTTCACCTGGCTGTGTAGGTGGAGACACACCTAGAGATAGCATGTACATGTGTGGATACCCTGGGACAGAAGACAGGTTTTCTTTGTCTTTATGAATCAATAACTCATTGTGCTGAATAGAGAAAGAAACGTACTGAGGCACAGTGGGGTTAATTGTTTCCAAATGGACTACGTAACAAGTATTCACACCAGGGTTAATTATTTCTACAATAATGAGATGTGAATCTAACAGCGGAGCACAGCGAATATTTTGCCTTGTAAATTGAAATGTGTCATTTAAATCCTCCTCTTATGTCACCTCTCTGCCTCCTCAACCTCCTGCATTCATATCCCCCCATCTCCTCCTCCTCTTACATTTCCTTCCCAGACTGTGATCATGACACCCGTGATGCATCTGTTGTTGCTCCCACTCCTGTTCAGCATTGTGAGTACATAACTGCCAACTGTTTCCCCGGTTCTTCCATACATATTCAGTCAACGCACAAATTCACCAACCTGTAAAAGGATGCTTGTGTTTATTATTACAATTCATGGGACACTTTTGGTACATAGGGAGTGCATGCATGCAACAAAGAAAACAAACAAAGAAAATATCAAAGGATAAAGGAAGGTGTGCAAGAATACCTTTGGTAACTTATTTAAAACACTAAAATAAAGTGTAAATTGTTACTAAACTGAGCGTTGGGCCTTTGTCTGTAGACTTTGCTCCCCTGTCATGCAGTGGGATGTAAGATTTCCCAATTTGTCATGTAGTTTTGGTTCAATAAATAACTGGGCTGTAAAATCCTGACTACATTCACCTACAGTACAGAGCCAATGTGAAAAGGGCAAATGTGGGCGTGAGTGTGAGAGGGTCAGTTCTACCTCAGCCTGTACTATATTCAATGAGCTTTGACCTGTTTCTCTGCTCTGATAGGCTGGTGGGAAGGATCTGGAGGAAAAGAAGGGCCCCTTCGAGAACACAGAGCTGGATGTGCCAGAGGGGACACCAGTGCCATATCCCATGTATCAGGTATTACACGCATGCCAGCGGTGGTGGAAAATAACTATTGTACTAATACTAAAGTATTGTATTTGAATACAATTTGGAGGTACTTGTACTTATTTTCATTTCGGCTACTTTACACGTCTGTTCTATTACATTTCAAAGAGAAATAGTGTAGCTTTGACTTCACTACATTAGTCTGACAGCTGCAGTTTCTTTTCAAATTTAGGTTTTACATTAAAACACATAATAGGCTTTTAAAATGCAGTATAAAAACCTTACTTAAATGTACTTAAGGCCCTACTTGAGGTCACATGTTTCAGATGTCTATGAGTTAGCAGTCTCCCCAAAGAGTGATTTCTCAGGTAAACTGGTCACATGGTTTCATTTTTGATTATTGTTTGAATCCTAGAGGAAACATTCTTCAATATTTAAGAAAAAGCTTCAAAAAGATTACAGAAAAGTTTGAAAAGATAATTGTGTGCTGCAGAGCTTTGATTTTCTATAAGTATCTCACAACCCTGCAGATTTATTTTGTGACCTTTTTGGAGGAGGCCAAACCCTAGATTAAGAACCACTTAACTAGTTTCTTTTGGGGTTTTTTGTCTGTGATGAAATGTGGTGTTAAAAAGGCTTTAGATTATCTGTAATTGTCTCTTCATATGTCTACCCTCCTCCCCATCTTTCACTCTATAGTTTCAGGTGACCCATCCAGCAGTTAATAGTTTCAGGTTGAGTGGAGAAGGAAAGGAAGACATTAAGGTTTCAAAGGACGGGTGGCTCTACCTGGAGAAGCCTCTGGACTGGTCTCGAGAGAACAATTACATGATAATGGTAAGGTTCTCCTCTCACACAGAAAATCAAACTTTAGCAATATAGCAGCATTAAAACATGCATTTATACATACTTGTGTTTATATCCAGGTGGAGGCGCTGGCAGATGATGAAGTTGTGGATGGCCCCGTTTATGTGACCATAAATGTGTTGGACGTCAACAACAACGCTCCGTTCTTCAACCAGAGTGCATACACAGCTGTTGTCAGAGAAAACAATCCAGCGGGTGTGTGTATAACAAATACTTAAATAAGAGGAGAAAAAAAAAGAAAACTAACTGTGCCATCGATAAAAATGTCAAAACTGGCCTAAGAATTATTATTATTGAGAACATACAATCCATCACAGACAACAATAATGGAACCTGTTTTACTTTAAAATAAATGTGATTTAAGGACCATGGTTCTTCTACCTCACCTTTGCTGAGGCATGGATTTGTGGCGCGTTAGTGCCACCTCAGTGTAATTGTGTTAAAATCACTGAGGACTATGTATTGCGTCACCTGCATGCACATGCGTCCAAAAGCATTGCATTTCAAAGCCAAGAAACGACAAGAAAACATGGACAGAGTGAAAAGGAATACATGAATTTGGCAGGTTCTTGTCATGACAAACTCAAGATCCGCAGCAAACCTTTGTTGTATAAACTTATTCATAAGACATCTAGAATATTTACATTTAAAGCCATAAAAACATGCTGTCTTGGGTTTAGGTATTTCACTCACTCGCAAAAATAGTACAACCAGCACCGCTGTGGTTCTTTAAGGCTACCCTGTAAATGATTTCTGGCATGCATATGAGTTAGGCAGTATTTCTATGTTGTTCACTGACATCCAGTCATTATAATTCTCTGTTTTATCATACTTAGGCTGTCTTCTCACTGTGGTGAGACTTTAACATCAGTTGTCTTTGTTATTTAAGGAATCCCATTTACTCGCGTGTTTGCTTTGGATCAGGACGACCCCGAGACTCCCAACGCTCATCTGAGCTACAGCCTGGTCAGCCAGATCCCCAACAAACACAACATCGCTCTGTTCCAGATCGACCCTAACACGGGAGAGATCTCCACCACAGAAGCAGGTGATAGGAGTCAGAACTAGGTGCACCGTCTGTGGGAATGTTTATAATCTGTAATCTGGCCGTATAGTGCCACTGTAAATCCAGATTACACGGCTCATCTTGTGTGCTCAAGATTAACGCTGAGTGGAGGCAGATTGCCTAAATGTGTCGCGTGAAGCTGATCACTGATTACTTTGAGTGTGTGTGAGCACAATGTTTGAAGATGCCTGTTTACATCTGTGAGCTGTTTGACATCCTACTGAACAACATGTGTGTTCTTTAACAGGGACACAGATGCTTAAAACCAGAGAAGGCATCCAGTATGGCAGAGGAGAAGATCAGAGCATTGATGCTCTGAGGACAAAGTTTATTGACTACTGTCCAGTGCAGAAGATCCCCTTTGAAGAAAACCCCTTCTTCGCCTGTGTGGAGAGAGCAGGTTTGTATGCAGCAGAACAAGATGAAATATCACCATATAACTTGAGAGGAACTGTGACACACAACTGCATACACATTCTTTTGTTTATTTTGACACATATTTTGAGTGACGGATGGTGTCAATGTAGATAAACACAGACTGTAATGAAGAAACGACTGTCCAGTGATTAGTGCTAGTGTGATGTTTTGGGTGTTGAGTTAGAGATCTACTCATTACTTTGTTAACGTTCAACCCCCCAACTTTTTTCTTTTTCCTGCCTGTACAATTGCTCAAATTGCAATTCAGAAATGAGGAGGAGAAACGTGGACCCCCTGGAGGACCCAGACTACACCCTGACTGTGCGCGTGCAGGACCTGGGAGGGGCGTCGGAGACCGCGCTGAGTGGAAACACCAGAGTGCACATTGTCGTGCAGCAAAACCTATGGGTCAATCCTGGACCTATAACTGTTAAAGAGCACTTAAAGGAAACTTACCCTCTGTTCATCGCAAAGGTGTGGCGGGATGTCAACTCTGCACAAATCTCACAAATGTCAACACGTTAAAGTACACACAATCACTTTACCTACTCTGTATCCAGTAAATAACCTTCCTACTCTGGCCTCTTTCCTCACTTTTTGGATCCAGGTCCAGTCTAATGAGCCCAACGCCGTGTACAGGTTAGTGCAGAAAGACCGAGAGCTGAAATTCCCCTTCCAGATCACAGAAGATGGAGAAATATATCTGACAGAGGAGCTGGACAGAGAGGACAAAAACATGGTACACAATACATGCTTGGTTTGCTGAATATATCTCTTTTATCCCATGTAAAAACAACAACCTACTTCTAGGGATTACTCTTGAACTTGTGTTGGTTGTGTTTCAGTACATCATGGTGGTGTTTGCAGTCGATAATGATGACAAAGAGGTGGATCCACCCATGGAGATTCAAGTCTTGGTGGAGGATGTGAACGACAACGCACCAGTGTGTGCAAATGAGGAGAGTGTGTTTGAGGTACAGGAGGACGAGCCTGCAGGTAAGATGTGTGTGTGATTATAACGCAACACATTCATGGTGTAGAGCTTGTTACGTGTGCTTGAAAGTTAGGATGATGCCTCAGTCAACCAACATTCTTCTTAGTTCTATTCTCTTGCTTTGAATTTGATCTCTCCATTGCTTCTTCTGTTTTCTGTGCTTCTGGGTCCATATTTATCAGCGATTTAGACTTAAGATTGCTCTAAAGATGGATGTTAGGAGTGAAAAGAGAGAAGTACTCATTTGTTTAAAAAAATCCTGCATTAAAAGTACAAAAGTATTAGCATGTAAATGTACTTAAAGTACCAAAAGTAAAAATGCTTATTATGCATAATGGCACGTTATGTTATATTACTGATTTATAACTATAGATGCATAAGAATTACTTTAATGTTGCAGCTGGTAATGGTAGGGCAAATTATAGCTACTTAATATAATACATAGTAATTTATTAGTTGATCATATTTTGTATTCATGTTTTGAATCTGCAAAGTAACAAGTAACTAAAACTTTCAGATAACTTTAGTGGCAAGAAAAGTGCAATATTTGCCTTTCAAAATGTAGTGACGTAGAAGTATAAAGTAGCATAAAATGCTAATGCTCAAGTAAAGTAAAAAGTACCTCAAATTGTACTTAAGTACAGTAAATGTACTATGTGTCTTACTTGTACGTAAATTGAAGTGTCATAAAAAAACTTTAAGAGCAGCTCTCCAGTGATCACGTGTTTAAACATATGTATACTTAAATAATAGGCAATTGGCTGAAATTGAAACAAAAGGAGAAATGATACAGAGAATTTAGTGCCTCACTGACAAGTGCAGCCAGTGAAAGATGCATGGAAAGCAAAATCTAAATCCAGTCGTTAGACTAAAATACCATACTCTGAATTATACATATTGCTATTTTGCACAATCACTGTGGAACATGTCTCAACATGTGTGTACTCACCTCTGATTCAGCACCGCAGTCATCTACAGAAGGATTTACTCTCACTGTAACAAGCCTCAGAGACCCCTGGAGATCCCTTAAATTCAACAACTTTTTTTTTTCTTACTCTTATAACACTTGTGGTTCCAGGCAGCCTGATTGGACAGCTGTTGGCCCATGATGACGATCAAGAGGGGACACTGAACGCTCAGCTGACTTACACCATCGTGTCCCAAAATCCACCCACCTCCCCCAACACCTTCTCCATTGACACTGCCTCTGGAACAATCCAGGCTTTGCGCTCGCTGCAGCGAAGAGACCAGCAGGTGTACAACCTCAACGTTAGAGTCACCGACGAAGGTAACACACAAACCGCATGATGCAACACACCTGTGAAGAGAGGTGAGTCTGTCTGAACTCCAAATACTTTTTGTGTCACAGTTTTCAGCACAGAATGTATGGTCGTCATCAAGGTCATCGACGTCAACAACAAGATGCCTCTGTTCGAGAAGAATGACGTAAGTATGGGAACCACTTCCTGCCTCTGATTTCTCATGCCGTTTGGCTGATTTCCCTCATGTTTCTGTATCTGTATGCAGTATGGCAGTCACACTCTAGCAGAGGACACTCCTGTGGGACACACAGTTCTGGCCATCAGTGCAACAGACGCCGATGACCCAGACAGCGGCAGCTCCCTCATCGAGTTCCAAATCACTGCTGGCGACGACGATGGAGTTTTTGCTGTGGAAACCGATGGCAAAGGCGTCGGCCATCTTGTCGTAGTTAAGGTACCTTCTCTCCCTTCTCTGCACCTCCCACACACAGATTATTTCATTGACTTTGATCTACATTCAACGTCCCTTTTACCGCTTCTTCTAACCAGCCTTCTTGTCTCCTAACAGCCTTTGGACTTTGAGTCCTCTGCCACCTACAAGCTCCAGGTTGATGCTCGTAACCCAGAGCCGCTGATGAAGGGTCTGGAGTACGGCAATGAATCCACAGCCTTCGTCTCTGTGTCTCTCACTGACGTAGACGAGGCCCCAGAGTTCAGTCTGGACATCCTGGAAGTGAATGTGCCTGAAAACACCACCAAGGGATCAGTGCTGCTCACGGTGGAGGCAAAGGATCCAGAGGGCAAAGAAATCAGGTACACACACGGAAATAAGATGACACAGGCAAAAGTAAGCAATTAAAACCCAAATCACATGAAAAGACCAAAACCAATAATGAATTGATCCTTCCAACATGTGTTGTCTGTGTTCCCAAAGCCTGATATATCTTCTTTTAATCAAACACAATGGTATCCCACTGTTACAGATGTAGGTCTTCAGCTGAGAACCACAGACAGGGTTAGAGAGTTGGAAAGTTGAAGACAGACTGATATATTGTTGGTTTTGGTCTTTTCATGGGATTTGTTGACAACAGTAAAAATATAGAATAACACCAGCCGTATACTTAAAGGTGCAGTTCATCTAAGGCCACTTTGTACTGTATGATAGAAGACTGAACCCAAACACACATCTGCATAGATTTCATAGCTCAGGAATTGTTCCGCTAGATCAGCTCTGGCTTTTGTTTTTAACGTTACTGCTACTGTTAGGACTATCACATGTACCCGAAATAGACTATTGATTTGTTTTGACTACCGTTATTCCCCCGGGCCTCAGTTCACAGCCTGGTGTGTCATGGATGATTTCTAATATCTGCTCTGCGTGTGTGTGTGTGTGTGTGTGTGTGTGTGTGTGTGTGTGTGTGTGTGTGTGTGTGTGTGTGTGTGTGTGGTTGCTGGTGTGTTGTGCAGTTTTAAGATGGATGGTGACACTCGCGGCTGGCTGGAAATCGATGCTGCCACAGGAGAGATCAAGACCAAAGACAAATTGGACAGAGAAACCCTGGAGTCTTTTGAAGTCACAGTCACTGCGTTTGAGAAGGGTGAGATATTAGACTCTCATCATAGCTTATTAGAGGGTTGTTTGTGTTGTTGATCAGTTTTTATGACGGCCAACTTTTTAAACATATTAAAAGGTTGGGTTGCATTTGTTTATGCACACAACATTTCAAATCTGACCATTGTTTATTGTTACTCAACAAACTGTTGACTCAGCGAGGCATTTTCATACTTTCTGATTTCTCTCTGAAGAGAATCCGGTAAAGTTGTCTGAGCGTGTCGTTTCCGTGAGGCTGCTGGATGTGAATGACAACATTCCCAAACTGATGGAGACTCAGGCCTTCATCTGTGTGAAGAAACCCAAACCTGTCATCATCAAGGCCCAAGACGCAGACAGCGCCCCCTTCTCCCAGCCCTTCACCTTCGCTTTCGCCCATGGCAAGAAATCCCCCAACTGGGAACTGAAAAGTGTTGACGGTACGCTAACAAACTGTAGCTACTACTGAAGTGATGGTCTAAAACTGAGCTGTATTTTTAAATAATCACATTGTTATTGTGTCCTTTTGCATGTCATGCAGGTACAACAGCTAAACTGACCCTGAGGAAAACACCAACTGAAGATAAAACCTTCACAATCCCCATTAACATTAAAGACAATGCAGGCTTGGGAGTCACACAGGCGTTTGAGGGTGAGTTCATTCTTTAAGTTAAGCTTAAAGGGCAAATCTGGTGACCAATACCAAGAAAAGACAAAAACCAGTAATGAATTGATCCGAAGTGTTGTCTTTGTAGCCAAAGCCTGATACTGTATAGTTTATGCCATAGAACCAATTGTTGTCCAAAAAAACATTTAAAACCCATCAATGAAACACATTGTTTGTCATTTATTCCAATCCCATTCTTCACTGTGTTGCTGTAAATACTCACTGGGGCACACAATGTATATTAATCCGCCGCTGAAAATAGTCCCCAACAAATTTATTATTTTCTCTAATTTAATTTGCTAAAAAATACAGTGGCCAGCTGTTTTAGGAAATGATTGAGCTATTTTCTTTTCTTTTTTATGCATCAGACTATTTTTTATGACCATTTTAAATGTGCTTGTGTTTCGGAGCCTGCATTTTTTAGCAGGAAAAGACAGGTTTACACGGAATTTTGAGGGCTGTGATAAGAGATCGGTTGTTGATGGTTAATTTACATGCTCCATGTCTCTTATAAAAGTTTGATGACATGTGTGTTGCTCTCTTCCCTCTCTGTACCAGTGAGAGTATGTAACTGCACAGAGCTGGGCTACTGCTACATCGCACACGATGAGCGTAACCTCAGTTATGGGATGGGACCCACCATCGGGATCCTGGCTGGAACTCTGGGATTCTGCTGTAAGTCTGACAAATTCTCATCTAAAAGTCCTGAAAAAAACAAACATGAACCGCCATCCATTATACCGTACATTCTGATGTTCATCTAGTTTTGTGTCGGTGGTGCTGACTCCATTTTGTTTTTGTCTTGTTGCAGTAATTGTTTTCATCATAGTGATCAAACGCGTAAATAAAGGCGGCAAGAAGGCGGACCTGACTGAAGAAGAAGAGAGGAACGCCATTATGTAGACACACACACACACACACACACACACACACACATATTTGTACTTTTATACTTGTGAGGACTTTATCTGTCACATCTACATGCCTAACCTGAATTATTGTGTTTCTGAACTTAACCCTCAAACCAAGACCTCTATAGGCTAAACATAGCTTATTTATAGTCTTTTGTTTCTGCATCTGCCTTCCCAAATATAGAATGGAAAATAAATTAATAAATATTTAAATCTTTACCAGCCAAACAGCAGAAATGAGGACTGGATTTTCCAAGTTTCCTCACTCTCAAGATCTAAAAGTTGAATTAGTTCTCACATAGATAGATGTGCGCACACACACACACACACACACACACATATTTACATAACATTATTTTATTTAGAAGAGAGCGTTGCTTATTCAGTGCTGTGCATACTTAATTACTGTCAGGTGTCCCCATGCTAATCATGAATATATAACGCTTGTTAACGTATTTTATTTGAAGTTCTTTCCCAGACTGAGGTTGTTTCATTAGCTGTTTAATCATCTCACATAATTCAATTCGTTTTTTGCCCAGATCTTTTGTGTTGTAATTCTCTTCCGTGTGAATGTTGTGTTACAGCTGAAAATATCTTTAACTTTAAGAAACAGTTTTATCTGTGTGTAATTACTGTGTGTAATTAACAATAATACTGTGTTTTGTGAGGAGCAGGCACTGCTGTTTCCCAATAAACAAAGAAACTGGGAACCACTTTGGTTTTCACGTTATCATTGTGTGTGTCTGCCTGTGTGGGTGTGTGTGCACTGCAGTACATGTGTGTGCAGTACATGTGTGTACAGCACATGTGTGTACAGCAGTACATGTGTGTACAGCAGGGGTCCTTAACCTTTTTGACCTCAGGGCCCAACTTTTCAAGTACGAAGTGGCCCGGGGCCCATTCAAATATTAACACTGTATTGGTTTAACTAATTGATCTCACTCTTGGTTTGATTTATATTCAATAACAAAATAAAATTCACTTACAGTTTAACAAGCAAAAACCTTGTCAAATAAATGACATGATACAATGTGATCATCACATTTATTTATCATGTGTATGTAAACCTGCATACAAATACAACAAGACACCCAACAGGCTAACAATTCATGGAACAAATCAAGGTAATACAAGAACAAATTTAAAGGCTCAAGTCAGGCTTATTAACACATAAATAACTAATAATTAGGTTTTACTACAGAAAAAAAGGAGGGACTCTCAAAAAAACTGAGAAAAAAATGGAAATTTGATAAATATGTGGTAATAAAATACATTCAAAATAATAAGTTTAAAATTAAATAAACTGCAAATAGAATTGAAATGAAGTGCAAATGAAAATATAGCCTTATAATATGCGAATTATATGCTTCAGCAGTCTTAATTTTTGCATGGCAGAACCAGAAGTTGTTCTTCATATCTGTGACAAATGAACAATGACAACAGTCACAACAGTCCACACACTGGGCTCTCGGCTCTGCCTCGTTACCTCCGTTCACAAAGCTGTACTTAATGAAGTCAGGATTGTAAATTTAGACTTTTCGGGGGTTTGGCACTTGTTTCGTCTTCATTTTTTGTTTTAAATTAGTGCTGGACAACAATTAACATTTTTAATCGCGATTAATCGCATGATTTTCTGCGATTAAACGCATTGTTATGCGCAATGTTCAATAATGAATTCAAAAGTAATGTATTGTGCACTTTTATTTTAAAAGTACTGCTATATGAACAAAAGTGTAAAAACATTTGGTTTGCAAACACTTTAAACAAATCAGGTTCTTTTTAACAGCAGTATTCCCTTTACACAGTGGAAGTTAAAATACAGTTATAATGATAATAGATATTCAGCCGGTGTTCACAACTCTATTTTCATGTGTGTAATAGATGCAATTTGAAATATACACCATGAAAACTGCAAACCTCTCTACGTCATGTTTTTTTATGTTTGTTAAATTCTCAGTAGGATAACTAAATGATATGCTTATTATACATATTCCAAACAAGACAACTTTAAAAATAAATAAATAAATAATTTAAATGAATCATTTAATTTTTGGGCAGGAAGAGACGCCACACAAACAGCTGTTCACTGCTCGCTGCCCGGTTCTTGTGTTAAAAATGTCCGCTTAATAATAATAAAACATCTGCGTTAATGCGCGATAAAATAATTGCCGGCGTTACTTAATTAATGCGTTAATGCGATAATAACACGTTATTATTTCAAATACTTCTCCATAACTTTCGCTACAGGCTAGCGGCTAGCTGAGTGTCTTCTTCTGCTTATTGGAGCTTGTTAAACAACTGACTGACGCATTACCGCCACCAAGTGGTGGGAAGCTATATAACTAACTGAGCGTCTCATGGATAACAGTAATATCTCTGGTGTCTTCAATTGATAACCGAAAAATACGTGATATTGTGGTAAATCTTCTAGTTGATTATATTAGTTGTGTAGAATTGTGTTTGGAGTTTGTAAAAATGGCTTACATCATAGTATTGCCCAGAATTGTTTTAATCTGGTATATAACATGCTCTGGATAAATGCATTTTTTTCGACGGTATAAGCTGAGCCCTCGATCCCCCGAATTCGGGGGCGTTGTGCAGAACAGGTTTTAATAGGCCACCTGTTGGGATGTACTGGTTGATATTATTATGCATACACGGTAAAAAAGCCAACTAGCAATCGTTGATCTCATACTTGTTTTCAAATTAACCTGACTCAGAAACAAAGCTTTGCCATATTCAACTAAGAAAAACGTGCCTGGCCAGTAAACTCCTCCCTATCGTTGCCCTAATAAGTAATTTCAAAACGAGTTAACGAGTATTTCTGAGTGGAGCGTTATTTTTCTTGATGATAACCGCGTAACAACCGCTGCGCATGCGTGTTGCTGTCATGTACGGGGTTTTCGCGTCTGAGTCGGGGCTGAAAGCGATGCGGAGTGTGGTGGTCGGACATCTTGTGGACAGAAAGTCTAACTGCATGGGACTGAAGTTGGACATTATCGAACTATTTGTCTACCTGAAGTTTCCCAAGTTAGGTAAGTGTGTTTTTTACTAGACAACCAATGTTATCAGTAATGTGCACTGACCTATTTCAACCTACAGATTAATTCAATGAGTTCAACTAGCTAGCTACCACATGCAGCTTTGTTAGCTACGTTATTAACTGTGTAGAATGCTGTCAGCCCCGCTTAACCGGTATAACCGCGATGTTTACGGCTACATGCAGCATTTACTGCTTCGGCAATGTGCCAGCGTTATAGTAGACACTTGAATTGTATTTAACAAAGGCCAATCTTTACTGGCGCTGTGGAATCCTGTTTACCCGGCTAAACATGGTCCAGTATGGCGGTTACGTTCACGTGCAAGCCAGTTATAACATTTTACACAGACTTTACGGCGGTAATATATATAACGTTATGTATGTATTGTGTATAACATGGGGACATGAGATGGGTAATATCATTCCGTTTGAGCGGCAGCGGAGGTAACGTTAGTAACATGTTGAATCAACGTCTGTTCAAAGGAGGGTTGTGACTGTTGGCGCGTGTGAACTGGTAAAGCTTTGTTGATTCTCGCGCTTGCCGCCGTAGCACGAGCTTCCGCAGATCGCGTGTGAGCTTCGAGCAAGAACGGTTAAAGTAGCTTTAACATTTAGAATATGCTCAGAACTATAACTCTTAAGCTAAATGCTAATAATTGTATGCATAATACTTTGTGGAAGATTTTATTTTGATCCCAGTGATGTTTAAGTTAAAGAATGAGTGAGTTTTCTATGACTCTTTTTTTTCTGCCGGGGGGCAACAGTCAACCCTGAACAGCCGGCCATTGTTGGCTGTTCTTTGGCAGAAATACTTCCTTAAAAAACTAGTCACAACAAGGTTAGTGGGCAGGCATGGGACAATATGAAGATTTCATGTCATGATTATTCTGGCCAAAACATAATCTTACTTTTTGTTAAGGAACAAATATTTTTATTCCATCACAGATAGGACACATTTTTTAAGCGGATGTCCTTTTCGGTAAAAAACACTCAAACAATCTTAAATAAGGTAATCATACATCATAAGATACCCCTGTATAAATAAGACAAATTAATGAGTCTGTTATTTCTGATGCGATAATTCGTGTATTTCTTTTAAAATCAGGCTCTATTTTTCACTGCTCCACCATGATGCCAAGCTAGACAGTTTTTTCAGATCACTCATGAGGATATTCACCATCAACTTATTGTGAGTGTTTTATTCGGGATCCATGGTAAAATCCTATACTGTACGGTGGGTGATAGCAACTGTGCTGTTGAGTCACAATTTGAGAATGGTACTAAAGTTAGAATGAATAGAAATGTATTTTGTCTTTCCCTTAGCACTCAATTGTGCATGTGTTGCTTTTCCTCAGGACACTGACCATGAAGAAAGAGTACTCAGAGGTGTGTCTGTTGCCATCATTGAAGATGATGATGCTGCCATATCAACAAATGTGTGAGATGTAGCGGTTGTGTTGGAAGGGACCATCGTGCTTCATGACCTACCAGACCTCTCTACTGCCTTTGCGTACCTCTTTGGTCTACTGTATGCCATGAGCATTGATTATCCAAAGGAGATGAGGTAAACCTTCGAAGCGATTCAGACTATCTTTTTCGAGCTTGGCTCTTGATGCTCGCAGTGCATACGGTCTCTGAAAACAAAGCTTTTGCTCCAAATGTGATGGGGATCCAGACCTAAAGCTGTGTTTTTCTCCTGTTTGAGTGCATAGTTGTTTGTTCTCATGTTTAACCATTTAAGTCACCTTCGCCTCAGATTCACCGAATTTGGAAAAATATCAGTTGCCAGTTCACAATAGGGACATATCCAGTGTTTTAGCTATTCATGTTCATTGTCGGTACTCGGGTATAAGTTATATAATATCATATATTATATATACAGTGGGTACGGAAAGTATTCAGACCCCTTTAAATGTTTCACTCTTTCTTTCATTGCAGCCATTTCCTAAAATCGAAAAAGTTCATTTAATTTCTCATTAATGTACACTCAGCACCCCATCTTAACAGAAAAAAACAGAAATGTAGAAATTTTTGCAAATTTATTCAAAAAGAAAAACTGAAATATCACATGGTCATAAGTATTCAGACCCTTTGCTGTGACACTCATATTTAACTCACATGCTGTCCATTTCTTCTGATCCTCCTTGAGATGGTTCTACTCCTTCATTGGAGTCCAGCTGTGTTTAAATAAACTGATTGGACTTGATTAGGAAAGGCACACACCTGTCTATATAACACCTTACAGCTCACAGTGCATGTCAGAGCAAATGAGAATCATGAGGTCGAAGGAACTGCCCAAGGAGCTCAGAGGCAGAATTGTGGCAAGGCACAGATCTGGCCACGGTTACAAAAGAATTTCTGCAGCACTCAAGGTTCCTAAGAGCACAGTGGCCTCCATAATCCTTAAATGGAAGAAGTTTGGGACGACCAGAACTCTTCTTAGACCTGGTCGCCCAGCCAAACTGAGCAATCGTGGGAGAAGAGCCTTGGTGAGAGAGGTAAAGAAGAACCCAAAGATCACTGTGGCTGAGCTCCAGAGATGCAGTAGGGAAATGGGAGAAAGTTCCACAAAGTCAACTATCACTGCAGCCCTCCACCAGTCGGGGCTTTATGGCAGAGTGGCCCAACGGAAGCCTCTCCTCAGTGCAAGACATATGAAAGCCCGCATAGAGTTTGCCAACAAACACATGAAGGACTCCCAGACTATGAGAAATAAGATTCTCTGGTCTGATGAGACGAAGATTGAACTTTTTGGCGTTAATTCTAAGCGGTATGTGTGGAGAAAACCAGGCACTGCTCATCACCTGCCCAATACAATCCCAACAGTGAAACATGGTGGTGGCAGCATCATGCTATGGGGGTGTTTTTCAGCTGCAGGGACAGGACGACTGGTTGCAATTGAAGGAAAGATGAATGCGGCCAAGTACAGAGATATCCTGGAGAAAATCTCTTCCAGAGTGCTCAGGACCTCAGACTGGGCCGAAGGTTCACCTTCCAACAAGACCCTAAGCACACAGCTAAAATAACAAAGGAGTGGCTTCGGAACAACTCTGTGACCATTCTTGACTGGCCCAGCCAGAGCCCTGAGCATCTCTGGAGAGACCTGAAAATGGCTGTCCACCAACGTTCACCATCCAACCTGACGGAACTGGAAAGGATCTGCAAGGAAGAATGGCAGAGGATCCCCAAATCCAGGTGTGAAAAACTTGTTGCATCATTCCCAAGAAGACTCATGGCTGTACTAGCTCAAAAGGGTGCTTCTACTCAATACTGAGCAAAGGGTCTGAATACTTATGACCATGTGATATTTCAGTTTTTCTTTTTGAATAAATTTGCAAAAATTTCTACATTTCTGTTTTTTTCTGTCAAGATGGGGTGCTGAGTGTACATTAATGAGAAATAAAATCTCATGGATGCCTCCACTCCAGGCATCCCCAGCCTGGAGTGGAGGATCTGCACGGTGGTGACGGGCGTGGGCTGCGGCCTCCTCCTGCTGGTGGCCCTCACTGCTCTCATGGGCTGCTGCATCTCTGACCTCATCTCACGTACAATCAGCCGCGTCGCCGGCGGCATTCAGTTTGTTGGAGGTGAGTTTATGTTTCTGTGTTTGTGTTCCCTCCCCTAGTGGGTGATTCTCATCTGACTGCTGGTGTGCAGAGCCACGGCTCTGGTTGGAATTATGAGGCAATACGGGGGCTATCAAGTTTGGATCTTACATATCACAAATGTCTTAATGGTTTGCTTTAAATTGTATATATGTTTTTAAGAGCAATTTTTGAGTCATGAAAAAGAGCAGAGTATTGATACGAGTAGCTCCTAGTAGTAATAAAATCCTGAAGATAACTAACCCTACCTGAAGGCCACTGTAGTATTACAGTTTTTTCATTTGGAGAAGAAGACAGAAGTGCAGTATGACATCACATGTGATGTCACATGTGACTGGTGTGGGGAACAGGACACAGTTCAACGGGCCTGTTTCACAAAGCAGGTTTAGTGAGAACTGAGTGAGTTAACCCTGAGATGAGAGAAACTCTGAGTTTTCAGTTTCAGAAAGAGAGGTAACTTAAATTCTGGGTCTGTTACCATGGTAACGGACTCTGTGAACCTGACCTGTTGCAGTCGAGTTTCTCTCTTTCTCCTTTCTCTTACAGAGACAGACACTGTATTGAAGGTTTCCTGTCTGTCAGAATGTAAATCCTGGTTAGATATTAGTGTGTTACTCAGGGAATTCTAACGTTACTGCTTTTAGGAGTTGTCAGTCATTTCTTTACTTGGTGTTTTCGTGCGTCCTTCCCAGCGTTTCCAAACCCTGGGGGGGACACAATCGGACTCTCGGAGTCGGGGCTCCGGGGAACAGGATGCTGGCCCAGCAGCGGGAACTGGAGGTCGCTGCCTGCCCTCCGGTGTCGATCCACGGGACACCATGCTGTCGAGCCGCAGCGACCTCCAGTTCGGAGCCCCGACTTCAAGAGTCCGAGTCCGGTCCGCCTGAGCACCTGTCCTGTCAATCAACAAAATCAAATAAAAAATCAAATCAATGTTCTATGTTTCTTGCTCTCTAATTAATTATATATCATATTAATACAATTGTATGACATGATGGTGACTAAAGAAGAAGTACTGGAATCTGTTTAAGTTTAAGTGATTTTAACAAAACTGCAGCTAGAAGAATAAAATTATCAAAGTTACGTCATAAAAGAAGTTCCAAATGGTATTTGAGTTTAAAAACAAAGATATTATTCTACAGTAAAAACATGTGACCTTCATCACTGACGGGTTTATGGATATTTTTAATATTAGCATTATTTACCGGTATTATAATTGAATTAACAGAGAGTTGTAAACTACTTCAACATGTTTTTTCTTTGTGATTGTGAATCACTGGTTCATGTGTTGAATACATGAAGCTGGACAGAATCTATGCATCGACACTTTTAAGATGCAAAGTGTCTCTGAATAACTGCAGGTAGTCACTGATCATAGTACTAGTATCAATACTAGTACTATCAATACTCTTATCAGTTCTTTTTAATTATTTTGTGAAAAAAAAGATAATTTAAAAAAGAATCAACATTGCTTTATTATTCATATGTTAACAAATAATGCAACAGCAGAAATGTTTAAATAACTCACTATTGTTGACTACTGTTTCAATGGCAACAACAAATGTAACTCTTATAACATTCCTACAGGGAGTATATTATTAATATATATTAAGATATATTTGGAGTTGAGAGCTACTATTATTGAACTATTAAGCTATTTAAACTTAAGGTGTGTTGGGTGGAGTGGTAGTGGGACGAGCAGCTTCAAAATAACTTATATAATAACACTAACTTATAACAACACAGCTGCTCCCCTTATTAATAACTATGTATGAAACAAATCAATATACACTGACAGACTTATTAGTTGTTACCTAAATCCCTTAGACTTTACTGTTGAGAAGGGGTGCAGTCTTTAACAGTGAACTGTTCTATGAACAGCTCTGTGACACTTGTTCACCCTCTACAAACACAGGAACACTCTGAAGGGCTGCTCTCCGGTTGTAATTGTCCGGCTTCCGTGAGATAAGGGAGGAACACAACGTAAACAAGAACTACTTTGGTGTGTATCTCAAAGCCAAATATCACAGACTCTACAAAAAGTTCCCTAATCCTTAAAATCATTCTCAGCTAAACAATGGTCTAAGACAGTACATGTGTGTGCAGTACATGTGTGTGCAGTACATGTGTGTGCAGTACATGTGTGTACAGTATATGTGTGTACAGTATATATGTTCACAGTATATATGTGTGCAGTACATGTGTGTACAGTATATATGTTCACAGTATATATGTGTGCAGTACATGTGTGTACAGTACATGTGTGTGCAGTACATGTGTGTGCAGTATGTGTGTGTGCAGTACGTGTGTGTACAGTACATGTGTACAGCAGTCCATGTGTGTGCAGTACATGTGTGTACAGTACATGTGTGTGCAGTACATGTGTGTACAGTACATGTGTGTGCAGTACATGTGTGTACAGTACATGACAGACGCGTGGTGCAGCAGGTGATCGAAGACGTGCTTTTCACACATCAGCTCGTACCAAATAACTTTCTCTCTGTTCATATTTCTCACTAAGATTTACTCTGTGCTTATAGTCAGTACTGTTGAATTAGTCTTTTTCTTCCTCCCGCCCTGCCAGTCTGTCGCTGAGCAGCCACGGTACTGCAGAGAGTGATGCTCTGAGTCATCTCTTCGACAGTGGGAGACGGGTCGCAGATTGTTAGCAGTGCTGAAAGGATGAATTGGCGTGATTGTGGGCTTTTATGCAGCACAAAGGGGCCGCAACACACAAAAAGAAAATGACGCATACATGTGAGAGTTGAATGTGGCTCCCACATGTGGCTGTCACATGTGCTGCCATGACCGTGCATCCTTTCTTGTCAATGTGCCGTGTTTGAGATGAGTCATCGAACGGTCTGCTGCAGCTTACAAAAGCCAAACGGAGAACAGTGTCAGAGTGGACTGAGCTTTGGCTTCATGATGACAAACTCAACATGGAGCCTCTCCGGTGTTTATGTCTGCACTCTCTCCTCGCCTGTATCCTGGCAACACTTTCCACAACAACACGCACACGCACACACACACACACACACACACACACACACACACTTGGAGAGTTGGTGGGAGAAGTTTAAGTTGAAAGAGGGGCCGAAGAGAAGAGGTGGAAGAAAGACAGCGTAAACAGTGTGATGAATGACCCAACCACTTTGTGTATATTTATATATATATATATATGGAAACGCTCAGTCCCTTTATGCCAGAGTTGACAGTGATGCAAAAAATAAACGTCTAAAGGGAAAGAAGGAAAAAGAAATGTGAAATTTTGAAAAAAATCATGAAAATAAATATTGTAATTTATAATCCAAAATGTCATTTCTCCCAATTTTCATTATTGCATTCTTTTATTTCATTACAATATATGAAAGTCTTTCATTACTTTATCTTTAAAAAATCTTCAATTTTACATTTAAATCTATGTTAGATATTTCTGGCTATTTCCTCAACCATCTTCATTCAACAGAGCACAAAACTGAAATTCAGTGCAGAAGACAGAACCTTCCTTATACTGTATGTACTACTGACATTTTGTAGATCTATGTGTGTTTTCTATTTCTAAAGAAACAACTAGACAGCTTCTGTAATTTGTAAAATGTTATAATGTCAAAAAAGGGCTGAAATGATCTATTCTGCTTTTAAGAATTCAAAAAATGTGTCACTTTTTAAATGACAGTAAATTCTGTGTGGCTAAAAACTTATTTGTCAAATCATTTTTCAACCTGACAAATTGTTACTGCCCCTAGTGGATAACCAAATTCTATTAGGTGTTGAGCTCTCCTCTGTTGCAATATTGTATATCAGAGACAGCGTTTGTGTGGGATGATTTTTATTACACATCCTACATCTTTAACCCACGTAAAAGTTCAAGCATGTAAACAAATTCCGTTAACAAATGTCACTCGGTCTGCTTTTACGAACTAGTCCTGGAAAAAACATCCGTGTTGCAGCGGAAACAAGGCACACCACTGACCAAAATGTTATGTTTATTTCCAGTAAACTGACTGGATGTTGCCTATAAACCAGTTACACCAGTTGCTCTGGACGTCAACATGATGACAATCAACAAGAGCTGTTGGCTCAAAGTAAAGTTTGTTCTTTGTGACAATTTGTGACACAACAGGAAATGTGATTAATAAAGAAAAGTATTATTTGCAAATAAAATATTCTCAATCTGGCATCAGGGTTTGAGAATATTCCCGGATCTTGTATGAGTAGTTAAACCTCCTCTGATACTGCATCATCATCTAGTGGCAGTTAACTGACTTGTCTTGTGAATCTGACAACTTGTGTCAGTGGTGGAGGAAAAACTCAGATCCAATACCAAAAGGTAAAGATACTCCATTATAGAATACCTGCATTGGGAGTTGTAATGGCATAAAAGCATTTAAGTATTACCAGAAGAATGAAAGGTAAAACGTTAGTTAAGTAATATCCACCTCTGTGTGTCTTGTTTACTTAGGCCGGCCGCGTGCGTTTAAGTTAGTGCACGTGAGCTTAAGTTAGTGCACGTGAGCTTGTCCCACTTGCTAGCTGAAGGCCGCCCTCTGCACTTATATGGCAGTTACCGGTGATGATGCTGTCCCGACCACGTGTTTAACATTAGCGCGTGTTAACTAAAGCTGTGGTGTTAAAAAGAACAATTAACCTCTGAAATGTAGTTTAATGGAAGTACAAAGTAGGAGAAAATGGAAATACTCAAGTGAAGTATCTAAATGTTGTGGCTACTGACTCACCAGCCGAGGTCGCAGTAAAAGCAGTCACACCTGCACCCTGAGGCAGGCTAGCCCTCCAGGTGGTAGTAGGTTAGCTGGATGCTAGTGTGTTCACCACCGGCCAGCCCTGTGTCAACCAAAACACAGCAAAGTACCAAGTGGTGTGTATTCAGTGTTTTATTAAACCGTTCCATTTACAAAACTTAACCCACATAAGTTACAATTTATACATACAACTGTAAATAAGCTGTGTAACATATTGTCAGACCTCTATAAATAATTAAAACATTTTTTTACATTCTGCTCATTTATTTGGGTTTCACACTTGAACACAGTCATTAGTGGAGAACATTAGGAGAGTACTTCTGCTTTTTTTGCTGTCATGAGTAATAAAAACCCAACTAAAACTGCTAATGACCTGTCAGACAAAATAACACAAGGCAAGATGAACTTCTCACCCAACAAAGCTTGGAAAGGAACTACAAACCTTCATACACGGTGTCTGCTTAGAGGTTCACTAACAGACAAACTGACTTTGAGTCTTTCCCTGTCATTAACCACAGTGGTTCTGTATTACATAAGTAGAGAGTAATTTACTTAATTGTTACTTCTACTGTCTACCTGTAGTGGTGCACAGTGCTTGACCTGTCAAGACTCTGCAGTCTGTAAATATTGCTCCAATTTTGTGCTCCATCATTAGATTTGAAATTGAAACAATCACTAGCTCACTGGTTCCCAGCCGCTTGTGGCCCAATTTTAGAGGTTTCCAGTTTTTATTTAAATAAATGCATTTTGTGTAAGATCATTTTTCTCTCTCTTCCCAATTATCATCTTGTGACCCCTGAAATTGATCTTATCTTTCAACTTTAATTTATTTTTTTAATTTAGTAATTAAAGTAAATGAGTCCTAAATTGTTAACCCAATATGGATGTAAACACTTTTGAGCTCAAAGTCAGTAATAAACTGGACACTGTTTTAGCAGAAATCCAGTGTGCTGGAGTAAATATCTAAATACTCACAGACTGAAGTGTAAATGCAGAAAATGTGTATGTTTGGACAGTACTAAGAATATATCATATAATAATACACAAAGGAGTAAAAACATACAGATGCAACAGCCCCCAGTTGTAACAGATGCAGCCTAGAAAGTAAGATCGATTGTGTCTGGAAACCCCAGAGAGCAGCGAAAGATAGTGTTGGTGTTATAATGGTACGGCCCAGCTAGAGTCCATATAAGAGAAGCAGGTCAAGTCAGTGCTGCATCAACCACGGCCTCTTCACTCGTGAAGACTCAACCCTCACCCTCTTTGGATCATTTCAACCCTGCTCCGTCTTTCAGCAAACGAGGAAGTCGACTCTTTTGGCACAGAAATCTGTTTGTAACAGCGTCTTTTTTAGCCACGCGGAGAAATGTATACGAAATTTGCATCATAAATAGCATGTTATATATATGACACTTCAATCCAATGAAGACCTTTTACCTTCATGAGGAACCAGATCTCCTCTAGCACTGCATACAAACGTACAAATTCTTTATATATTTAAGTTAAAACAATTCTTCCGACCGCTGGACAGATGTTCTCTTAGTATGGCCTGCTTGTCCACAAAGTGTGCCGATGTGTAGATGTACACATTTACACAAGTGTGTGTGTGTGTATTCCTCGGGGAACGGCTTTTGTACGACTCAGGACTGCCCTTCTGGCCTCTGTGCTCCAATCACATGAGGGTTGAACTGAGAGATGATAATGGTGATGTCATCGCGGTACATGCGAGCCAGCTCCTCGGGCAGCGACAGCATTTTCGAAAGCCTCTCGTGGTCGACCGTGCCAAATTCATTGTTTCCCACCGCGTGACGCATCAGGTGGGTCGCCGAGTTGTGATCCTCGAAAGCCGAAGACACGCGAGCCTTTCTCTCTTCGAGCAGCCCCTGCATCTGTCCCAGGGTGACCCTGTAGCCTCCGACTTTGAGGGGCTGACGCTGGTGCACCCCCGTTAAATACTCCCCGACTATACGAACCACTTCCTGTCTGTGGAGGATCTCCCAGAGGCCGTCAGAGCCAATCACCTGCAGGGACAGACGGAGGAGAGTTGGAATCAGAAAACAGACAATTGATACATAGAAAGTATGTTGTAATAAACTGAAGAGACTCAGTGGCGGTTAATAATCCTGGCAAACTTGACTCTAAATGAGATCCACGCAGCTGTACAGGTTGCCGAAAGTTGACTTACAGAAATTGCATCTTCTAATGCGGTATGTACTTTTGAAATTTGTGGAAAAGGATGAAGGAAAATTGTAATTCAGTCTCATTATCAAAGTATAAATCTCATTTTTTAAATAGTTTCATGCATCACTGTGTTTTGGAAACAAATACAAAGAATACAAAGAATCGTCACCATGAAGCGATCCTGTGGCCGCAGTTTGTGGTACGTGATCTCCGGCTCGGCGGTCAGGTAGGGGGGCGTGTGGTAGTTTGGAGGGATGAACTTGGTGTGCTCATTTTCATGAAGCTGATCAGGTCCAGACTCCAACACGCGCTTCTGCAGTTCAATACTCCACTTGAACTTCACGTCCCCGAATGCACGCAACGGCATGAGGAGGCCGAGCAGACGGTCCTGAGGAAGAAGATGACAGAAAGAGGGTAAGAGGTTTTAATAAACGCTGCAACAGCAACCACATTGTGCAGATTAGTAGGTGTCTTACCTGTCGTATAACTGTCTTCCTCTCTGATGGAGGGTGTTCACCTCGTATCCGAGCCACTTCCTCCTCATTCTGGGCGCTGTGGTCGTTAGAGAGAGTGTGAGCGCTGAACGAACCATCCTCCTCCTGCACCCCCAACACCGCCCGAGCGTCTCCTGAATTGGCTATGAACCTTTAGGAACAGAGACGAAGAAGCAAGCCTGAGACATGTCGGTTTAGTTTAAATGTGTGCATGTTTCTATCCTCCTTACAGGTCTGATCCATCGATGTGAGCCACGCAGGCCGTTGCTCCAGAAAAGGCCACTCTCAGGACCCAGTAATGCAGGAAAGCATTCGGGTCTCCAACCTGCATGGTAGAATGACACCGTGAGTCTACTGACAGGACATGGAATGTGGTTTGAATTACATGGAGAGGGAACGACAGCTGAGCTCTTTAATCTATTAAAAAGGTTAAAATTGGATGCTCTGCACTGCTGCCATGTGGCTACAGTGATATATAATACGTATCTTGGTGTGCGAGACGGCACTCATCAAGTCCTGCACTCGGAAGAAATTTAATGATGTAATAATAATGTTGAGTTTGATGGGTTGACTACTCATCCACAGCAGTGTTGTCTAAAGGAATATTTCACTATGTTTGTTTGATGAGTAAAACACAGAATGAGGCCCTAAATCTGCATATGAAACATGTAAAAACAGCTGCTTTGGGACATCTGAGTTCCTCATAAAAACAGGATGCTTTTAGAAGAACCAGCAGCACTGTTACATGTTAAGACAGCACACAGTTCTTACCTGAGCCTCCAGAGAAATGTCATTGTCCAGCCTCTTGAAGGCGTTCAGCAACGCCTCGCGGGTGTCTGGAACTTCACCTGGGCTGAAAACAGAGAAGAAGAGCAATATGTGTGAAACATGGAGAGGAAGCCAGAGTTCAAGAACAAATCAAGACAAAAGCACTAATCGGCAAAACAACAGACGGGTCAGTGTGGGTGTGGGCATGTTGCTACGAGGTACTAGGAAATTCAGTTTGAAATGTTAGGAAAAGCCAAGAAACTTTGTCGTACATCCTCTTGTGTTCCCCGGTCCTCACCTGGTGAGATCTATCAACTCCTGCCAGTAGGTCCTAAGGCTGTTGAAGTAGAGAGTCTGAGCCTCCCTGCTGAAGTAGTCGTTGGGGTGTTTGTGCCACTGCAGGATGGGACTGAGGGCCCGGCCGGCCTCCACCGCTGCCTCCAGCTCACACAGTGTGTTGTGGGGCAGCAGAGACACGGCTATGTAGTAGAACAACCGCTCACTCAGCGCCTGTCAGGACGAAGGAGAGTTGTAAAAATAATGTCAATGCAACAGGGTATATAGAAATGACTAAGGAAAATACTAAATAAGTTATGTTGAAATGAAGTGTGTGAGTTCCAACATCTCAATTTAGAACGGGTTAACTGGTATGTTCCTATTGCTGAATTTCTGGGAAAACTTTAATAACCAAATAGTAGAAACTTTTGGGGAAAAATTAAGAAAATAGTAAATATATCTGTTCCTCAAACCAGCCAGTTTATTATGTTTACAAACTTAATGTCTTGGTGCTTCAGGCTCTTCTAAGCATGCACCATGTTTGAAAATGTATTGATTACAGACAAATTTAACATATTTAACCGAACAAAACAGTCACCAGACAATGAAAGAAACATCCTTTTTCTATCAAAATTGTGATTTTGAAAGAACTTGATCGGATATGAGTCGAGTGCCTCACCCCTGGATAGGATACTCAAATGATATTTTAATGAACAGTGTATTTAACACTAGATTAGAAGTAGAATGTGAAGACAGAGTGAGCTTTACCTGTGCACAGGCACAGCCAGCGTGGCCATCAAACACACCCAGCAGCATTCCTCGCGTCTGCAAGCATGTGGCCGCACTTCGGCGGTCCTCTATGGGAGCGTTGGCCGGCAGCTGATTGCTCTCGAAACCCATCACCGATGACACATTCTTCCCATCAAACTCTGGCACCTGGAACAACAACATTTAAAAAAGGGTAAGATGAAAAATTTAAATGTAGAGATGGCCAGATGTTTTTTTTTTTTCTGTTCGCACAAACCTTGAAGCTATACTCGTTGGCTTTCAGGATAGAGTTGACCTGCGGGGGGGAGAGGATGTAGCTGCGGAGCGGCGTGGTTGTCTGGTAACTCCGTGAGTGCTGCTGGCTCTGCCATATAGGAGTGGGCCATCTGGAAGCAGGTCGGTGAGTGACGGGTCCTAACTGGGCCTGGTGTTGTGGGCATGGTAACAGACTGGAGGCCCAGACCTGAGCACGAGGCAAAGCTCTGAGCAGCTGAGATGTCACAGGCATGGCTGAAGGTGCACTTACACAAACCTATTGAAGAGGCACACATAGAGAGCTCATAAAGCAACAGCTGCATGTTTTTAGAGAGAACAGAGTCTCTCTATGCACCATTAAGCAAACATTGTGTAAACAGAAGGAGCACATGTGCAAAGGTTTAGAAGTTCAGATGGTTAGACAGTAGCTGGTACATACATTAGTATCACCAAATACTCTAAACAACCAAACACCACCAACCCGCCACACTTATCAATATACGAATAAGAACATTTTAATATTTGTTTACAGTCCAATCTTTAACCTTAACTTCTGTGAACAAACTTGACTTTTCTCTGCTCCCTGGATGCATATTGAGCCTAACATTAGACAAAACTTAGTGTCATTCCCCATGTGGTGAAATACAGCCATTTAACTGGAACTTTAAGAGTAAGGAAAAAAAGCTCCATTGTATTACATTTTTGTAAATATCAGTGGCAGCAATGGAAAAAGTAGTTGAAAAATGTAGGCAGGTAAAACATTTATACTAATGAGGGCAGGCTAAATATAGTAAAATATAGTTCAACTGCACCACAAACTTCATCCATCAAGATGAGCACACAGTTGAATCAACTCTTGTGTACAGTTTCATTACAACCTTTATGGAGGTTGGATTAATAGCTGGACTGTTGTATTAGACCACATTAGTTTTAGTTAGGTGTACCTAGTTAATTCCTAAAAGGAAACAGAAATGCATCCGGCGAAATTCTTCTGATTAATATTTTCTTCTTGCACGTTCACCCCGATCATGAACATCCTGCTCAGTGTGGTAATATCAAACCTAGGTCATATTATTGTAGCTTTGTTGGGTGTGCGCCATAGCCTCACACAGGTACACTATACAGCATTGTGCATAAGTACAGCAGCTGACTTTTGATTTAGAAGTTTCAGCACAGTTCACTTTTTTGTCCTGAGGTATTAGGAGTATTAGGATACAGCACCACCAGAGCATGTACTGGCGTCTGACTTGAGTTGCAACTTTGCGCTCTCTCCTCCAACTATAGATCAGCAGGGCTGAAAATAGCTTTGGCAACAACCTCAGCCCTGACATTTGGATGTTGAGAAATGTTCTGAACGGTCATCATGACCTACTGAACTGGTTCCAGGCTGCGATACGTTATCTCTACTAATCTGTTCTCACTTAAGTCATATATCTGCACGCTAATGAGAGCTCATTTGAGTCAGGAGAGTTTGGGAGAAAGACACAACAGCACAGACAGTGACTGAAATGAGTCCGTGACTCTGTTGTGTTAAAGTTAGCCGGGCAGCCAAACATCCTCCCAAACACCAAACCCGTGCATGCGTCAGAGAGACCTCAGAGGGCCCGCCCCAGGTCCCAGCTCTGCAACAAAGTGGACATCACTAGTCTCCCTTAGTTGGTTAGCAATGCAATGCTACAAAAGCTAACGTAAGAATAACATCAGAGCTGTTGGCTGAGCTTGCTGTTCAAAACACCAGAGTCAGAGCTGAACTAGGCTACCACACTGTGCCACGGTAATGACATTAACAGATGATGTTGGCTCTCCAATGGGTACGACGATGGGTAGCCACATGCTAATGGTAGCTAGTGTTGTTTGGGTTACACCCACCAGCTATCTCGAACTGGATAACGTCTGCTTTAAAATAAGACGTAAAGCCCTCTAGACGTAACTGTCAACATGTGAGCGGAGAGCGACACTCAGACTCACCTTAACAGCTGGAAGTGAAGAAGTTATTGAAGTTCATGACTTCACACCGACCCCGTGCTGTCGACCCCTCCGCTCTGCATCGTTGTGGAGCGCAGCGCTACAAAGTGAACGCCGATTGGCTGAGCTCTGACAGCCGCCGTGACGTCAGGTCAATCCCTCAAGCACCAAAAAAAGGGCCTTTTTAAATGCTCTTGTTTTACTCGTCTGTTCTGTCTGGGCTGCTGTTATTCACTTGCATTTTTTTGTATTTTTCAATTAAAGAAAGGTGACCTGACTGGCCATAAATTAAATCTTCTGTTTCTGACAGACAACAGAACAAATAAACCTTTTAATGTCTGTAAAGGACCTCTGAGAGTGTAGTGTATTTTAACAGATTGTTCCTTTTTTATGTCTTTTATTGTGGACGTTTTGTCACTGCAGTCGGTGCATTTCCTGTTGCGCTTTTATTTTCAAGGTACAAAACTGGAACTAGGTAGTAAGATGCGGTACGAAACAAAAAGTCGTTAAAGGGACGGGAAAAAGTGATAAAAACAAGGAAAAGGTTACGGTTTTGTTAGTTTAGCACCTGGCTGATATGGGGACAAGGTTAGTATCTGTTCAAACCCATTCTTTGGAAAATGTTGTTTTAAGTTGCTACGGTTTTTCTGTTTTTTGTGTCAGCTCAAGCTAACAAACTGCTGTTTCCGCTCGAAGGCACCGCCTTGTGGTCAAATGTAGCATGTTAGAGGAAGGATAGGGAAGATGCTAAACAGTGTTCTATAACGTTTGTCTTTACTTATTTTTCTTCATAGTTCTTACGGTTTGTTCAATAAAGATTTATGGACCATCAGTCCAAGACTCCAGACCATTATTCAGCCGGGGATGCTACAATATCATAGAGGTGAGTTTGAGTTTTTAATATCCCACAAGCAGATATATGAAGAGATAAATGTTTATGTTGGTGTGACAACAATACTGCAAAAGTGTCTCTCTGGAATATGCAAAATTGAAAGCATCCTGCTAATTCTTATTAATATCTTATTTAATTTTTGTCATATAGCAATTTACGTCCTATTATGTCCCATTAAATGACAGCTAAAACTAATCACAATTAATCACAACAAAAACATCTGCTTAAATAGGAATAAGCTATCTGTCTGTAAATTACACATCAAAAATTGAAGCCCACATATTTGTAGAAATAGAAATTATGAAGGCAAGGCAAAGAAGAAATAATCTGTGATTGCTTCCTCAGAGCATTTTCCTTGAAAGGTTTCAATGTGACTCCACTCAAACTCTCCTCTATCAAGGTATATGTGACTTTATATAGCAGTATCAAAAATGGTATGACAAAGCAAGGAATGTGTTTTCTGGCTAATCCATATAATCATATGAATTCCATGATTTTCATAATCCATCTGGAGAAGAAATTGCGTTTTATTAAAATGACCTCAAAACAAAACTCAAAAGACTTCATATCAAAACATTTTAATCAATAAAAAGATTGAAATTTTTACAAAAAGTTTATTTACAGAACTATGTAAACAGTAGCAAAAATACTGTATGTGTAAAGAAAAGAACAATAAAAGATAGCTGCACAAGCTTGTAAACAACTTTGATAGGAACGCCACTAAACAACACTGACACTACCAATTACCTAGCAGGGGAGTTTATATCAGAAATCTCTCATCCACCAGAGTTTTGTTGACAAGGTTCTTCCTTCCCAGAGTGTTACGGATCAAGCAAAATATCTGTAATGAATGAGATGGTGTTCAATACATGTTCTTTTTCGCACAGGGAAGGCAACATAAGGTATATATATACATCAAGCACTGACCATTTGCTGTACGTATGTAAGCACCGCCGCAAGTACAAAGCTCTGAGACCCGAGGTCGACGACACAGAAGAACAAAGTGTCGAAGATCAGCAGCGTGGCCTCATTTCCATAAAACAGCACATCACTGAAGGAGTGGGCCTCATCTGCAAACAGACATTATATACACATCATATAAATACACTCTTTGTATGTAAACAAACACAAATGTACAGCTCGTCTGGGCCAAGAGGTCGTTACCATTGTAAAAGAGGCTTTTTTCACTGGGTTCAAGGAACTCCATCCCTATGACCCTCTCAAACATCAGCTTGTCCTTCACTATATAGTCCATGTCAGGGTGCGCCTGAGGTAAATAGGGCAACGTTAGAGACAGAACAAACTGTACACAATACTTCAGGTCAATGGAAAGAACACATATACTTTACAATCCAACACATAAATGAATATACAATCAAACTCAAACTCTGCTGGGTTCAATGTGCTTGTGTGTATTTGTACTAACGTGGTCTATGATGGATCCCAGGAAGTGGTTCATGGTCTGGTAGCCTCTGGCCCTCTGCTCAAACTGGTTAGCCGAGCTTGCGTCCATCAGCCGGGATGGTCCGTTCCTCTGAAGCACAGGAGACAAGCAACCATTTAAATTGAAAATGGGGCGTCAATTTCCTCTTTGTGCAATAGCTGTGTTATAGCTCAATCAATAACACAACAGAGAAAGCACCGACCCTGCCGATCTGCTCCCGTATCCTGTCGTACTGCAACCGCAGGCGGTTGGTGAGAGACACTTGAAAGGTCTGAATCTCTGTGTTTGGAAGCAGACCTCTCTGACCACACAGGGACTCCTTGAAACACAAAAAGATGATAGATATAGAACGTGAAATCAACAATGTCGCAACATGTAGTCTGTTAGTGTACCTACCGATTCTCTGTTCAGATTGTTGTTCATTTCCTCCATGTTTGTATCTGCGTGCCCATGTACTGAACGTCCGTGAATGTAGTAGCCAAAACAACGGTGAGATAACAGCAGCACAGAAATCTTCATAAAAACATGGACAAAGTACACATATGTAAAATAGTCCTGACAGATAAAATGTTTCAAATGTAATAATAATAATAACTTTTTTTATATAGCACCTTTAAGTACAGAGTTTACAAAGCAAAAGGCAAGGCAATAATAACAATGTAGGCTAATATGCACACTGCTACTCACATTACTGATGGAGCAGAGATCTACAAACTGACGGATTTTGTCTTCCACAAAGTGCTCATGAAACACAGTGAAGAAAATCACCTGTAGAGACAAAGGATTATCTTTTAAAGGAGCCCTCCACATTCATACTGTATACAGTATTTATCTCATTACTTAAGAAAGACAGGAAGAGTTGAGAGATCAAAGGATGAGATAAGATTGACTGATAGCGGTTTTACCTGCAAAAGTCCAATGCAGAGCCATAGCGTGGCTGCCAGACCGTAGCGCAGCATTAAGCTGTATGAGGGCGTGTATGCCTGTGAGGAGCGCTCTAGAGTTGGCCAGGGGTCCCTCAGGGCTAAGTTAGAGAAACCCAGCACCTGAACAATACGGGCGACATGTCAGCGATGAGAAAAAGGGACACAACAAAAGCTGCAAAGAAAAGAGCAGTGTGCATGTGTTGGTGTACGATGTACTTCAAGAAAGAAGAGCACGGCAATGATCTGAAAAGTCGGGCTGATCTTGCGGATGGTCTGGATCTCGTTCCATTCATTGGCCACAAAGTAGGTTCTCCAGATACTGACCGGAGAGGGGTCACGTTTCGGCTCACCAGCAGCTGAAACGGCAGCAAATATGGTGAATGGGATTAAAAAAAATTAATATTTTCTTCTTATGAAGAATATAAGCTCCAAAAAACTATAGGATTGTACCTTGCACAGTTCTGCTAGTTTTGCTTCGTGGCCTCTCCCAGTCTATAAAGAATACATCAATTGACACCTGAAGGATCAGCTTGTGCAGAAACTGCACAGCCTGGAGACAAGCACACAAAACAATACATATTCAATATTTCTAATAGAAGCACCCTACCTAGCTTTCAAAAACAATACTGCTCATCTTTATATCTGTTACGTAAGTGTCTCACCTTGAGAGCGAAGGCACAACCAATGTACGTCACAAAGCGCTCCTCTTGAGCAGGCATTGGTAACAGCACAGATACAAACTGTTGGGCCTGAACAGACGCAAACACAAATTAATCACAGGAAGCAGCCAATAATAATCACTACTAAATCTATGCAGTGAAGAAGAATTTCAGGCAAAGAAGGCGAAAGGAGGAAAGCGACTTGCCTTTAATGTCTAAAGAGTGCAAAGAGGAAAAAAAATGTTGGGAGTCAGAGACAAGAGAAACACAATTTGTGTTTGGAAAATAAATACAGTTTGAATAAAAAGGACTCAAAGGAAAAAGCCACAGACATGAGATAATGATGCAAACATTAAAGTCTTTAAACATTAAAATCAGACTAACCTTGTAAAAGATGAGCCAGTAAAGTCCACTTCCTACGGTGACGGTGAAGAAAACATTGGCCAGATCTCCAGCATAAAACAACAAAAACTTCACCATAGTCTGAGGCAGAGGAGGAGGGAGGGACTCGCATTACTGCCGAGCTCCACATCGACATAAGAAATGTCATTATGACACGTTAAAGATGCAATACCTCCATGTTAACGAGGGGCGAGGCGATCCTCCTCTTCCAGCTGACTGTCTTCAGCAGAGAGTAGATGACGGCCACACCGCCCATCACACCTAGAGCCGTCTGTGCACATCAAATATCAGAGCCATCACTGTGTGCTATAATCACTGAAGAACGTAACCTTTATCCGTCATATTACATCATCTAACAATAAATGTACCATTAATACTTCTACTCACATCTGTTTTTATGCGATTCTCATTCTGATCCATCTCGTACTCCACAGCAAACGTTGTCTAGAAACAGATGAATGAATTCAATGCATTAACAAGACAAAAGCTTGTTTGAGATAAACGAAGACAGCAACTTATTAGCCATTTTTCAGCTGACTGTGTGTGTGTGTGTGTGTGTGTGTGTGTGTGTGTGTGTGTGTGTGTGTGTGTGTCAACTCACAGTCACTGTTTGTGTATTGATATCCGTGATGGCAACGTCTCTGTAGGTCACAGTCATTAGAGGAGGAAATACCTGTCCTTCTTGGGTTCGTGGAACCAGCTGGAACCTAACCAAACACACATTTTATTAAAAACATCACCACGCCTGAAGGGAGTAACAACTTTCTTTCTTTTTGTATTATGGAGGTGTGCACATTGGAACCCACCTTATTTTGACACTGCTAGCTACTCGGATGACTTTAGGCAGGGAACTCATGCTCTTCTCTCTTCCACTCAGCGTGTCGACAACAAACATACGTCGAGAAAGGTACCAGTTCTTCATTCTCTCTGTACAAGGACAAAATATGAATATTGAATTAAAGAAAATGCGCGCACGCGTACACACACACACACACACACACACACACACACACACACACACACACACACACACACACACACAGAATTGAAGTTTCACCTTGGTTGATGAACCGCCCATTATATTGCTGGTTATAGACCAGTGTAGGCAGGGGGAGAAGTTTTCTGTTCTCTCCTCCACCAAGATCCATAAACACATCATAGAACAATGGCTCGGGATGAGTACCCAACAGCTCTGCTACTGAGAGATCGCACTATATATATATACACACACACACACACACACACACACACACACACACACACACACACATTACAACTTGGCATTGCAAGAGAGTTTGTGCACAATCTCTAAGCTAAATGAAAGAAGAAACACTCACACTTTCTTGGTAAGCGGTTCCAAAGCTGAAGGCTGCTGCCTGTTTGGTGGTGGGTTGTGGACAAAGCTAAAATAGCAGAAGATATGCGTTATACTTGGTATGAACCACATGAAGATGATTTATGGTAACAATGGTAACTTTGTGCTTTTAACATGCACAAGAGTGGAGGCCTACTGGCCAACAATGACTGGAATCTGGCCCTACCACCTATCTATCAAGGAAAATCAAGCTGCTCTTCACATTTTATAATGCTTTCGTGTATGCAGACGCTTTATCTCATTTCTCATCAGTCATCTGACATCTTACCTGGAGATTACCTCCTCCTACTTGTTCCCATCTGAGGAACTCTCCTCTGACATTATAGACAGCGGCAAGCAGATTAATGTCAGTGTTCTGTCAGACAAACAGCATTTGTCAAATTACTACAATACAAACGTTTTGGTAATATTTCAGGTTTGCTGCACAATTTGTTAAATCACAAAACAATGATTTTATTGTGACAACCGGAGGTAACCACTTACCTTGTTTCTTCCTCTGAAACTGAACCCAATGGGAACAGGATCGGTCTGAAGCACTCGAGTGGCCAGTCCCGGTTCGTCCCCATAGTAAAGCCATGGCAGATTAACTCTCCTGGAGAACCAAATTACAGTATAGGGGAATGAAACCTTGCTAGTTTCATTCATAATGTGCAAAGATACCACAAGATATACATATATGCCATGATAGCATTGATTACCAGTAGGAAATGTCTTGAGTTGAGCTGAAAGAAGCTCTAGCTCTGAAGATGGTGTTAAAGAGACCGCAGGCATCGGTGGAGACACTGCTGAAGGAGTGCATGTTCATCACACACATGTTCCCGAGAGCCTGACACGCCGTCAGGTTGAAGAAGACCTGTAACCACAACATCATAAAATCTCAAAAATCAACAATGAGCACAGAGCTGGCTTCCTATGATGTTAGATCAAGAACAAGGTTATTCATGAAACATGGAATAGGACATGGAATTACTAGGCAGGCTGCTGACGAGGAGTACAGGTTTTTGAAGAACCAGGCAGACTGGACACTGAACTTCTGCAAAGAGAACAGAGCAGAAAACACAAATCAGAATACATGAAAATAAATTAAAATTAAGTGAGCAAGCAATAGAGACTCACCAACTGAGCATAGTTGACACTGGGATTCACGTTGGTGGAGAGGCTGCCTGGAGGAAAACATAATCCTCCTGCCTGGAAAGTCACATGCCAACCATCAATAGATGTATACATGTATTCTATGAGTCTCTAACTGAATGGTGTTTGTGTGGAGGAGAGTGTGATGGTCAGCAGAACTCACCAGGACATTAGGAGGGTCACATACACAGGAGGAGTTAATGAAGGACGCCTGACATCTCTCACACCTGAAAGACAATTTTGGAGACTGTTCCAACACTTACTGCACACACTCTGACAGCACTTCACTAACGGCGTTGAGAGACAAACTCAAACAAACTAAATGGGAAAATATGTCAATTAAGGAATACAATCTGTCATTGCAGTGATGAGGGTCATGGACTAGTGCTTACTAGGCATAGATGGATGAAGACAGGGAAGATACATTTTCTGACCTTCAATCCATAACTTATAAGTGGATTCTGCACTTGTTTCACATCCTCATTTGACTGTGGGTTTGCTGTGCAGGGGTCCTTATTTATTGTATTATAGATGGGATTAAAAGACGGGCTCAGAAAATAAGACGCTTGTATAAATATAATCCCCAATATTCAAAATTCCATAATACTCCCTTGAACGTTTGAGTTATTGTGTATGCTATGCTGCAGATCAAATAACCCATTGAAAGAGCACTCCAGCCATTTAGTATAAATGTTCGTGAATTTGGGGGAAGAATGCTCTAAATTGAAGTAGTAGAGGCTGTGATCTCATGTTTTCTACTAAGCTCCAAAACTACTGGATATTGAAGTAATGTAATGCAACTTGATGGCGTTGAACACTTCCTGACTGATAAATACCTTTAAAATCATACAGGCATGATTGTGTTGTGCTCTACTTCTTACTATAATGTGTAAATATAATTCAATTCACAGGACAGTACTGTGAATTGATTTGCATTTTCTATATCTTGATTAGCTTTATCCATTTTATCCTGACGATTTCATCTCATGTCGAGAGTATGAAATGTTGATATTGTTGGATAGTTGGAACAGTGCAACTGTGTCCGTTTATTGTCCAATATTCATATAATTTCTAAAAAGGTATGACCTCAGATGCCACGGTCAACCTGGATGAAACAGCTGAATATATCAGTGTTTTCATAGTTTGGTATGGATACGTACCTGTCTCCACTGTTGTTTGGTACAGACAAACCAGGAGAGTTTCCATTACACATTTCACAGCTGGCCTCATCCAAAAGGTTTCCATTGACATCTCTCTCCACTGAAAACACAGCCAATATTCAGCCATTTAAATCTATAATCAGCCATCATTCTTGCAATTCATAAATTAGTGCTGTAATTGGTGACTCACCCAGGACATTTCCTGGTGGGCACTGGCACTTCCCCTCATCATTGACACTGCCTGGACAGCGAATACACCCAAACCCATCTTTAGATACTGCCTGTAATGAGAGACAACTTGTCAAATGATCATTATTACAAATGGCATGAGAAGCTGCGCATGGAATGTGAGATGCAGTATCTACAGTATAATGTGAGATGAACAGCAAATAAGGACATTATAGGTGAATTTCACATACAGGTCTGTCAGTGGGACATTGCTGACAAGTAATGGAGGCCTTGTCAGTGGTGAGAGTTTGGTACCCAGTCTTGCAAATGCAGCTCAGTCCTGCAAAAAGCCAGTGAAAAGTTAAGAGGCTGTTGTACAGTGTTGAGTTCGGAGATATTAGTCATGCCATAGTTCTAGGTTTTTGTTAAACTTTGTTTCCTGTTTTATTTTGACAGGTTATCTCATCTTGCTTTACTTCCTTCCTTTGTTTGTTTGTTTCCCGCTTATGTGATTAGCTGTGTTCCAAAAACAGAATAGCCAGAAAAGCATGCTGGCTTTCATACTACAAAATGCAACCATATGCAGTTGAGCATCCTGGCATTTTTGGCATATTACATTTGACATACTATGTATTGGGATGTTTTTTTTTGGCATACTAACTAGTATGGTAGTATGGATAATGGCATGGATAGATTGTCTGCCCCGCCCTATGTCTTGGCCAGGTCTCCCTTGAAAAAGAGATTTTAATCTCAATGGGACTCTCCTGGTTAAATAAAGGTTTAAATAAAAAAATAAAACAATTAGTTCCACCTGTTGCTCGTTAGCCCTACTGTCACCTGTCCCTCGTTATCTCCCTCCTTTCCCTGTGTATTTCGTCTCTGTGCTCTTCTTGTCTTTTCTCAGTCCATCTTTGTTGTAACATGAAGTTTTGTATATGCCTGTCTGCATTTGGGTCCTTCCTGCCTGTGCTGCTTCTTCAGCTATGACAAGTTAATTAAAAAATCCCAGATGCATGTTTTTTGTTAATAGTAATAATAATAGTAATACAAACAGAGTATTTCACTCCCACAAGACTGTGAGGGCGAGTGAAGTGACTGTCAACACCTAGCGACTATTGCTGTATAAACTGTCGGTGGGGTAGATGTTGCCACAGAAGACTAGCTTAGACATGTACAAGGTAAACAGACAAAAACCACGAAAGCATCATGTTTTCCATTGCTATGTTGCTAAAGTTTTGTAGGTTGAGTATATTTAAACATAATGTAAAATGGGAAAACCTCTGCAAAACAATTAATTTTCATTTAATATATTTGTTGGATATATTTTCTGTGGTAATGCAAAACCAATGACCAATCAATGGTTCCCACTTCTCAGTTATGAACATTTTGCTGCTTACATGATAGTAAACTCAATATCTTTTGGTTTTGAAATGTTGTTTAGACTAAAGAAGCAATGTAATGACATCACTTTAGAAAACATACAATTTTCTGACATTTCATAGACCAGATAAAAAAATGAATCGATAGTGAATATTTTTAACATATGAAGAGTTTGGGTTGATTAATGCATGAACGTGGAACCCAGTTTATTGCTTTAAATACCAGTTTGACTATTCTGTATGATTTTGTCTCAAAGATACACAAACATTGATGTGAGAAAATATTATTCACAATATATATAATATCATTTTACAATATTAGTTTCAGACACTTCCCAGACCTGTCTGTGAGAACAAGTATTGACTACTTTTCATGAATGAACAGTCGTCACAAGTTCTGAACTGATTTTAAATATCTTAGCTAACGCTAACTAGCTCTGCACCTAGCTTAGCTAACGGCTATCCAGCTCATTTTGCCGTCTTACAACCTCACAGTTAAAATACATTCGTTTTAAGGGTAAGACCGGTCACACTTGTTGTTGTTGTATCATCGTCAGTAAATCAGTTATCGTGATGTGGTGTGAAGATGGTAGCCGACCTGTTGTGCTCCTTCGCTGGTTTGAACCGCACCTCACACACGAAAGACTCGAGATATCGAAAGATTCTTCAGCGCTACAGTCTGAAGGAGACTTAAATGGAATGGCATACTGCTGGCCATTGAGTAGATCAATGTATACTAACAGAAATAATGTTAGAGGCACTTTGTGTCTGTTTAGATACATCCCGTATGTACCCCGTAGCGTCCTCGTCGCCATGGTAAACAACGGTCTTCCTTTTTACCCACAATCCTTTTCACCCAGCGTAATGACGTCGCGACCAAATTAGGTTGTGCGTGTCAGAAAAAACTCCCCTGTTGGTTCATGTAAGCCAATTTCATTTTAACTGTAAGTATGCAAATTAATAAAACTTAAAAGCAAGGAAAATATTAGTGTAGACATATTTGTGAGTTTCTATTAAATAAAAAATAATCACATTTATTTAGAATAGGCCTTTATTGTAACTAGGAATCTATCTGCCTCATTAGTCGTTTAAAAGGCTGGAAACACTGTATGCGTTTTAAACTGGAAAGCATTTTCAAGACACAATGGAAACTCATTTTTGTGTTATGTTAGGAATGAAAAAATAAAGAGTATAATCACAGTAAATCAGCCTTATTAGACACAAAGCCAAACTGTTATCTTTATAAGTCAAAATTCATATTATGAACTAATATTCATAACTATGACACTATGGAGGAAGGGAAGAGAGATATAAGGTGCGAACTGATAAGAGTGTCTGTTTAAATGCATCACTTTTTGATTAAAAGTTAAGGCAAAGTCTGCAAACGTATATTTGCATATAGATATCCAAAACAATACACATTGAATTAGTTAAACGGGATTCATGGTCGTTGGTAAATAACTTTTTGGGGGGCTGACTGTAGACAGATTAGTAGCGTTAACTGATTACTTTGTTCTGGGTTAACTTACTTTACCACAGGATGGGTGAGTCATAAGGACTTTTGGCAGGAAACAACAGGTTTGCAGCTGAGTCTTCTTCACTTCCTGTTGATAGAGTGTGGTTATATGTTAAATCACATGAAAGAAATAGAGTAGATGAAATTATGAGAAGCATTACAAAGCCGGTTGGACTTTGTGTGTGGAAGAAAGAAGCTGTGCAGAGAATAGTAACCAATGGGCTTGAGTGGTGCCAAATAAAATGAGCTCTCTGAAGTGTTTTGGATCATTGTACCACGATAAACTAGTGGGATTGTGGTCAGTTGTTGGCTGAAGAATTTTGACTCTTTATAGTGTTAATTATATATTTTGTCCCTGTCCTTTTTTTCAGATGTTTGATCTGAAGGTTACATTTTTTGAGGACTTATTACCAATTTTTTGTGGAGGGTGTCAAGTAGAGTTGAGATCCCAGAAGTAAAAGACATAAAGACTAAAAACATCAGGCCAAAGAACACAGAGCATATGATCAGAAAATTAAGTAGAGTTGATTAATGTATTTATGTATTGCGAATTAATACGAAGTGATTAAATAACCAAAAGGGGATTGTAATGATATTTCTGTTGACAAAAAGCACTAGCAAATAGAAAACTGTTGAATGTGTCCTCATATGACTAACACGACCGGTGTGGAAAGAGTGACGTAATCGAGTTTCTATTGGCCAAATAAGGAAGTGTATCCTGTCAGTGTGCGTAATCTGATACATTAATGAAATTACGGTCAGCTGGGTGAGAGGTGTGTGGAAGAGAGGAGGACTCAACTGGACAGGAAAGGACTCGGCTCAGTAAGAAAGTAATGTAATGATCAGACTGTAATGAGTCACTAAATGTTGTTTAATTTCTAATTCAGCCAGACACCGAAGTTTAATTTGTACAGAAGTATTGCCCTGACCGTAGCTCACACTCCAGTCCTATAGGTGGCGGTAATGTGCGTCAAACACATTGTCGAGAACGTAAAAGGGGCGGGAGAGGGAAAAAAAGGGGAAAACCAAGAAGTACGGCAAACGGCGCTCACTGCGCAGTTTCGATAAAGAAGAGAGCAGTGAGGTAAAAAGAGGAGCACTTCTCTTTCAGCATGTTGTCACGGCTAACTTGAGACATGATAACAGCAACCATAGTACTCGCAAAAAGATCAATTGTACACATCTGTGGTGAGTATCTGTACACCTTCCACAGAGACAAGAAACTTTTTTTCAACATTTTGCTGGGCTCTTTCCCTTCCAGTGCTGCTGTTGTGCCGCACGTGTGTGCGCACGTGTGCTTTTTCCTGCTTGATGCCTCGTGGTAAAACCTCAACATACTACTACTAACATGTTGCTTTTACATTTTTCACCATTGGTGTCTTATTTTTCAGACGCCTAGTTGCCTGGTGTGAAAAAATGACCATAATCCTGCGATTGCAAGGCCTCGATGTGAAGGCAGGTTCTGAAGACATACGGACATTCTTTAAGGGCCTTCACATACCTGATGGTGGAGTGTACATCGTGGGAGGAAGCCTCAGAGAGGCTTTCATTGCATTCACCACTGAGAGAGATGCCCAGCAGGCCATGCAGTACACTGATAATTTCCTCAAAGGGTCTCTGGTGACTTTACACATAAGCAGCATGGCAGAGCTGGAGCAGAAACTAAAGTCATCGTTGAAGAGGAAGAAATCCTCCCCCATGCAGCCTACCGTGAAGAGACCTCATGCAGCTCCAGATGCAAATGTGCTACCTTTAAATGCACATCCTCTAAATCCAAACACTGCAAATCTGCCTCCTAATCCTGATGTTGCAAATCTACCACTCTTGAACGATGCACTTGATTCCAATACTGCCTTTCTTCTCGGGATTTGTACCGTCCTCCAAGGTCTCCATTCCTCCCTCCAAAGTGAAAACAGCGTTGCTGTGCCAAGTGTTGATTTTCCCAAGGCCGACGGCCCGGTTGTGTGTGATGAAACAAGGACACAAAAGCAAACTCTGGACTCGAGGCCAGGCTACGTCAGGGTCTTCGGTCTGCCAGCCTCCACGACTAAAGAGGACATCTGTCAGTTCTTCACAGGGCTGATGGTGCAGGAAGCCATAGTGAATGTGGAGTTGGGACGCAGCCACGGCTGCCTTGTGAAGTTCGCAAACACGCAGGACGTGGATGACGCTCTTCTCTTCAACCAGCGGTCGCTGGGCGCCATCTGTGTGGAGGTACGTGGAGCTACTGAGAAGATGTGGACCAGTGCGGTGCAAGAATGTGAAACTGCTCTTGGATCCGGGGAGAGGGTGACACCAGAGCGAAGCCCTCTCGGGGGAACTGTAAACCACAAACAAAAAAACACCTCTGCACCGCAGCTCAAGATGAGAGCTGTCAACCTGTCGCCATCTAAATCACCAAAAAAGCCAAGAAGTACTCCGGCTACGGAGTACATTGTCATGGTCACTAATTTACCCAAAATTATGACCAAGACTGAAATAAAAGAATTGTTTGGATGTCCAAACATTGCACACAAAAATGTACAACATCTGCTTGACAAGGACAGCAGCAGAACAGACACCGCGTTTCTGATTTTTAACCGCACTGAGGATTACGAGTATGCAATAAATCTCACTGGCTGCCATGTGGGCTCCAATGCCATTACGGTCTCATCAATCACAAAACAAACGATGTGGGACATGATGGCCAAAACGCATCACAGAAATCTTAAGCAATGTCGGAAGACCAGCACGAATAAGAAGAAGGAACCAAATCAAGAGAGTAAATCAAATCCATTTGAGGCGCCAGAAGAGACGCCGAGCGTGACCCCGGACCCGGCAGCTAAGACGTGTCTGTTTGTCAGAAACATGCCGGCAGATGTACAGAAACGCCACATACAGAGACTTTTTGATAAATACAAAGTGAGGGAGGATAATATCATCTCCCTGCATGACAGTGATGGCAAATGCATCGGCGAGGCCGTGGTTCAGTTCAAATCTCAAGAGCTTGCTGCACTGGCTCAAAGGCACAACGGTCAAAACTTCCTGGGGACAAAAGTGCTTCTCACTCCCATAAATACGAAGCAGATGGAGGACATCTTGGCAGGAAGTTGAACATTAATGCTCAAATGCAGACCAAAGATGGATTCTTATTATCTTACCATCAAGTTTGTCTTGTAACTGTAATTCTGCTTGACTGCATCAACCACCTGAGTTTGAGTTGTTTATCACTCGTTTTTGAAAAGAAAAAAAAAAAAATCATGCTCTATAACCATTGTTGAGCATTTCTTTACATACATTTCCATGTATTAACAAATAAATAAAATGTTTCATTGTTGTATGGTCCAGTGATGTGCCTCTATATCTGTATCGTTGGAGCAAGATCTACTCTGAAACTGCAGAAATCTATGGTAACAGGATAGGATCAACAGGAATTATACAGACATGCTTTGTAGTGTAATCTTGGGATGACGTCATTTGATGCATCCACTGAAACTTGCTCAAACACTTCTGGGATTACATTCGTAACGTATTGGGCATCCCCCATTATTCTCTATACAGCATGTGAACTGAAGAATGTGTTTTTAGTAGTTGGATTGAATGGATTTCAAAAACACATTTCTCCATTTTAATACAACAGGGCCTTGGGAAATGAACAATGGGCAATCACGTAAGTTCAGTTAAAGCTGCTGAAAACATGCACAAGTAATTCTGTGTAAAACTTTCCAAGTAATGAATCTTTTCATTCTAACGAAGTTAAAAACATTAAAAAAAAACTACAAAGAAGAAAACAAAACTATGCCTCTACACATAAACATTTACACAAAATCAAAGTTTGACTCCTGCATAGTCTGAGGTGGACCGAGGGATGAGGTGTCACATCTTGGGATTGTCATTTGTAATACCGACCGGGACCATCAGAGTACCTGGGTGGACCTGCAGAGAGACAACATGCCAAAAACACAATCAGAACATAGAAAGATGCTTCATGTACATTTTGTCTTCCGTGTCATTTCAAGAATGAGCAACAGAGATTTCTTTGTCTTTGAGTCAACATACAATACACAACCGTCTACATTTGAGTCACGGATGCATCAAATGGAAAGGTTGACGGGACACTTTGTGCTTACATACCCAGGAGACTGCTAGAAGAGAAACGGTCGCTGCTGCTTAACATTCTGGGGGTTGTAGAGGAGAAGCCTGTGGAGCTCATTGACAAGCTGTTCAGACTAGAACCCTGAGGAGGAAGTGAAGAGAGAACATTTAGGAGGATGCAATGCACATGTTGCCAAATACACTTTTACTTGTGTCAATCAACTAATGAGAAATCACCAACTGAGAAATCCGGACACATGCAAATCTGGTTTTCTGAGCTAGATCAAATTAAATGATTTGTCTTTAACATTTGGTTTTAAAGATGAAAACAGTGATGTGCAAGTAAAAACAAAGATCCATACCCTCGATACACTCCTCAGTCTGTACTCCATCAGCACATCTGTCAGTTTCTGTGTCACCTTCAGCACCAGCTGTGCGTCATTCTCGTTCTCTATCCGGAAGGAATCCTAAAAATACATTTAAAAAAAAGTTACTGTATGTTTAAATACAAAGACTGAACAAAATAGCATTGACACATTAGTGAAGCTGTGGAGGAACCTGAGGAATGGGACACGTACCAGGTAAGTGAGTAGTGTATTAGAGCGGCTGCTACTGTCTGGAGCGGCTCCCATCAAACCTGGCCTTTCCAGTGGTTTGTCCACTGGTCTGTCCAATAAGCCACTCCGGTATCCATCAGAATGCATCCTGTCTGGGTCTTCGAGGAGTCCACTCCTTCCATAGCCATCTCTTCCACCGCCTGATCCAAAACCATCTCCAGTCCCAGCTGGGCGATGACCCATACCATCTGGGAAAGGCCTTCGATCCATGCCACAGCCATGGGAATCTTGCCTGGTCGGGTAATCAAAGCCACTGAAGTCGGGCTCCCCGTAGTCCCCCCCTGGATAGTCGGAGAGAAGACCACCCTGAGAAGGAAACTCCCCTGGAAACCTCGGGTCAGAGAACCTGGGACCTGAGAGACCTGTTACATTTAATACAATATATACAGTTATTCATTAGAAAAACAGCATACGTGCAGATTATGCTTCAATGATAAGGACTCACCAAAGGGTGGACCCTTGGGTCCCATCCCTGGTGCTGTTGGAGGGATAAATTTAGGAACAGCAGTACCTGTGAGAGAGGAAAGGACATGAGAGGCATTCACAACTTAGGTTACTGACCAACAAGAAAATCCTTTGTTACTAAACTATTTCATAGAGTAACTTACGGAGTCCTTTGAAAGCAGGTACTTCACAGGGCTCCTTCAGAATCACCTGAAAGTCAGAAAAGGAATAGGCAAACGTCAACTCCACAATCATGATGTATGAAATAAGTAAACCTACCGCTCAATTATAAACATGGGACATTTAGGTATTTAATATAAGTAGAGATGCAACAATTGCAATTTTCTTAGCCGATTCCCATTTCAGATTTTTTACTAAAACCTGCCCTTTCCATTTTTCTGATTCAGATCATCTTTCTTAAAACCTCATGGACCCTAGGCCTATTTTTAGGCCTCTGCTCGAAAATTGCATAGCCATACTAAAATTAGTATATTTCTGCAACTACAAGCTGTATTTTAATACTTTTGGTGTTATAATAAACACTTGTGAGATTTGTTCAGATGTATAAATATCAATATATATGTTGCTGGTTAAGAGTAAATGAAGATGGCACACATTGAACATTTTCATTTTCGGCTAAAAAAAAAAGAAAAAAAAGAAGAAGCACTTTCAGGATATTTATTTCTTAGGAATGATGTAGCTTCAAGGTTTAAACTTCTCCCAGATCATAGCACAATATATGGACAGTTTCTGGGCAAAGTTTGACTTTGATAAAGTGAAGCAGAAAAAGGTTAGCAAGGTTTTAGTACAGAGAGGTCAGGCGAGGTCAAACATAATTGTCATTCTGTTCCAGCTGTTCCATTGTAATTTTATATACTATATAACTATATATTTCACTTGTTTTATCACTAATAGTGTTCAATCTAAACAGGATCGTCTCTCACTTAAAATAAAAGTGCTCCAGGAAAAATAAAATCCAGATGAACATTAATTACACTATATCCCACTTTATCAAACGTGAAGGCTCAGCAAAAAAAGAAAACGTTTTTAAGTAATTTAAATTTTTTTTTATCCGACTCTACGTTTGCTAAAAGTATAACAGATTCCAATAATATTGATCAAGTAAAATAATATCTAAACCTAACTACTATACAGTTACGAGCCTACTATCTAACATCAACAAACAATCTGTGGTGAGAGTAGTTTTGACTACAGAAATAGTGGAAGATAGATAAGACTACAAAAATGGCAGATGTAGCGACATTCGTGATCACGCTACAAACTACAAAAATGGCGACGGGGCCACGATAGAGGCTGCGTTTGAGATGAGTAGCAAAATCTATGTGTGTGAAGAAAAGAAACACTCAAAACAAGGCCTCTCTTCATCGACTGGCGAACTCATCGGCCAGCCACTGGTCTTTTAACTGATAAAGTTACAGTTATTAACCTCACTCGCTGTGACTGATCTAACCACAACACTATTACAGCAGCATGGAACACAATAGTAGGCTCTTCACGGCACTAACGGAACTCGGCGGTCCGTAAAAATACACAAAAACACGTTAACATTACAGTAATCTTAGAACAAAACAAGTTAAACACGCTATGACCGATCTCTGCCCAGACACAATGACTTTGTAGCGGTCAATTCTTTGAATTTCTTTGTTAAACTCGGGATCCAGAGCTCTTTTCCCCTTACGACCGGCAAATGTCGACTTTAAATGGGAAGAGAACGGGGCATAGAAGTTATCCGTTCTCTTCTTCAGGATCCAAAGACAGTCTATTGTTCGTCTAGCGAATGTAGAACTATTCCTAGGTTTTCTTAAAAGCAACAACGTTCTGCGCGCCATCTTTCATGTGAATCGAATGGATTGGCTCTGAGCTGGAAGTGACGCTGATCTTTATAGCCTCAGTGAAGGCAGGGCCGTAACTCAGGAAGGCCCTGTGGGGCCTGTGGCCCTCGTCTAATGAGACCCGTGTGTTGAGTTTGGACCAAAAATCACACGTAGAGGAGATTTAACGTCTGGTGAGGCTTGGTATACATTTAACCCAAAACAGGCTGCTGACTACCAGGTAGGCCCAACTCCCAACCGCATGGTGAAGTCCCAACACCTTGCAATCGTTGAGATGGAAGGTAAACTGTATTAATTAATGCTGTGATAACTTTAGAGTTGAGAGCTTTCAAGATCACGGATGTAGCACTTTTTACTTCATCTTCTCACCAGTACTTTAACATAGAAATTAGTTTCCAATGATCATTATAGGCAATACAATCTATGCCCAGGAGGATAAAACAAGACTTTTCTGCCATTGCTGCAGTGATATGGGTCTAACACTCACTTTAAGTTGCCCTCTTCCCTCGGACTTCTCCACCGCAGCAGAAATTTCTTTAATTGCCTTCCTTACAACGGGGTCTTTGATGGCCTCTTCCTCTTCATGTACGACCTTGTCAGGGTGGACCTTTTTCTGTGTACAAGGCAGAGAAATGTTCAAATAGCACAAATAATTTTGCCATATCAAGCCTTTGATGCAGCTTAAGAAACCAGCAATACTCACCAAGTATCTGAAGCTGTGTTTCCAGCCTCTTACGTGGGCGAGCATATCATGCTGCAAGCGGGAGACGGCACAGAGTTTGCACTGGTAGTGTGGTGGGACGGATTTACTGGGGCTGCGGTACTCCCACACATACTGAAGACCTGTAGACATGTGACGGTCATTGGTTATGGGAATTACATTCCAGACAGAAAGGGAAGGAGGTAAAGTAGAATTATGCGAGGGGAAATAGGCCTTCTTCTTACCAATGACACACTCTGTGACTGCCTTCAACAGTTTGCTGAGAGAGGGCATGGTCTGGATAGATGCCCCTTTGGAGAATACTGGAATAAACAACCGCGGTCAACATGAAGCAAAAGCTTTATAAGGATCCACAACTGAGATGACAAGGCTTGTGTCCGAAACACTAGTTAACAAACCTGTGATAGTAATAATCATAGTTGAGGAGACACTGAAGTAAAGACATTGTGTTGTGTTCTTGCACTACCTGCAGTGTCTGGTGATGACCAGTGAATTTCATTCTGTCTAGATGAACTGAACAACCATTAGAAACCCAAACTCATGTGTGCTTTTGAAGCCTGGGGGGGAAGAACGGGAACAGCAGTTCTTGGCTAACCCCCATGTAGGCCCGAACTGGGCTGCAGGACACCAGCTCCCATCATGCATTGGCTCTCACTGTGTCCAACCACAGGAGAGTCACCTCTGTGTCGCAATAATGAAGCAGGCCAAGTGCGAACACATAATAAAATCCTGTATGATCTGAAAAAACTATGGTTACTCTGATTAATTAATAATGTATTACAACAAATTATATCTCAAGCCAGTGTAGCACAGGCATCTGAATAAAAAATTATTACTGCATTCAGCAGTGTTAAAATATTTAACGGTGGGGGGAAAAAATCAACCATCCCAGCAAAAAAAGTGTATTAAATCTTCATCAGCAACCATCAGATGTGCCGCTGCTTTAAGACCATGTGTAGGTGTCCCGATGGACTAGCGGAGCTTATGGTGCTGGTCTTTAATGTAGCAACATCTTAGGAGAATGGGTTGAAATTTCTAAGATTGTTCAGTATATTTCTTGTGTTAAATAGTAAATTGTGGCAAGATATTGAAAATTGCTTTAATGACTATTTCTGCAGTGGTGATTTCCACAGACCAGAGCTATGGATAGCACCACAACAGTCCCCGTTTCTGAGAGTGTGAGTCTCAAAGAGTGGTGAACATGCCACCATCACCCATGACACGAAGCAGGGAAATCAAGATTTCAAGCTTCAACTCTCAGCACTGGCACTGTGTATAAAGGACTTACCTATATCAGCAGAATGCTGCGGCTGCTTTCTCTGTCAATGGAGGGAATAAACCCACATGAAGGAGAGAGACACATACAGGCATTAGTGACAGGATGACACTTGGCAGAGGACTGAACTCCTCGTCCATGTCCGCCACAATATATATGCCATTGCGCCAATATTTCCCTTATTCTCCATGACCTCTGCATCAAGCAGTGACAGTCACAGAGAAAAGTATGCACATGGAATTCAAATCAAGTAGTTTGTGGATCAGTCTAAATTCTCATTAAATGAGAATGTAGAACAGCAACATTTAAATTACTTGTTAAACAGGGAGGGAAGTGAAAGCTTTGATACTTTGGGTCAATTTTCAATATTCAAACATGTCGACAATGGCCATATTTTTTCCAGGAGAATGAAATTGAGATGTTGCACCAAGTCTTTGTTTTTCTTCCACTGTGTATTGTGGCCTTACACCAAGTGTGGTGTGTTTGGGAGCCCCCTAAATCTAAGTTTGACTGACTAAAATAGCAAACACACATGATCTGACAGCAACGAAACATTGACCTCCTTTTCAGCAGGAGCAAAGGGAGGGTGAGGTAGTTCCTTCAACATTTTTTTGGCCTGGATTTGGGTTCATCTCTTGCTACCATCATGGCAGTTACTCACCCTGAGACAACATGAATTTCACAAGGGAAATAAAAAATGCTGCATGTGGCTCATAAAAGAAACATATCTGTAATCTGTGTTAAATGTAATTCACTTTGAATTAATAGTAATGTGTGTAGTAATCGTAGCAGCAATAGTCTGCTTTGCAGCTGATTTAAATTGTATGTAACACATAACTGCTTTCAAAACAAATATTTTTCAGAGGGTCCCTCCAGGAGTTGTCTGGAAGTCTTTTTGGTTGTTGACGTGACAGCACTCAGGTGTAAAAACTGAGTAGCCATTAGACATTGGTTCAGAGAACCCAGGTCACATCCCACATGCAACTAAATGTGGAATCTGAGAAAAAGTGTAAACTTTAAAATCCGTTTCAGAACCCTGCAGAAATGTTTGCATTGTGAAGCCAACGAAGTGGACTTAACAAAACTGGGGCAAAGAAATTCCTTTAAAACCACAACAGTGATGACACTGGCCCCAGATGTGAGGCCCAGACCACTGAGTGAGGGTCTTCATAGTACAAAAAACAAACAATCCTGAGAGCACAATGGCTGGCACCAAGTCCACGTGGGACTGCTGTTGCCGCCTGACTCTCCATCAGGCATCACAACAGCCAGTGTACAATAAAGATCAAAAGGAAATCATGTTTCCTTCATGAGCGCTCAGCATTACACATGTGAGGAGATACGAGTGTATTTGTTTGTGCTGTTATTAACTGTGTACATGTTATTGTGATTCATACCCTGGGATTTCTCTTCTGATTCGTCTGCGGCCCATTTTTAGGTGCAAGCTGGTTGACTGAAGCTTGAGCCTCCATTTCCTCAGTTTCTCTCGTCTGTGGGACAAAGAAGGTGATCGCATCAAAAACATTCATATGTCAAATACCCCCCCTCTACAATGCAGAGACACGCGCTCGCGAGTCGTTATTAAGTAATGCTCTATGTTATTTTATCTTAACATATTCGTTTTATATGTTGTTGTTTTGTTTCATGTCAGGCCCAGTCGAGCCTTAATATGCCCGCTTCTTGACAACATTACGCTAGTTACGAACAATATCTCAGCAAAGACAAACAACAAAGACCACAAGTATCTCCACTAGTTCAACAGAAAGACACTATTACCTAACTTACCAGAGATATTGAATGCAAACTACGAGTTCCTCGAAGCAAACGATGGGCAGAATAGGAACAGCGATACGATGTTAAAAAAACACAATTTCCAAGCCCAACGCCGCTTCCGAGATAATAGGTAGCGGTGGTTATTGCCTGTCTAAAAAGACAAAGTTTAACTATTTTACCTTCGCACTTTACAACGAAACCTTCAAACATGAATCAGAATCAAAATAAGTCACATTGCCAAGCCATTTGTAATTACGTTATTTATTTAATTGATGATTATAATTATAATGTTTCTAAGGCACTTGTGAGGACAACTAGGTACGTTCGTTTTGTGTGCCAGGGCTTACCGTTACACCTTGCTGGAGAGAAATTTAACCAGGTATTGAACACGTTTATATTTCTCATGTCACTTGGGGATACCTTTTGTATTTGATTAACTGTAATGACAAGTGTGTGCATGAAATATTGCGGGGACATCTTAAAAAATGTCTATGGGGTCCAAGTCACGTTACACGTTTTATATCGTTGGCTCCGGTACACTGAGCGGACCCGAGGCATCAACACGAGATTGAAAACGGAACATTTTCCCTTCATATGTGTTGATAATTGATAGCAGGGGGCTAATATTTACCTACATACACCGAGTGAGTGTTTGGTGCTGTGTAAACCTATCGCGGTAGTGGCCGAGTCTTTTTCAATTGGTAATTTAAATAAAGAACGGTCATGTATGATGTACAGTTAGCTACAAGCTAGCTACCTCAAGTTAGCTGACGTTAACACAGCTGCCGCCCGTTATGATTTAAACGCTCTCATAGTCTGACTATTCGGAGAAAACAAATAAGCAGTTTGTACAGACTGTGCCACAAAATGTATTTTTTAATACTTTGAATACTAGAGCTGTCCGTACCAAACGTATGGAAGTGGTTCTGTATGGTTCTTACTGAAATCAATGCACTCACTCACTCCCATCATCTCACCTGCATACCTCCTGGTTACAGACTGCAGTGATGAAGTCCAAGAAGAAGAAGAGACAGGATGACTTCCAGAAGGTTAAGTTAAAGGTGGGGAAGACGAAGCCCAAAGCTGATAATGCCACCAACACCAACTTCCGCTCAAAGGGAATTCATCTAACCGAACAGCTGAAGAGAGACACAAGTGGCCCCACCACGCACAGACACCTTGGTATCAATGTAAGCTCTTTACTTGTTGACTAACACATTCTTTCACCACACATTCACTTTTGGAATACTTTTAATTTCTCTGCTTTGTCTCACTTTCCCTCTACTGCTCCAGGACCTCCTGTCTCAGCTCCACCATTACAGTCCCAATATAAAACACAGTGCCTTGTTGGGTTTGAGAGAGTTGCTGTCCCTCAATCCGTCTCTGTTGGAGCAGCATCTGTCTCGCCTGCTTTCTGAAGTGGCAGCTGTTTTCACAGACAAGGATGGCAACGTTCGTGTGGCAGCTACTCGTGTACTCAGGTTAGCGAAGCAACAGTGATTGAGGAATACAATACAGTAAAAAAAACAAAACTGTATTTTTAAGATAACATTGGCTTAACTGTCAAATTGTTCCAGGTTCATTGCACAGTCTGTGCCTGCAGAACGAGTGGCTCCATTTTACCCCGTCCTCAGTGCCCACCTATCTTGCGCCATGACCCACATCGAGGCAAGCATCCAGGAGGATGCCATGAAGATCCTGGATGTGTTGCTGGAACACTACGCTGCTCTGCTAGCAGTTCGGCCTGCGGTACTCATCACTAACTTCCTAGAGTTGATCTCTCACAGACAAAGCAGTGGAGGAGCCAAAAAGCCCCAGGATGCTAAGGGATGGACATGGGCACTGTCAGTCAACCCTAGCAGGGCTGTGACTAGTCAGCAGTGGCGGCTATCTGTGCTCCTCAGGTATGGAGGCCATGTGCACACATACTCTAAAGAATTTAGTGAAATCAAAGTTCTAGCTGCTAATGCTTTGGTTTGTGTCATTTGTATTTCAGGCTTGGACGCTTTCTGCAGGCAGTAGTTGAGGAAAGACCGGTGGAGGAAAGTGATATTTTTATCCCATCTGAAGGAGCATTTGGCTCCAGTGGAGAGGGCAAGCTTACACCTCTGTATCTCAACTGGGAAGAACTCACCTACAGCAAGGTTGGAGTGAAGGTGTATGAGCATTCTGGGGTCAAACCAACCCCCCACTCCACCTTTAGACTCAGGTACAACAACACAAACTCCTGTTACCATCAAGGAATAGGAAACGGAGACAGGATTTATATGAATATGTGACATAACAAATAAAGAACTTTTGTTTCAGTTGATTTTGAACAATTAGATTTCATCTTAATCCTATTCTTTATTTTATTCTATCTCTTTGTAGAGCGGAGGTGAACCGTGGACCCACAGTGGGCGAGGGTCTGGACTCAGCTGAGGCTGTTCAGAGCTTTGCAGCCACAATGGTGCCTCTTCTGCTTGAAGTGTGGGTAGAAGCCAGCACCAGTGACTGTCCCTGGAACACCACTGAGGGCGCTCACCTGCTCACCCCTGATGCCATGTCGGTAATGTTCCAGGTGTTGTCTATTCTGCAACTGATGAGAAAACTGGCACCGCAGAGGGAGCACCAGGAGGCACTGGTGAGACGAGGAGAGGAGAAGCATCACACGGTAGTATTCTGTACAAGAAGAGGTTTACTAAAAATGCCTTGTCTTTGAGTAGGATGCATGGTTCTACAAAGAATACCTCCAAGATTTCAAGCAGCACTTCATGAAAAACTTTCCCTATGGTTCTCGGGACACACCAAAACATAGAAAGAAGGTTGATCTCAAAAGGTAAGTAATATCATGTCGTTAATGTTTTGAATTATCATTGTTTAAACTACTCAGGCTCTGCAATCTTAACTTCTGTTATGAAGACTTTTACTCGCTCAAACGACTGTAATCCCTCGGCCCTTCCTTTAGGAGTAAGCAGACTGCAGCTGTCCCAGGATTGACAGTGGAGCCTTTGGCCCTAAACATCACACTATGCCAAGTTATGGTGTCCCTCAGCCAGAGGCAAGGACCCGGCCGAGAGACAGATGGAGACTGGCTGACACCTCTCAGGACGTTTGTCCGAGACACTCTGGGCAGCGGAGTGAAACTGAGCTACAGGCAGCTCCACATGCTACTGGGTACTGTGTGGAAGATGGTGTTCACACAGAGAAGCACAAGTAAGCATGTGCACACACCTACAGATTTAGGGATACAAGTGTTTATTTCAGTTCTTTAGGTCAAGATTATGGGTTGGTATCCACATACTAGTTGGTGAACTAGAATATATAATTTAACATTAATATTTGTATGTATGTTTTTAATTTGTGCAGCAGTGACAGAGGATCTGTTGGCAGCGGTGTATGTCTACTATAAGCAGAAGCACCTGACTCTACAGACACGATCGCTGCTGCTGTCGTTTTACAGCAAGCTCTACCTGCAGGAGCAAGGAAATACACACATAGCGAGGTAACCTCAGTCATTGTTGTTCAACCTGTGGGAGATCAAACTGAGGATTTACAATGCTTGTACACAGCTAACACAGCAATAGCTGTTTTGAATATTAAATAATTTTTTTATCAATTAAAACCCAACTTGTTGGCGAAAACACAATATCCTTGCACGATGGCATGATAGTCTTGCAGTGCCAGACTACAACATCTCACAACCTCAGCTTTTGTGCATTTATAAGCACAGACCAGTGACTGTTTAGGAAGCAATTTTGTTCATCCAATCATTACATTACATTACATTACAGTCATTTAGCAGACGCTTTTATCTAAAGCGACTTACAATTCAGTATCTATTACATGAAGGGTTGATGAGGATCATGTGTTGTGTAGTCCTTGCGAAATAACGTCTTACTCAAGCTAATTCATCCAGGGCTGTGCCCTCGCTTAAGACATATTATTATTATCATATATATATATATTTATTTATTATAATATAATATAATAAAGTGGACCAAGTCCACTTGGCTTTTGAAGCACTGCGCTCTAATATTCTTTATTTTATTTTTTAAACATATTTACATTATTTGGCTGTTCAACAATTGGACCTATGGAGTCCCAAATGAAAATTCTTAAGATTCAAAACCTTCCACTGCTCCTTCTTTATAACCAGACACGTCATTCCTAACTGTAACTCTGGCTGCCTTTGGTTGATGTCTACCTGTATGTTCTCCCTCCCTCCGTCTCTCTGAAGGAGTAAGGTGCTGTGTCGTTGGTTGGCATCTCTTCCTGTGCAGTTGTCCCAGCTGGGCCAGCGTAACCCAGCTCTCTCTGCACGACTCATCCTGTCAATCCAGGCTGCCGCCTCTCGAAAACACAAAGACCTGCTCAACAGTCTGCAAACACATGCCTGCATGCTCTACGGTACGCACACTCAATTAGAGGGACCAACTAAGGGTCAATGATCATAGAGGGTTTTGTGATATCAAATAGAATTAATATTAGATAGAATAATCAGATTCATATCACAGCCGTGCCTGAAAAGCAGACATCACCAACTCGCATACAGTGGATATAAAAAGTCTACACACCCCTGTGAAAAGGCCAGGTTTTTGTGATGTAAAAAAAATGAGACAAAGATAAATCATGTCAGAACGTTTTCCACCTTTTTAATGTGACCTATAACGTGAACAATTCAATTGAAAAACAAACTGAAATCTTTTAGGGGGAAAAATAATAAAAAAATAAATAAAATAACCTGGTTGCATAAATATGCACACCCTGAAACTAATACTTTGTTGAAGCACCTTTTGATTTTATTACAGCACTCAGTCTTTTTGTCACTAGGACAGAAGACTGTAGATGTTTGTGATTTGAAACTTGTTGCATCTCCGGATGCACAGATGGTCGTTATAGTATCTATATCTAGCTTGTTAAATATACAATTCCAGCTCAGTTCTAGCTTCAGATTTAAAATGAATTAAAGGGAGATGCAATAAAAGTAGGCTCTCTAGTTTTGATGTTTTTTTATTTCCACTACTGAATTCCTGAAAAATAAAAGAATTCTTACTTGTGAAAAAAACATTTTACTTTCCACACACAGTAAATACAATACAGAATGCAACAACGATCGCCACAATACCAAAGATAAAACTGTTACTATGCCGGGAGAACAATGAACCACATGTTACACCGTGCTTTCTCTAGGAGGTGGTGTAGCTCCATGTTTCCCACCACAGACAACTTTGTAAAACTGAACTACGACCAGACATGGGAGGTGGTAACAAGCCCGAACATAGCCACCACTCTGAGGGTGTTAGGGTAGTTAGGTTGTTTTGTAACAGAGGGGGGCCATGAGAGGAGGGGTCCGGATAGAAACTGCCGCAGAGCCGGCAATTCACTATCACAAGACTCCTTTTGTCCGAGGGCTTCTGACATCAGCATGTGCGTCAGAGACAGACATAACACCACACACACACATTATCTGAGCCCTCACTGTCGTGGCTATGCCTGTCTGTCCCTTTTTTTTTTTACAAGTTCAAACGTAGTCTAGTTTTCCGGGTATCTCTTTAATTTTCTTGTGAGAGCTTCATCTTATATCCCCAGAGGGTGCAGTCCATTGCTGTTTCTAAGTAATTACATGTAAAGTGTGTGTGTGTGTGTGTGTGTGTGTGTGTGTGTGTGTGTGTGTGTGTGTGTGTGTGTGTGTGTGTGTGTGTGTGTGTGTGTGTGTGTGTGTGTGTGTGTGTGTGTGTGTGTGTGTGTGAAGATCCACAGGAAGGAGTTATGGTGCTTTTACCAGTAGAGTCCCAGCAACGAATGGTGCAACTGCTCTACTTTCTACCCAAGATGTCCCAATCTCTCCTGGCCAACCTGAGCCACTGCTGCACCGCTGGACGAGTCTCTGCCGGCCTCACTGCCTCTCTGATTCGTATCGTACACCTTCGGTGAGCCTGGAAAACCCAACACACCTGTAGAGGCCACATGAACTCAGTTTATTGCCAAATGTGTGTGAGGAGACAAAAATTGACAGCACAGGAATGCCCTCACTTTCTGGACTCAAACAGTTCAGTATCAGTAAATAGTGTTGGACACTCAAAGCACTTTCTCCTGCCACCCTCAGATGGCAGTGTTGCGCTTTCACAGATGGATCCCAGACCTGTTGACAGGTGTTGATGTGGATGCCCTGTATATTTAAAATATTAAACTTTCTAGTGATAATAAAAGCCGTTTTTATATTCTGTTACACACCCACAGCTTACCTTTCCTTGGTACAGTGTGTGTGTGTGTGTGTGTGTGTGTGTGTGTGTGTGTGTGTGTGTGTGTGTGTGTGTGTGTGTGTGTGTGTCTGCCTGCATTTGTGTGTCTGGCCTTCTGCGATTGCCAGTGTTGTACAAATTTAGAGGGAAGGGAGCTGACTTCAGATGGGATGTGTGTGTAATGGGTCTGATACAAAGAGCTCTTTGGGAGGCTGGAATGCAGAATCGTCATGGAGTACCGAGGAGACGGTTCAGTTTGCATGTGCCTCCCGGGTTTCACAAAACACACTTGTTATTCACTCACATTTTTTTACTGTTACAGATCTATCCTCCCCTCGGGACAAAGAACTTTATTTCTCTGCTCTATTATCCTCAATATGATGCTTTCAAAAAAAAAAAAAAAAAGGGGTGTCATGAATAGTGATGAGGAATGTAGAACCAGGAAATTGTTATTTTGAAATCAAGTGGTGTTTCCAAAAAGTAACATTTTGAAAAAGTTTCAGAAACTACAAGCTGTTAAATGTTTTGACGCTCAGAAAGACGTGGCTTTGGGATTAATGCAGATTTCGAGTAGATAATTGTCCACCGTGTTCACCGAATGTGTTCTGTAGGTCATCTTTGAGCGGCTGGTCGGTTGGGAGCCAGGAAGCGGCTCTGCAGGACGTGGACTACATCAGCTTCTTGTTTTCCACCCTGACGGGATTCTCGTCGGACAAGCTTTCCTCCCTGCAGGAGGCTGACAACGCCCTTCCTCCCTCCCCCCTCTCACCTCTCAGCCTCTACCCCACGCCGCTGGAGCAGTTCACACACCACTGGGATGTTGTCGAGGTGCGTACACTGCACACTCATAATCACCCCAAACCCTCACATACATTATAAGTTTTTACCAAGGCCACTGCCAATCAGAAAAGATTTGGGCACAACTTTGAAAATGAACCTAGAAGGGACTTGGAAGGTGAAGGAAGAGGAAGAGAAGACATTGTTTTGAAAATTGAAAAGTGTTGATATTCTGGACACAGCTGTGGTCTTTTCAGTCTCCCCTGGTCCCTCTCCATCTCTCATATAGAGCTCAGAGGGTGGAAGCTTTATCGTGGCACTACGGCTGAGAGGGGAACCTTTATCGCGTTGCGCAGGTTGGAGATGCGTGGTTATCGGGCATAGCGCATATGCACAAATGCTAATGAGAGCCCATGGCATGATGGGAGTGTGACATTTTTGCACAGGAAATTACAGTTAACATTACTATGCCCTGGGGCAAGTGTGTGTGGGAGCAAGTGGGGGGGGGGGGGGGGGGGCTTATAATCACTAATTCCGCTCCTCAATTAAGCCCTCAGATCCTGCCTCTCTCATCTCCCTGTCTGAGTCAATCACAGGCAAGTGATTGTAAGGAGGAGGGAGGGGACACGGGGGGGGGGGCATTAAGGGACGGACCGTGTCAACTCTGGTTCGACTAATGAGACGGGATTGTTTTTAATGACGGCAAGAATGCCAACAGGTGCACCGTTCTGACACGCACTGGCTCGCAACGCACTCCTGCATTTCAGCACGCAATTTGATAAAAGCTAATGAGAATTTGATTTGGATTTAAAGTTAATGAGGAAATGGCCTTATTTTTCACTTGTAAAAAAGTTTGTGGCAGCTTCTCGTCTCGTCTCCCTTTGTGAGAATGTAGATGCTGTTTAGTGAATCTTTACTTTGGTAACGATGAAGTAAAGGCCTTACCTTATTCAGACGGGGATGTAGGAACTGTCTATTTACTGCAATGATATGGTTTGTCTGACGAATGGAAGTTAAAGCTGTTTGAAACGGATGTTTGTCCTTAATTTTCTCTTAAATCGTTTCTCAGTAAGGTCATTACTGCTATTTTTATTTCACAACCCTGCCATTGTTTTTCTACTAAGAACAGTGCTCATTACCTGACATTACACATCTGGAAATGAAAATGTAGAGGGTTTTGGCCAATGTTTTGGATACTCCATGAAACTATGAGAACAGTTTCCCTAGATTTGTGACGTGTTGTTGGCATACATTATTTGATCTAAGTCAATACGTCACAGCTTTTGTAGCCCTAAGAATATAAGGCTTAGTGCAGTTTTTTCTCTGGGATTTTTTTAGAAATGCACTTTTGTAGTCCACTGCATAGAATTAAAAGCAAAACTCTGAATAGAAAACCTTTCAAATCTCCAACTGAAAGCCCAAAGTCTTGTGGTTGCATTGCATTTCTAAAATTAGAAATCTCTATCACACTTGTAAGCACTTTATCACTGAAGGAATTCTTTGGAAAAAGCTTGTTTGATATGAAATGATGTTTGGTTTCATTCACAGGAAGTCTGCCACTGTCTGGAAACTCTGGGTTCAAAGTCTCAGTGCTTTGACATCTTACAAAACGGCATTTGCAAATACCTGGTAAGAAACCGTTTTAATTAAGCAGGAAACAACTTTTTAAGAATTCTCAATCACCGTTGTTTGTGTAGTTGTGTGCTTTACTGCTGTTGTCTGAATAATCACCCCGTTCTGCGTGTCAGACCAAGTTAGCAGTGGTGCCTGACAGTATGGCGGCCGGGCTGCTCAGAGCTGTCTCCAGATTACTGGACCTGTCTGTCCTGCCCATTGAGCCCATGCTGCGCTTCCTGTCTCAGTGCTGCCTCAGCCTGCTGGCTCTGCTCATCACCCTGGAGCAGGAGGTGCCGGCCGAAACCAACCACAAGAGGTGTGTTGAATGACTACATCGAGACCTCCTGTTGATAGGAAATCTTGACCTTAATAGTAGCATTTTGCCATTATCAGGTGATGAAGCCGCACAACGATAGGGATTTAAAACACCTCTGTGTCACATTTTTCAGGGAGGCAATATGGGGTGCTTGTGTGTCGGCATTGAGCTCTGTTCCTCGCCTGCTTCGAATGGTTCTGCAGTCGATGCGCGTTGGAGATCTGAGTGGAGAGGAGCTGCCACAGCTGGGACAGATCCTGTCGATGCTGCTGCAGCACACGCCGATCCAGAACCAGCTGCTGGCCAATGCCGCTCTGCTGCAGGAGATCATACAACAGCTCACGGTAGAAATTCACAGAGATTGAGTTAAAGACGACAATTTTCGATGGAGAGCTTAAGGATGTTAACTTCTCTCTGTATGTGTTTCAGAGGTATTCCCGGGGAGCGTCCAGGGAGCAATGGCTGACGGACCTGCTCTACTGTTATACCGTCTCTGTGGCTCACGGATCCTCCGCTCGCCGTGGAAACCTGGGCCTTCGAGACATTTACTGACCTACCAGACCGCCACCTGGTGTGTTTCCCAGTTCACCCTCTCAAACACCTCACAGTGACTTTGACAAAGAAAACACTCACACAGCACAAAAGCGATGACATACATACAACAACACTTTCAGACAGGAATACAGTCGAGTGACATGTTTGTTTGTTTATTATGAGTGACAATGAATTCTTAACACTCTTATTTTAGCAGCTCTAGTTCTTTTTGTATCTTGAGCTGCTTTATTGCTTCATTCTTAGCCTGGTAATTGTTTGTCCTTCTTTTTCCTTTTCGGAGTATTGTTGCAGAATGTTGTCCAGTGTACCTGGCCACTTTTGATACAAAACCCCCCGAAAAAGGTTGAAAAAAAACCCGAAAATAAACTTAAATCCAAGTGCGCTGCGTTTTGGGTCTATTTTTATTATATTTCTTATAAGGCAATACAAAATTTCAGGTACATCTAAAATTACACAAGATGAATGGATTATTTTTGTGCAAAGGCATATTTAAGTAAATACAAACTGCATAGTTCAGAAATACATCTTTCTCTTGAGATGGAAAGCACTTAGAGAGTGGACTGTTTGAGTAGAGAGTAACTGTGTGTGTCCGCGGCTGCAGGTGGGCTATCTGTATGACCGGCTGTTGATAGACTGCCTCATTCTCCAGAACAGGAGGAAAGGTTATCTCAGTGTGTGTGCGAGAGCGATGGAGAATGAGGGATACGGCGTGTGTATGTGTTCCTTCCACAATGGATGAAAGGTTATCTTTTACACACACCGTTTCTGTAGACTTAACCCCACCCTGTGAGGTCATGGCTCTGATGTCATATGGCTTAATTTTAGAAAGCGTGGCACATCGAGCGAACAATGTGTAAAGTAATTCTATAGAGGCAAGGCCGCCAGCCAGCTGAGAAAACATTGTGTGTGTGTGTGTGTGTGTGTGTGGGTGTGTGGGTGTGTGGGTGTGTGGGTGGGTGGGTGGGTGGGTGGGTTCAGTGTTTTCCCCGGCCTCTGGTCCCCTGTCCAGCACTATGTGGTCTCAGGTGGTAAGAGTACTGCTTGGCTTGATTTACAGCGTCAGTCAGGTGCACACAGTCAATACCGCTCACTGTAAAATAAGCACAGAAAATTACTTTAGAGACTTTTCACTTTATTAAAACTGTTTGTGGCTGTGCGCTGACTTACACTGGCTCTGTATGCGTAAAGACATGTCCAGCAGCAGCTGAGACTGAGAGCCCCGGAGAGCACGCCCTCGTCTGGCCATAGAGTTGCCTTCAGGACAGTTAAGGAAAATGTTTGCATTAGTTAGAATAGTATATTGTTGCATCATGTGAACAGTTTATGCATTCAAGCAGCTGGTGCTGCATAACAAAGCTCGGGACACTCCTGTAACTGGTTGATCAAGTCAGACCCATACATATGGTTGTTCAGGGTGTTGCCTTTATGATGCTGATCTGAAATTAGTGAAGTATTGAAGGCTCTATAGCTCAGTGGCAGAGCACTGGTCTTGTAAACCAGGGGTCATGAGTTCAAACCTCATTGGAGCCTTAATCATGTTTTTAAACAACTAGTTGTCACAAATAATCACTTGAATTATAAAAAACAAAAACTAAAATACAGTGTTTCTATGGCACAGCATTTCACAGACTAAAGACAAACACAGGGAGGAGGTAGTTTATCTGTAATTGTCTAGTGTTGTAGGAGCTCAATGGAAACAACTACATCTTATTGTGTTATTAAGGGGAGACACTACAGACACTATAGGGGTTTGTTCATATATCAATCATATTCTGATCTATATAACATTGTATTCCTAGAAACATGTTGGAAATGTTATGGCTGCTGGCAGTATTTTCTGATTTTATGGAGTGATGAAAAGAGATATCTACAATACGCTCTTTAAAAAAGTTGACTTTAATCTGTCAACAAAATGAAACACTTATACCGTGGCTTCATCCAATGTTAAGATTTCCGTTTCGTGGTGATATTAATTTTCCAACCTATTCACTTGTAGCGTCTCCTCATGTAATCTTTGCACTGCTGTGCAGAGGTATAGCATTTTTTAAATCAACAAATCAATCAAGCACACAGCAAATCTGTGACACATGTAGTTTTGTTATCTATATTTGAGATAAAATAATTAACAGACATCCAAGAAATGATGATTAACGAGCAGTGTGACCCAGTCCAGAGTTGTCAACTGCCTGACTTCTCAGTAAAAAAAAAAAAAAAAAAAAAAAAGAGTGTGTGTGTCGGGTTTTGTGTGTGCGTTCAGCTGATGGCTCTACGCAGTTGTCTGACATTCCCCCTGACAGCTCTGAACTTTTCACAGTGCCAGGACTGTCAGAGAGCGAAAAGGGGAGAGAGAGAGGGAGGGAGGTGAGAAAGGGGGAGGGGGAAAACCATGTCAGGGTGCTCCGTCTGTCTGTCTGTGAGCAGTGACGGCGTGCATGCTTGTATGTTTTGGCGCAGCAAGGTTCCTGCCTGTTCTCCCATCATCACCTGGTGATGTGTGATGAAGGTCAGACCTGTCTGCGGAGCGAAACCCGACCAGAGGTTCCACACAGGGACACCGGGCTGATACTGTCCCGGTGTGTAGATTGAAGCATCACCCAGACAGTTACATGGCTTCCTGTGTTCTACACTGGTATGACAACTGTCCTGATCTCCAGCTTCTTCTTTTTCCAATGTGGGAATCTTTATGTGATCCAAGAGGTACGCTTTCGCACATGTGGGTTAGAAAGCTGCTGTTGATGCACGACTCTCAATAGGTTGCAACTTAAGAGAATGCTGCTCACAACCTAACCAGTGACTGCATAACATGCCGATCGACCCGGTCACGGCTGTTTTCTGTCCTGGCCCCACAGTGGTGGAATGAACTTCCCACTGACGTCAGGACAGCAGAGTCGCTGCCCATCTTTCGGCGCAGGCTGAAAACCCACCTCTTCAGGAAGTGCTACCCTGAGCCTTCCACTTAGCACTTATTGTTTTCATACTAGCTTGTTGCACTTATTGTATTCGTATTACTTATAGCACTAACTGTTTTTCTTGTTTCTGCACTGTACTTTGGCTCTGAGTTATGCTCTGCTTCATGCTCTTAGATGCTTGTTTGGAAAAGGAAATGTACTTATGACTTCTGGTGACTAGTAGTTCTTTTGATTACCAATGTTGAATGCACTTACTGTAAGTCGCTTTGGATAAAAGCGTCTGCTAAATGACTGTAATGTAACAAAGCTCAGGACACTCCTGTAACTGGTTGATCAGGTCAGACCCATACATATGGTTGTTCATAGTGTTGTCTTTATCATGCTAATTTGAAAATCGTGAAGTATTGAAGGCTCTATAGCTCAGTGGCAGAGCACTGGTCTTGTAAACCAGGGGTCATGAGTTCAAACCTCATTGGAGCCTATATATTTTATGTTTTTTTTTATCATTTGCAGTCACAAACAAACACCTAAGTTACCAAAGAAAACTTCTAGTTTACCAAAGGAATTACTTATTCCTTTACTTATTACAATCTTTTTTTGCATTGAGTTTGATGTGTAAAATTTGATCCTCAGTTATTTTATTCTGCTGCAGTATAATTGAAGAATCCTCTTGCATGTTTGAAGTGATCTCGTCATAAATCTTAATGTAATGTTTTCTTGGTAACTTGTAGCTTGTTTTGTGTTTTGACTCAGCTCAAAGACCATTCGTTCCCACTAAGGACATTAATCTTTCCAAATGGGTCTCAAAAATGGATTTGTTAAAAAGAAAAAGAAAAAAAAAAAGGATGAATTCAGTCATGAGTTTATTCGATGAAAGTTGTCCATAATTAAAAATGATAGAATATCACCAGACTTATTCTTAAACGCATATTCACTCCTCCCATTCACTTGAAGCTCATGTGACGGACAAATTCAGGAATGTTTTTCCTATTTGGATGTCGGCTCCAGCCGGATCTGACGAGCTCTGAGTTCACGTTTTATTTTATTTTATTTTAGTTAAATTTTTGACCTGTGAATTTGTACAGCTCATGGAAACAGTGACGCGCTGTGTTAGAATAATGACTTCTCCAAACAGAGTGCCATCATTCTGATGAATTACACCAGATATACAAACTGCACTACGGCTCTCAAGGACTGTTAAGGGTCTGTAATTGCTCTGCTGAACAGATATATCACATATAGAGTATATGATATATATCACATATAGAGTATATGATATATATCACATATAGAGTATATGAATGGCTCATTTAAAGTGTGTACCAGGCAAAAATCAATGAGCTTACCATAGATGCTTTGTAGCACTGAGCTTTTACTTGCTGACAGTTTGTTGGGTTGAGCTTGGATTTCCATTTTCTTCCTGTTGTGGGCGTGGTTTGAATAATTTGACTCCGCCTTCTCGGGGGCCTGTACCTCTCTCCGTGTGCGTGTGTGGAACCTGCAGACACACATCCATGCAAGGGCAAAAAACATGCACGGTGTTCAATAAAAAAAAAAAAAAAGTCAGACTGTGTTCAAAGGTTTAAAAGCTGGCAAGTCCTAACACTAAAACCCACTAAGCATAAACTAAGTAAACAAACTTTATTTAAGGCAGTTAATAGGAAGCACATAGAGAATATAATTGTGAAGCTGAATGGAAACAGAGGACCTCCTGTGGCGGACTGGCAACCTCTAAGAGAAACAGAGTGTGTAAGAGCTGCTGGTAGCGATTAAGAGCAGCACGGCTGAACTTTTAGCCTGTTGTTAAACCAGTATGAAAGCTTAAGATTATAGCTCGTCTGTCCCCTGCCTCCTTGTCTCACTCATCTCCCACGCTATTCCCCTGACTGCTCAAGTGTTGATGTTGATGGCATCCAGACCAACAATGGTGGGGGGGGTTACAGGAGAGATGAGAACGGGTTGGCATGTATGTGGGAGAGAGGGCACATGTGGGCACCACATGGCACCGTCCATCTCCCACAGCCAGAGAGGCTTCAGCTACCGAACACCCCTCCAGGTACAAACACAAGTCCCGTAAACTCACCTTCGCCAAGCTCGCTGGATGATGCGTGCGGCCTCGTTCCTCCTCCCGCGCTGCTCTTTGTTGTGTTCCCTGTGCGTGCGTGTCGAGATGGGTGCATGTGTGGCGGACTGAGTCTTTCTCAAGGGGCTTTTGCGGTCTAAAGATGAACTGCTTCTTAACGAGGGAATGAAAGTTACGTCTTTGGCGGTGGCCTTTTCTGAAGTCTGCTCCTTATGGTTTCTGTGCTTTAGTGGAGCGGTGAGAGCATCAGTCTCGCCGGGGGCAGTCTGCACAGTCATGTGAGCGTCTCTCTTCTTCACAGAGACGCATTCTCTGGTAGTAGTGTCAGTTTTGTCTGTCACCACAACACATGTGGAGGGAATGCATGCGTTTGAGGAAGGTCGTTCCCTGACTCTGGGCATGGAGGGGGCTGCAGGTTTGAGGCTGGGTGGCTGGCTGCAACTGACGGGAGAGAGAAGTTCCTTCAGCCTGGTGGTCTGGAGACCACTGGTCACATGACAGTGGCGGTTCGAAGCATCAGGAACCTTGTGTGTTTCAGCTGCTTTACTTCTTCTGGAGGACCTGCTCTTGTGGGCTAGTGGGAGAAAGTATATATATATGTATATATATATATATATATATATATATATATATAAATAAAATATGTGTAATTTTACATAATCAACATGACACCTCATGTAAATGAGCACTACACTCTGAATTAGGGATGAAAACTAATAACATTTCTCAGTCAAATATTTATTTTAGCCTCTAATACCAAAACTATATCATAACTGTCAACCCACTATACTTCAATTCAAAGTACAATTCAAAGTACAATTCAAAGTACAAGTTCCACTATAGCAATTTTAAGAATTTCTGCACATTTGTACCTTTGAGTCTCTCCTCTTTGCTCTTAGCGTGTTCAGCTTTGGATGATTTCTTTGTTTCCACCACTGAGTCATTCATGGATAAGTCCTCTATAATGTTCACTAAGGAGAGCATTTCCTGCTCTGTTCTCACCACAGGGACCCTCCGTTTCTCCGCAGTGGACACTTGCTGCACAGCTTTTCTCCTCCGCTGTTCTTCCTCTCGTTTCCTACACACAAGGAAAAGCGGTTAGATATATAAGCGTGGCTAAGAGTTTTGTCTGAAACGCACAACGTGAACAGCCAAAGTCCAGGCATGATGCATATATATATCTCTCTCTCTCAAAAGTTAAAAGCAAAGTGTTCTCTGCATAGATTTAAGTGTGCATCCCTAATTCAGAGTGTAAACTAGTAAACAAATGTCTACTAGTGTGGACATTTGTTTCAGAAAAAACAATCTGATAAAAAGACAAGATATTTTGAATACTTTATAAGAAAAACATCTCATAAAATACATACAACTCAATGAAACTGCCTCCTTGAAATAACGAGAAATGTTGCCGTTCAGAAGTATTGTGTAAGACAGAATAGAGGTGAGACTGGTGAGCAAATGACAAAAAAGGGAACAAGCCAGAAGAGAAAGAGACAGCGGGAAGACATATGTGTGTGCAGGGATGACAGAGAGAAAGATAGATATGGACAGAGTGTGACTGTTCCTCTCTGAGCGAGAAGAAGAAGAAAGAGACAGATGGTGAGTGATGAACACTATACATGCAAATGTCAGATGCAAAAGGTATTGACAAAGAGAGGCATGTTTATGAGACTTTTTTTTTATGTTTATAAGGCTTCAGTGCATGTGTGGTTCTGTATGTCTATAAACACCGATATGGAAGTGTGTTTATGTCTGTGCTCATCTCTCACTTCGCTGCATCCTTGCGCAGCTGCTCATGCCTCATGAGGAGCTGCTTTCTCTCCTTAAAGGCCTTGCGGACAGTGTAGCCCTTGTAGACGGCCTGGATGGAGGCCGCGGCGATGTCCTGGATCGCTGCTATGGACAGAGCTCCGTGCTCCAGCATGAACTGAGTCACCTCGCTGTGCCCCCCCAGCAGAGCATAGTCCAGAGGGGTGTACCTGTACAAAACAAACACCAGTGTCATTCATGCATTTCCTCCCGTCTCCTCACCTCCAGCTCCTTCCTCTGGACTGGCTGGGTCCTCACCTCTCTTCAGTGTGCTCCATGTGATTAGGAAAAGCATTGTAGCCCAGCAGCAGTTTCACAGCATCCAGGTAGCCATTGTTACAAGACCAGTGGAGAGCAGTCCGCCCCTGTGCACCCATATAAAGAGGACCCATTTAAAATACAGTCGTGTTCAAAAGCTCGACATAGCTCACATGTATGAGTAGATTTTTTTTTTACCTCCTTGTCCTGTATGTTTGGATCAGCGTTGGTCTCCATGAGAACAGCCATGCAGGTGATGTAGCCGCCATAAGCAGCGCACTGCAGAGGAGTCCGTCCCGCCTGGTCCTGCCCAGGAGAGCTCAGATCATTAACAGTCAGGACAATTAAAAGAGTCGCTCAGGATTCATGATGTAGATCCTGATTTTATACTCACTGCTCTTAAAGCAGTGCGGAGAAAGATATAATTTCCACATTTATCCTTGTTTATTTTTTAATTCCTACTAGACATGCCTCTTCAGCCGTCCAACTGTTTTTTGTCGCATTTAATGGAGGACAAAGCTACAATCCTTGTTTAGTGGATAGAAAGCCCTCCATAGTGTAGCCAAAGCTAACACGATGCTAAATCTGTTTGTCATAGCAAATGTGAGTGTCTATTAAAAAATAAATAAATATATGTGGAGTTGTATTTATTGCCAGTATTTGTGGGAGTATACAGATGGAAAAATGCAACAGATGGATGCTGAGAACATATCATTTCTGACTAAATGGATTTGAAATGACTTGTCAGGTTTGCTCAAACAGACTGTTGTATCATGTTAGCATTTGCTTAACTGGAGTTCTTCATATGCACTAAATGAGGGTTGTAAAGTTCTTTGTTTTTGATAATGTTTTGAGCGTGTGCATTCATACCTGTACATTGGGACTAATCCCATTCTCCATCAGTATTTGACAGACCTCAGCATTCCCTCCCAAAGCAGCCCAATGCAGAGCGGTGTGACCGTCCACGTCCACCAGGTCCACACGTGTAGAACCTTTATTCATTGCATTTACAGTTCAGTCTCTTAAATAGTAAGGTAAAGACGAATACTCAGGAAACAGTGGTACAGAAAAGCAGATAATTTGGGATGCTTGCACATATGCACCAATTCCACCAACCTTTGATGAGTGTGAGTATGACATCTCTGTGTCCCATCTCGCAAGCCCGGAACAGTGGCGTGTGTTTCATCACATCCAGAGAGTCGACCAGCGCTCCCCTCTCCAACAGCAGCTTCACTGTGCTCACATGGCCTGACAGGGAGGCCGCATGGAGCGCTGTGTGAACACCCAGACAGAAAAACATCCTGAGATAAGAGGTCCTGAATGTAACTGGACAGTAAACACCCTCAGGACAACTGCTCCTCTTTTATCTGCCTCTTCTTTGTTCATGCATCACCCTTGACTGCAGCTCCACTCTACAGGGCTGTGGCTAAAGCCTGGTCAATGGTGGGTTAAACAGACAGAGAAATTTAATGAGGAGCAATACACTTAGGCTGGTGGCTACCCATACACCCCCCCTCCAGTCCCCAGATAGCACAGACTAGAGTCAAGTGCATGGAAGTGATCTGGGCACCAGTCAGCTCCACTGCCCTGCGCACCGTCTCATTAGGATGACTCAACCGTTGCATGTTATGCATGCATTAACAATGACCGCCTGGCTGAGCAGAGGGGCTATCGCCATGGAGATTATTCGTCCAAACAGCCCCGGGGGTCAGAGCGTGGCAGTAAGGTGTGTGTGTGTGTGTGTGTGTCAGAGGACAGGGCTGGCAGTGGTGGGAGTCTATTGAGCGGGCTCACATTAATTTTGCTGACAGTGTCCCTTCCCTCTCTCCTTCAAACTCGTGGTCTCTTTAGCAATTTAGGGGGAATCCCCTGTGACATCATCACCCCTAGCCTAAAACAAGCAGCAGGCCACAGGCGAGAGGTGTGAGTGGGGGGGGATGTGGGTCAAAGCAGTTTAGCCTTGTTTGCTCCTCTTGTTTCTCAGGTGCTCACCGGTGCCTCCATACTTGTCGGCCATGTTGATGTCAATGTGAGGGGTGAGGGCCAGCATGGTGCGGATGACGTCATCACTGCCCTTCCCAGCGGCCCACATGAAGGCCGTCCTCCCCTCCAGATCGGGTTCATCCTTCACAGATGGGTGGGACAGAAACACACCCACTGTCTGCTGCAGACACACACGGACAGACAATACTTTTCTTTGTAGTTTAGTTTATTCATTAGAAGGATACTGAACATACAGGATGAGACAGCTTTACTTCATTATCGATAATGTTGTATTTTGGATAAACGTGTATGATGCTGACTCAGCAGGTTCCCAGCTTTGTGTATAAGTTTACACAACTCACAGCGTTGTTGCTCTGAGCACCGTAGTGCAGAGGTGTGGCTCCTTGGCTGTCTGAGGGAATAGTGCCTGATGTGTTTCTCTCCAACAGTAGGTGGACAATTCTGGCATGACCTGAAAACACATGTTTACATTAGAGGGATGTGACAGATAAACAGTAAGTAGCTGTAACAACTGCTCAGCTATACTCTCCAACAAAGGCACCCTTTTTTTCTTATTAACCTCGTTTTTCAGTTTACTTTTCAAACTGTTAACAGAAAAACAAATAACTCCATATTGACTCAACATAAGTAAACTGTCAATATTTACACAATCTCTAACCAGAGCTAATGCTAAGCAGGTATAATGCTTACAATGTTTACCATCTTACCTTAGCATGTAAGTAGGGTTTGGATATTGTGATATGGCATAAGTGGGTTTTATAGGCTGCATTACAGTAAAGTGAACCCTCATTTTACGATCTAACCAGACTGTTCTAGCTGTTCTATTAATTGCCCATTTACCAACTCATTACATCCACATTACTGATGATTATTTATTAAAAATGTCATTGCTTAATTTTTTTGTGAAATCACCAATGGTTACCCCCGATATCGAGGTATTTGGTCAAAATATTGTGATATCTGATTTTCTCCATATGGCTCAGCCTTTGTATTAGCATGTTAATGTTTGCTAATTAGCACAAAGTACAGCTGAGACTGATGGGAATGTCACCTGGCTCAAGAAGAAAAGTCAGGGGATTATCAAAGTCAGTATGATTCATCCTCTAGGGACCATGAATGAAAGTCTCATAGTAATTCATCCTCTAGTTGTTGAGATATTTGAGTCTGGTGGCAGACCAACAGACAGACAAACACCGCCATCAATAGAGACACGTTGCTATTGTGGCTAAAATCAAATAAAACATTATCTTATCATGCAGTTAACAACTAGTCCATTTTGACTTTGATTCAGTTGACCAGTGTAAACTTTTTCTAGCTAAAATTTCATTTTGGGGACAAATCCCACATAGCCTTAAATCTTTCATGTCAGTGTGTCGCTGTCGTTCAGGCGGCAGTGGGTCACATACAGGATCACTCACCGAGCAGAGCTGCCCAGTGCAGCGGTGTTCTGAATAGGTTATCATAAGCGGTCACATTACAGCCCTCGTAAGACGTCAGCACCTCCACCACTGCCTCATTACCGTCTGCAACGGCAAAGTGCAGGGGTGTCCGGCCCTCATAGTCCTGCCAGTTCAACAGGGATTCAGTGGGAGCTGCTTCCTACACACACACACACACACACACACACACACACACACACACACACACACACACATACACACACACACACACACACACACACACACAGAAAAGAAAAAGACATGCAGACTGACGGGTGAGGATGAAGGATGATGATGATGGCAGTTTCACTAGAGTGTGTATGTGTGTGTGCACACAATAGTGTGTACCAGTATACAGCGGACAGTTTGTGTAGCGCTGGGCTCCTGACTGTGTGCTGCCCAGTGCAGAGGGATCTTGCCCTCGCTGTCTGGGATGCCGATGTTGGAGTCGTGCTTGATCAGAAGGCGAACGTGTTCTGGTCGGTTATAAAACGCTGACCAGTGGAGAGCCGTTTGCTGCACAGAGAAAGAGTGAGAGATGAAAACGAAGAGCCACAGATGATGAATGGAGTTCAAAAAACAAAGGGGGCTGTTGTAACATCAGGTTTGAGGTTTCCATTTACGTTAAAAAAAATTACTCCACTTTGACAGGAAATATGAGGGCTTCGTGCTACACAAAGCTCTTATTGAAGATCCAGCAGTGAGCTGAGATTGTAACTCAGATAGTGCAGCCATGACGGCTACTGAGCTATTCTGAGATTTGCTGAAACCACTGTCATCTGACACGATGATGCATATTGGATTATTACAAAAGTAACTACTGATGTCAGACACACATCAGCCCCAACAGACAAAGGAGACTGTTTGTGTGTTTGTGGTCTTATCAGCAGAACTCAGGACAAAGCCACAGATTGTTAAATTGTTAACTGCTGCGTGAGTGTGCCTCTCAGTGTTTATGTGTGTATGAACTCAAATTCCTAAAGCTTCAAAGGAAATATTTTTAGTCAGTCAGTTATCTCTTTGCAGGTTATTGGTCAGATGACCAAGACTGGCTGGTTTCTGACTGAGGACAAACGACGGACAAACACCCTTCCAACAACTTGTTAGTGTGTATCTGTACTGTAGTACCTTGTTCTTGTCTTGTGTGTCAACCTCTCCAGGTCCAATGTGTTTGAGCAGCAGGGCGAGGGCTTTTTGGGATGGGTGTCGGGTGGCCAGATGGAGCGGGGTCATCTCCTCTAAATCTTTCTGCAGCCAGTTAGCGCGCCTGGACAGCAGCAGCTTCAGAAAACGCACGTTCCCCTGCGACACACAAGCAGAAGTTGCTCAGAAATCACCAATTCTCCTCAATATTATTTGTGAACGGGCAATGACGCACACACTTCCACACACACACGCACTCCCCAGGCTTTTAGCTGTGTCTGGTTCAATCCGCAGGTCATCCATCTTCCCTCCTCCTGCCTCTGTGATGAGCTGTTAAACAGTAAACAGCGGCTCTCTGCCTGTCCTCCCCTCCAAATCATCATCCTCAGTTTTGGTCTCTCACCACCAGGCCGCCAGATGATATATTGTGCAACAGCTGTCGCTGGACAACAGGATGTGAGTGTCCACACGGGCATGACCGTGAACGCGGGTGAGTGTGTTTAGTATATTTGCCGTACTGTGACCACAACGCCACAGTCTGACAGATCTATCTTGTGTGTGAGCATGCATCTAGACCGCAAGTATGTGTGTGTGTGTTCCTGTCCTCCCTATTCTCAGTCCAATTAGATCGGTAATCCCTGGCCTCTCTCCCTGTCTCAGCCGTTTATTGATCAGATGTCAAAGAGACAGGGCTTCCCATCACTAGCATCCCCTAACACACACACACACACACACACACACACACACACACACAAGCTATGGGACAGACCCCAATAACCTATTAACCCCTTTCTCTCTTCAATGATATGATGATCCTGTATCAGTGCATTCCCATAAAAGAAGCCACCAATAAATAAATGAGCTGTAAAGAAATATTATTAGTACCACATCCCACTGTTCCCCAGCTACGTCCCTGAAGAGACAACAGACCACCCAGTCTTGTTATTATTGTCTCCTCTGGCTGTTCCTCAGTCTAGACTTAAGTATGAGTGACAATTACATTAATCTCCTCTTGTGAATGCAGTGAAACAGGACCTTCTCCATGCAGAATTATTCTCTATTTATAAGACTTTGTGTAAGTGAAACTCATTGCTGCAGTGTTTGTGTGGCAGGATTTTAAATCAGATGATATTCACCCCCATAAGCCCTAAAGCCTTGACTACAACCACTAGGGGGCACTGGCTTCCCACTGGAGCTTATGGTCTCAATTTCTCTCTTTGCCGTTAAACCTCTATGAGATCACACTTAGTCTTCATATTCAATGCATCTTTAAATGACCATCCACTTATCAATTCTTGTGAATAAACTTTACGCCATAAAAATGGTTGACACATGTGTTACAGTGCAACATTTGTGTGTGCTCCGGTGTATGTATGTGTGTGTATTTGTGGATGTCCAAACCTTCTGCGCGGCAAGGTGCAGAGCGGTGCGCTGGCTGTGGTCAGTCTTGTTGACAGAGGCTCCGGCCTTCAGCAGAATCTCTGCACAATCCAGTCGGTCAGCCAGCACGCAGTACATCAAAGGGGTCCGGCCAAACTGGTCCTCACGGTCCCGCAGCGACGGCTCTGCTACACACACACACACACACACACACACACACACAAAAACAAAGCACTGCACAGTTTAAGCCAGGTGATTTGTGTCATTATGCGTTGAATTTACAAAGTACAATTTTGTGACTTGTGATACATTATAAAACAATTTTTAAAGGCGACTTCTTGCACTTAAATTCAGTCTGTTACTGCTTGCGTTTAATAGGAATTTCACTTCCACTTTTCTTAATTTATTTGGGGCAGCTGGAAGCCGTAAGGAAATACTGTAACACTGATAACCTGGAGGACTAGAGCAAGAGAATTTGCATTTGATGCTGTTCATATATTTTTTGCCGGACATTTCTATTCTATGCCCGAGCAAGACTCAGTTTTATGCATATTTAAGGTTAAATATCAATATGGCTGAATGTCCAGATATTCGCAGAAGGGTGGACCATCCTTTCAGCTGATGGACCACGGTTCCAGCTTCCATGCTGACCTGACCACCTGCTCTGCTGTCATTTCTACTCCTACCTGCTGCTGCAGCTGTCTCTGCACTCTGACCTATGTACAGATGACGGAAAAGACAAGAAATGCTCCAAATAGAAAATCAATAAAGAAAAAAATTCCAACTAATGAATGTGAATGTGTTTAAGGTGTCTTAATGGCTCTGTGAGTTCTACCTATGTGATGCAGTCGGTGTACTGATTAAACCTGTAATATGTTTAGAAACTGATTGCCTACCTGTGATGAGTTTGAGGAGAGCGCTTCTATCTCCATTGACAGCTGCAGCATGAACCTGCGAGCCCAGAGACGCAGGTCCTGGGCTCGACGTCGCTGAGGCCTGCAACACGAACATATAGAAGGTCACAACTCAACCTGCAGTGACATACAATCAGCTGTTTAATACAGCGATAATACGCACCGTCTAGACTGCTTCCTTAACAGTTATTTAGCCCCAAACACCTCGCAACTGGACATAAGTACACTTACGCCATTCATAATAACATAATAATCCATGTTTAAATGGGTAATACTGATTTCAAAATCACTCCCAGTCCCTACACACACAAAAATGTAAAGAAAATATAATTTTTTTATTATACAACTCTCACATACACAAACACCATTTACAATTTTGCCTGATAGTTCAAACTTAATTCAGTAGATGACAGCGATAGAGGAGCAAACTTAAATTTAGTATCCTCAGACATCACAGTCAACCACACAATAAAATAGATACATTCCGATTTTTTTCTTACAGTCGGGAGTTTGTGCGTGCACACGCTTGTATGTGTGCGCTTGTGAGTGTATATATGTGTGCGTCTGCTCCTGCTGAGGGGGCTAAATCTCTTCCTGGCCCCACTTAACCAGAGCCCAGTGAAAGCTGGGTAATCTGCAGACAGGAAGCAGCTGGGGAGGGGGAGACCCTGTGTGAACGTGTAAGAGGGGGGTCTCTCTTCATGTCTTATTCATGTCTCATTAATACTGCAGCATGCCTTGCTGTGTGTGTGTGTGTGTGTGTGTGTGTGTGTGTGTGTGTGTGTGTGTGTGGATTTAGAGATGTGGGACAAGCCCTGCGGGGCACAACACAGAAATCAATTATTGCCCCTAAACACATAAACGCTGGAGGCACAAACTCATGCCACAATCGGAGACTTCTCCGAGACATTTTCATTATCGGTCACACAAATAGATCTGATTCTCTACTATCAGTTGTATCCAGTACAACTAATAGGAAATATTGATATAGGCAGGCTGATTACCTCTGCAACAGTCTTGAAAACTTTTTAACTCTTGGTAAAAAAACCTCAATGATCTGAAGGGAGGAAGGAATACGCCGGTGTCATCCATCCTTCCTTCTCATCCCCCTCTCCCTTCCCTCGCCGTCACCTCATAAAGTGTGCTCCTGTAGACACTGCGTGCAGCATGGCAATTACCCATCATGCTCGCTGCTTTCTCACGCTCTGTCAAGTAGTGGCGGAGACTTAATGCAGGTTAATTTACTACATTTACTGCAAATAAGGTCTATGTGCACGTAAATGAGGGTGGTAGGTGCGGCACATAAAGGTGGGTGTGAGCGTCGGTGTGTGTGGAAGTTTGGCACATGTGCCACGTCATGGGAAGTTATTTTCCGTGAGAGAGAGTATTTACAGGGGCTTTACTAAAATCAACCACAAACATCTCTAATTTACAATGATTACTCAGTCAGTAATGCGTGCACACACACACACACACACACACACACACACACACAGTCTGCTAATACTAATATCTAACACATGCAGAATTAGCAGAGATACATGGCCACAGTTCAGAAAGAGTAATATCCTGATTCTGATTTTAACATCATCTTACACAGATGACCGATACTCACTGTACATCTTTTCACTCTTGACAGAACATTCCAAACTTTTTCCTTGCTCTTGTTGACTTATTTTGATCATTTTCTGCATTTCTGGAGTCAATATGAAACCCCCATGTGGCACAATAAAAATATGAATTGATTTATGAATAATCTTAGATGCAGAAACCCTGACATGAGGGACACAAGTCAATATTTGAATCTATGTGAGGGACATTCATAAAGCCAAGAGCGGGCAATTAGAGTTTCATGAGGACCTGAGTGTTTTGGAAACACCTACAGTGCATCCAAATTTGGCTAAAAAGGCTTTTGCGATGCACTGTCTGAAATCAAACAAAGGAGGGTGTAAAAACAACACCAGGTCCTGTTGAGAGGTTTGGAGTGGTCTCATTTAGCCATTCATACGTGTTCCTCAGGGAGCACTCCACTTGTTAATATGAAGACAATAACTCAGAGTAAACTATTGATCACGGGCTGAGGTCCAGACCAAGTGATTGTGCATCTGTATAAGTATTGATTCATGCTGATGCTGACATTATTTAGTCTTTATTCATATTCGGCCTCATATAACTGCAGTGAGTTTAACAAAGAATGCAGAAACTCCCACGGAACCTTTTAGCAACACTACAGGAGTGCTGTAATACACACTGCTGCCTCCTTACACACATACACACACACACACACACACACACACACACACACACACACACACACACACACACACACACACACACACACACACACACACACACACACACAATTGATGCTATTGAAACAGACAGACACAGAAACCGGAGAGTCAAAGTGTGTATATGTTTGTGTTCAGTGTGTTTGTCTATTTGTTTCTCTGGCTGCCTTTCACTATGAAGGTGTCTGCCTTTGATAGAGAACATAGCTACAGCATGCTAGGAAAGCAGTGGGGAACAGAGCCTGAGCCTTTATTTCAATTCTAAACACACACACACACACACACACACACACACACACACACACACACACACACTTTTATAGCCACATATCTTTAGCTTCTACAGTTATAACTGAGTGTGTTTAGGCTCTTACATGGGGCTATTAAGGGTGCCGATACCACCAACATGTCTGTAATGTGTGTGTGTGTATCCATGTCTTAGATAGGAGATAAAGGCTGCAGGGATGGTCCCTGGGTTTTGACTGACAGGTAAAGAGGTGGGAGGAAGGATAATATCAGCCCACAGGGATGCCCAATCTGTAAAGCCCTATTTCTAGGGGACTTCCTGGATCCCCAAGGACCAAAGAGCTGGATCCCTCAGCTGGGGGCCGGGCCCTGGGGCACAGCAGAGCCAATCAGCAGGGGGCGAGAAGGCTGAGTGACACATAGATCTGCTAATTTACATCATTACCACAATGCATCCTGACAAATGAGCCCCCAGGGTGAGAGCCAATCACCTGGGAGAGTAATGCAATTAGGCGGGACCACAGCTGTCAATCTCACAACCACGGGGGTCAGGTAGTGACGCCTGTGGCTAAAACACCCCTGCCTGCTGCCTGTCGTTCTCACTCACTCACACACACACACACACACACACACACACACACACACACACACACACACACACACACACATCTATAGAGAGGGAACACACAAATTATTGGTGCAAATATGAGGTGTAGGATGAGTGTGTAGAGTACGGGACACAGTAGAAGCTGCTCCTCTATCGTTCTCCTGCAGGTGGAGAGTAGGAGGGAGTCAGAGAGGAAGGTGATGTGTGTGACTGCTCGAGGGACACAGAGATTGACTTGTGTCCTCTGAGGACCTTTATCTGAGCGCAAGTGTGTGCACATCCACATACAGCTGGGTGTGTGTTTACATTTGCCCATGTGTTTTGGGCCACTGGGGCACCGTGTTGTTTATGCTTGGAGTCAGTGCTCTGTGTGAGAACTATGACAACAAAAAGGGGAAGAGGGCGGAACCATAAGGGAGCTAAAACTGATGCAGAATAGCACTGTATTTGACTGGCATGCAAATGAGCGCTGCTGGTAATGAGGCTTATCTTAGTCTCATTAGGTGTAGTGATATCATACCGGAGCACTCCACTAAGTCGATAGGGTTCTGCCCAGCATGTCGTTAATGTTTGTGGTGTGTGTGTGTGTGTGTGTGTGTGTGTGTGTGTGTGTGTGTGTGTGTGTGTGTGTGTGTGTGTGTGTGTGTGTGTGTGTGTGTGCATGGGCTGGTCGATGCTGCTGTGACTGGCAGGCGGTGCTGGAGTTTAATCAGAGACACTAATAACACCCAGGCTCTGTCCCAAAACACCTTTGCTTACCCCTTCATGGCTTCAATACCAAACGGGAGGAGGAGAGCAAGATTTCTAAAAGAAACACCCGAAAAACAAGCCCACAACTTCTGCTACAGTGAGCTGATACAGTCTCTGTCACCTTGTGCGTGAGGTCCAGGCACTGCTTGAGACACTCTCAGAGTTAGGGGAGCTGTGTGTTTTGCGTCATCCCATTATATCACTAATGAGCCGCCCTCAGGAGGGAGGGGGGCGAGAGACAGAAAAAGACAGAGGAAGAAAATGAGTGAGATGAGGAGGGGAGGGAACGAGTAGGGGGAAGGGACACAGAGACCAGCTTGGGGACTTTTTCCTCTTCTCCCCTCCATATCCCTTTTCCAACACCTCTGAGTCTAATTGGACTAAAACTGTGATCTAATTAAATGTCCAATTAAAGCGCAGAGAGCAATTTGCCCACCGGCGAATCAGAGTACAGGGACATAATCAGCTGGAAAAACAAACAGAAAAATCAATGAAAGCAATGCGAAATGGATAAAGATGGAGAAAACAGAAAAGGCAAGAGATGGTGAAATAGGGAGAGGATGGACAGATGCAATCAAAGTGCAGGGAGAGCGGTTTGGGTGTGTGCAGCATTTAGTGTGATCGGACTGTCTTTAGACAAGGTCACCTCACAAAATGTAGGGTTAGAAACCAAAATAACTACTCATGTGTAGCTTTATTTGCTTTGCAGCTGAGAGCAAGACTAAACACACACTGGTAACAAAGTCAACGTTTCAAATTTTCTTGTCAGGTGTAACAACAGGCCTGATTTTACAGCAGCACTATAAGTAGACATTATTACGCTGTGCCTAAATTTGTTAATCTACAAAGATTATTCATAAATGAATTATTAGACAATGGCCAGTTGTTGGTTAAGGCTTTCCTTTATTTCATATCTCTGTGAATTGAAAACCTTTGTGTTTTTGACTGTTAGACGATGCAATCATTCTGAAGACCTCCTATTAGGCTTTGGTAAGTTGTAAAAGGCATCTGTCATTATTTTTTATAGTTGGTATTTCCTAAACAATCCCTTGGTGCATAGTCCAGTATATTATCAGGACATCACTTGATGTAACATGTCGTAAAGAAATATAGTCTTGCCTTTCCAGAAACATTAATAATTGTCAAATATATTTCTATTTCTGAAAACCTGGTTTGAACCTAATGTCTGAACTGGAAAGATCACATCCATCTTCAGACTCTGCAACTTTTAGATGATCAAGAACACCAATTTCTCTTTTCTGCTAATAAGATCATCAGTAAACTTAAAGCCTAGTAGTAACATATAGTGAAGGGCTGGACAATATTGATATTGTTTCAGAGTAAATTGACATTACCATATAGTTTAACGCCACAAACACAGTATAAACAACTCAACAAGTGTTTTTTTTTCATACCTCAGCAGATATTGGGATATATGTAACAATACTGAAAGATGATTTTTTTGGGGGGATATTAAGAGGCTTATTTTGTGCTTATTTTCTTGCCAGCATAACAATTTAAGAAAGACATTGTGCTCCTCTCTCTCTCCACCCCTGATATTCAGACAGGAAGAGAGAGAGAAATCTTCCTCTGACTCCATCTGCGAGTTGCTCACACACTGTGAACCCCCTATGGACAGCTTTAGCCCATAAAATATTAATGCTGGGATTCAATTCAACATTCCACCTTAATCTCCTTAACAATTAGGCTGTTCCAGCACACACAATTAGGTTTGTTCCACATAGTCTCAATGGTTTTACTCTAGAGAGATAATTACAAACCGGTGGTACAGGAGAGAGAGACCAAAGTAACAAACAGATACACCCAATAACTACAGAAAATAAAACTCTTGTGGGATGTATAAACCTTAATTAAATATGGGTCACTGCTCTATGTGTGTTGGATTCTCACCATAGCTGCGTTGAGGGGGACACTCCAGCAGATGTTTCTCAGCTCAGAGCATCCTTTGTGTGTGTGGATGCACGTCCAGGTCCCCTACCTGTCCTGATCCTGGCTCCTGCAGGGGAAGAGAAGAGGATCACTCACACACTGAGACCAGCCCACCTGTTCCCACAAATAGGAGCCAGCGTATCACTGCTACTGTACTGATTACAGGCAGAGAGATGATGCCCGAGAGTGTCATATTATCGGTGTTAACCAGTCTTCTCACTCTAAGGTGCGATAATATTTTGTTTAAGTAATGTATTGTGGAGTTGTGGAGTCTGGGTTTGATAAAGCAGAAGATACACACATAAGATTTCTGAATTTATGGGGAAACTGTTTGCAGAGATTCTGCAGAGATGAGCATCGAAGTTTCTAAAGTTTATTTTTAACTCAGTGTTGGGCTACAAAGTAAGTTTTTGCTCAATAACTTCAAACACATTGCTAGATGGTGGAAAATAGGTCGAAGAGAGTATTACAAAAAGTGAAGCATAATGATGCAACTCCCCCCTGCTCAAGAGAAATCAGTTATTCATAAGCGAGCTAAAGAAACACAGAGAACAGATGTGTGACAGTAGATTAACTGAGGATAACGTTCATGTTATTGCATTCTAATAACTTGTCCTTTCCACGTATCCGTTGTCGGTGTTATATTTACCGTTTGATTCCCTTTTCCCTCTCAGGAATCTTTGGAAAGTTTTCTTCCAAGTACTCCCGTTGAATAGCCTACGTCTGAGGTGAGAAAACACTACAACTCCCGTTAAGTGTTGTAAAGTAATACACCACCATGGTTGGAGTTTGGCCCTTCACCCAGCTCCGCTGTTTGGCGATTTCAAAATACGACATTACCCACAAAGCCATGCGGTGCCAGGAAGTGTACTCGCGTTTCCGTGGTCACCGTGAGATTGTTCGACGTCGGTTTCCGCCTGAAGTCTAGAACGGCGTCGAGACAAACTGGGAAGATTCACCACCACCACCTCCAATAACTAAACTACAATGAAACTGCTAGCAATATCTCCCTCTCTCGATATCCGCTTCTTCACGGGTGTGCTGCTGGTAAGCATGTGTATCTCATCCTCGGAATATGCATTGAATACTACGTTTACAACAGCAAGCTAACGTGAAGCTAGCTAAGTTAGCCTGGTGCTGCACAGTTAGCAGGCTAGCTAACCGATGAGCCTCTTCTGGCATGTGACGTGACTTTTAAAGTGGCTAAAGGTGACTAGCGGGGCAGCTCGCTCACTGCTGGAAGTGCTGTTATTTATCAGGTTCATTGTCCTTTGACTGGGTTTCACCAGACGACTCCCTTAACTAATTAAATTATCCAGCTGCAATGTCAACTTACCGGTAGTGATGAGTAACGTTAGCTGTAGTAACAGTATCTCTATTTTATAATCCAGCTGTTTAACAGACAGTAACATCAAAACTGGGCGTATGTTGGACACTTAATAACTTTGTTGAGGAGAAATAAAGCATCGAGCTAGCATTAGCTGTTACCACATATTGACAGCAGCGAGATAAACTGCTTGAATGGTTAGTTTAAGGGGTTTTGTTTATTGAATGCATTGGTATACGGTTGTTTATCGAGCTTTATGTGTGTTATTGTACGGATGCACACATTTATTGTGGGACTCTTCGTGTATCTGTCACAGACTGTACGTCTCTCTCTGAATGGTGTTCGCCGGTTGGAGAATTCCTCTGTTGTGGCTCATTCTTATTGGCTGACAACCCGGAACTAGACATAGTGTGACTGTTCCGCTGTGGTGAGAATTTTGGGCCTGAAATGAAAACTTAAAACTTCTCTCCGAGTTGGAAGAGAAGTGTCTTCATCGGTCTAACCACAGCAACAGCGGCGTTTGTTATCAGTACGCAGCTGTGTCAGCTTATATGGTAAAAATACACAATAATTGTTCTATAAACGTTTATACTGTTTAACTTCCAAAAGGAAATCAGGAAATATTTTATATTGTGCTGAAATTACAAGTCTATTAAATGATTAGTCAATCGACATAATTATAATGATTATAATTATTGATAATTGAGTAATTGCTGACACCTTTATGGCCATTTTTCATGCATCCACACATACGTTTAACTAATTTGACACTTCAAAGATTAGATTATTAATCATTTAATTGATTATAAGCCCTTTTTTTACATGAGGAAACACTTCAACAACACTAAACAAAGGGAAGGATAGTGACTGTTAAACTCCCACTGTTGGTTTATGTGTGAACTAAAGTTCAGTTACATATCAAGGGTTATCCAACAAAGCATTTAGCACTGCAGGCTCTGGTTATTTCACCGTTTGACAATTTGCGGCGTGTCTTAAAACTTGAATTGATGTTTGTCACAGCCTTGAGGAGGGTGACGATCACCATATATCCTGTTTGAAGAGGATGTTGAGTCAGAAAAGATAACACAGCAGATAGAGATAGTACAGGCACACTTCTAAAACAGTGCAATGTTAGGTGTTTATTACAGTGGCTGATGTTAAATAGGTGCAGTGTGTGTCATGATGATGTAGAGCCATATTGCATTTGCAGCCTCAATTCAATTATTTATTAAAAGACTGTTAGTTTTGACAATATAGTCTTCTTTGGGCTTCTTTCATGACGTTGGCATTGTTAAACATACACCCTTTTAATCAATGATTTCATTCAGGCTACAAATGCCTTTTTTATTTTTACCTCTGTTTTCATTTGGCAATCAGCACCTCAACAACGTTGGTGTTCTTTCCCCCTTTTCACCCTCCAGTGAATGTCATTTGAGCCCTTAAAATGTCTCTGTGGTGATCTCTTTCATACAGAATTATTTTATACAGTTTTGAAATCAGAGCTGGAACTCAGAAATCCCCTGTTGGTGCATAATAAGTTCACCATGTTCTCATTTTTTTGTAATTCATCCAGAGAGGGATGTACATGAAAGAAAAAAAGATGTCTGCAAAAATAGCATAATTCTACTGAGCATAGTTCTAGCTCAGGTTCTCTGGTTGTCAGAGAAAATGTCAATTTTCCAAAACAGGATGTTTGTATAAAATTGTGTCAGTATCCTTGTTTGATAGCCATATTATTAGAGTAAATAGTGTCTGAAAGAATATGAATTGAAATAGAGTACATTAGCCTCAATTAAGCATTAAGGTGACGAGTTGAATGATTCTAGGTGGAGCTCATAATCAGCTGCTGATTCATTTAAAGATGACAGCGGATGCAGTTTGACCTCCTTAAGACATATGTGGGCTCAACACACTGTAACAAATGGACGCTGCTCCACCGTTCCATGTTTTTTCACATTTTTTAGCGACATAAAGTATCAAAAATGGAAGTTAGAGCGTCTTTAGCTTCTGTACTATAACTAATTCTTCGGTGAAACTGAATATTTGAGCAGTGTAGAGTTATGAGAGGGTTTTTAAATCAAATCATGCGCATTTGATTGAATCGGTAAAAAGTGGAAGGGCTCATAATGTAGCGTGATATGGAGCTACAGAGGACTGTGGCTCCACACACTCCTCCCTTGTCGCTGAAAGTTGCAGATTGATGGATGGATCTCATGATATTATTGGTTTAAATTGGTTGGTACTGGCTTACGTAAGCACACTTCATATTTTGTTTTATTAGAAGATGATTGAATTAGAATATAAAAATACATTTTAGTAAAATCTTTTTTCTTATTTTTAAATGTGTGCACAATATGAACAGCGTAGTGATCTTAAAGGGTTAAAAAGGCATTTTTTATTTCATCTCAACTTCAAAGTCTTTTTAGTTGTAGATTTTCCCTCTGGGAATAACTAAAGGTTGTTAAGTTGTCTCAACCAACATGCATGTGTTTTTATGTTTAAACGTTGATCTATCTCTTCCTGTGCCTGCAGGTGATGGGCCTCTCTACTCCCGGACAAGCAGAAATCACCAGTCTGGATTCAGGCAACATTGATGACGTCCTAAGTAAGGAATCACACTTCAAGACTTGTTTATATTTGCGCTTGGCGCCGTAACGCGAGCCTCTGTAGATGGCATTTAAAGGCGAGTTGGCCTTCTTTGTATAATCCCATGACATATAAATAGTGCTCCTATCAGTTAACTAATTATGACAGTTGCGTGATAGGGCGTGACAGGTCACAACTATTCCGAGGTGCACAACCAAGCGTCGTGGCCACTTACGGAGCCGTCGTGCCCCTCGCACCGACTTCACTGTGGCGAGTATAAACTAAGCTTTAGCCTGTCATGAAGACAGGAAACGGGGCCAATCAGCTTATTATCTTGTATTTCTTTCTCTTGTATCTAGATCTTGGCAAGGAAACAATCAAGCGTATTTTCCAAAATGTCAAACTATTCGTTTAATACTCATTTTCAACTATTTTGTCCTCCCTTGTCTTTAAGAGATATTAATTTTTCCATCTTTATTTCTTCTGCCAAAGATGTAATGTTTTCAATCCACTTTGTTAGACTGTTGGTAGGACAATCTTTTGGTATTGGATGCTTTGGTTAAATGCAGATAAACAGTATGGCTGGCACCATTTAAACCTTTTCTAAACCTCTTGTGTTGTTTTAATCCATCATTGACAGAAAACTAAGGGGTTTAAGATTGATTAGCCTAATCACCACAACGTTTTACAAACAAAATATACATTTAAGAGTGTATTTAGTAATGTATAGAGGCTTATATGTATTTCCTGTTTGTGTGTTTCCTTGCAGATAATGCTGGAGTGGCATTAGTCAATTTTTACGCAGACTGGTAAGTGTGTCGTTTTTCTCTCTTTCTCTCTTTTTCATTGGATGTCATAGATGTTCAAATGGGTTTTGCTCATGATGCTGACTGTTCCTATGAACGTCACACGGTATAATTAGATTACTGTCATCGGCAGTAGAGATTTTGTTGATTTTTACATAGTGTGTCTCTTTTATTCTCATTTGGTCTAATTAATTGATGGATTGTCAAAGGCAAAAATCAATTGCCAACATTGTCAAATATGTCAACATTAAGTCCAATGGATCTGAAAAAGTCAATATAACTTCCTTTCAAATTATGGAAATGGTTTTGGCCTCACACAGCTTCCCCTGCCCTGCTTTACAGGTGCAGGTTCAGTCAGATGCTCCATCCAATTTTTGAGGAATCATCTAACATAGCAAGGGAGGAGTTCCCTGAAACCAAGCAGGTGGTGTTTGCCCGTGTCGACTGTGACCAACATTGTGAGTGTTACGTACCTTTTTTTTATTTGTTTTTAATGTTCTTTTTTGCCAAATATCATACAGATGTAATTAACATTTAAACATTTCACACTTATTAATCTTTTTTTAAATTTGTGTAACCTATAACATGAAAATAATGAGAAATGCCCAACACAAGTTACCAGAGCTAAACCATTTATTCACTTGATAAACAGCCAAAGTTTTTATTTCATAACAATGTGAAACAAAAACAAGTGAACTAATACAAGTGATTTTAAAGTTTAAACTGGAAAATGTATTTATGTTTTCTTACTTAGATGATTAATCTGTTGCCCAAATCATGATTAAAATGAATATGAATATATGGGGGGTGGTTGTCGGTTGTTTATGGTGAAAAGAGGCACACATGCGCACACACACACTCATACTATATTTGATGCACGTATGTACACATAGATGCCCTGGACACCAAAGCACTGAAACATAAACCGCCAGCATCAGCCTTTTGAGATAAAGCAAATTAAAGAGAATTATTGATGACCTGCAAACTGTTTGAAGACTAATGACAAAACTGCTGCTTCCTGTGAAGACGGGAGGCTTAGAGACACCCCGCAGGGAGATTGACACCTGCCACATGCACACACACACACGCACACACGCTCTCATTCAGTGCGTGTATAGAGAGTATTTACTCTTGGCAGGGGGCAGCTTTCATGTCGGAGATCAGAGCTTGGAGCTGACTGAAGGCAGTGTTTTCAGACTGAGCTTTAACTGCCGTCTCTGTCACCGCTCCGCTCTTCATCCACCCTTCCCCCTGTGTTTTTAACTCAGCTTCTTCCTCTTCATCAATTGATTTGTCCTTCTTTGCTTAACTTCTCCCCTGCCTCGCTGTGTAGCGGACATAGCCCAGCGGTACCGCATCACCAAGTATCCAACGCTGAAGTTGTTCCGCAATGGGATGATGATGAAGAGGGAGTACAGGGGTCAGAGGTCGGTGGCGGCCATCGCTGACTTCATCCGCCAGCAGCAGGTGGACCCGGTTAAAGAGATGAACTCAATGGAGGAGGTTAATACTCTGGCTGTGAGTAACAAACAAACAAACAAACACACACACACACACACACACACACATACTGTGTCTAATAAACATCGCAAATTGCCACATTCACAGGAAAAGGAAACGGTATAATTTATTTTTCATAATATCTTATTCAACAGAGGAGCAAGAGAAACGTCATCGCTTACTTTGAACAAAGGGACTCGGATAACTACCACATTTATGAAAAAGTTGCCAACATCCTTCGTGATGACTGCACATTCTTGGCTGCCTTTGGGTGAGACCATCTTTAATTTAGGCTTAGATTTAATTCTTCAGTTTCTATTTATCTTTACATTTTTCTTATCTGCTGTGCTCTTATAGTGCCGTATCTGAGGTCGAGCGCTTCAGTGGAGACAACATAATCTACAAGCCTGTGGGGGAGAGTGTCCCTGACATGGTCTACCTCGGCTCACTCAGCAATTTCGACCTGACCTACGCTTGGGCCCAGGACAAGTGCGTGCCTCTGGTCAGGGAGATCACCTTTGAAAATGGAGAGGTTTGCGGCCGGCTTTCTATAGAGCATTGTCTGCTTGACCTTTTGCTTTTTTTGATCTGATATTAAATGTATAAATCTGGATATCTAGATGTACATAAGAATTATTTACACTCACAAAAACAGCCTGGAGGGTATTTATGGAGTCTGTGTGGGTCGTCCATCTGCTGAGCCACGGAAAGGCCCTGACTCCATCTGTCTTTGACACTTTGTGTGTGTATTTGTATTTGTGTCTTTTCAGGAGCTGACTGAAGAAGGAATCCCTTTCCTCATCTTATTCCACGTTAAAGAAGACGCAGAGAGTTTAGAGAAGTTCCAGCATGAAGTGGCTCGCCAGCTCATCAGCGAGAAAGGTGAGGCTGTGTGTTCGTGGCACTTTGTTTTCCGATCATTGCTCATGAGCTGAACGGTCTTGTCTACAGAAGTGGTGTTCATGACTTTGGTGTCTCCTCTTCAGGGTCTATAAACTTCCTGCACGCAGACTGTGAGAAGTTCCGGCATCCTCTGCTGCATATCCAGAAAACTCCCGCTGACTGTCCCGTTATTGCTATAGACTCATTCAGACACATGTATGTCTACCCCGACTTTAAAGACCTCAAGTGAGTACCACCTTCCACTTTCTCTTTAAAATGAACTGTATGTGTGCAGCGATATGGTCCTTAAATATGCACAATATTATAAGATAGATAGATAGATAGATAGATAGATAGACTTTATTTCAGACTCGGGGTCCAGAGAGACAAATACATAAAATGACATACACAAACAGTAAAAGTACATAGGCCTAGCAATGCCTTACAAAGAGACAGCTGTACCAATGTCGCCACAGCTGGGACTGGTAGCGTGTGCTACTAAGCCTTATGTTGGTTAAAACAACTATGATGTCATTTTCAGAGTCATTAAGTCGACTAATGAATTTGTACATGAGATTTCTCAAAACAGCTTGGAAGGTATTGACTCCTGCAGCCACAAACATTCCACTAGCACTACTCCATCTCGGTTTCTTTAGCAGTATCCTCATGGCGTCATTATAAGCTACTTGAAGTCTCTGTAAGCTCTTCTTTCTGTAGTTTGACCACAAGTGTGCAGTGTAGAGTGGTGTACAATATGCTCTGAACAGAGACATCTTCACTGTATCTGTACACATACCAAACTTGCGTAAGAGACTGTTTGCTTGTGCATACATCATACAGCATTGCCTAGAAATGTCCTTGTCGAACTGTCTGATAAATCATTTAATTCTGTTGTCAAACAATACCAATACATTTTATTTTTTATTTTTTTTGCGATACCACCATGTGTGCATCTCCCTTTTTAATATTTTTTTGAAAAATAGTGATTGGCTGGTGATTTTTTTTCATGCAAAAAGAAAGACAAATATAAGTGAAAACACAAATGCTGAAATTAACAAATGAATCACCCACATGTCAAATTACTCTGATATATTCAGCAATCTTTAGGACATTTTTGAGCAATTATTGCCTGATACTGACACCGTATATGAAAATGTTCCTAACGAAATCTCCCTAAATTAATCCCATTACATTTCATTCATTACACACACACACACACACACACACACACACACACACACACACACACACACACACACACACACACACACACACACACACACACACACACAAACCATAATCCACTGTGCACTCAAACAACAGAGAAATGTCACACCTCCTAAAATCTGTCCTTTATGAATGGGCCAGGACACCGGAGCTAATGTGACATGATTTGGCACGTGCAATAAGTGCTAAACTAATCCAGTCTAATCTAATTTAATCTTATTTATTCTGCCTCCCCATCCCCACCTCTCGGCCTCCCCCAGTCCCCAATCAGAGTTTGATCAGATAGACTGAAGCCCTGAGGACTGACCAGCCCTCCACAACCTAATTGCATCACATCAACCCCGCATGTGGCACACAGCTTGTAATTACATTAGCACAATGTATGTTATATATAAATATATATACATACATACATACATACATACATACATACATACATATATTTGTGTGTGTGTGTGTGTGTGTGTGTCTGCATGCTCTGACACACAGGGTTAGCGTTGACTGGGGACCTGCTCCGCTTCTGTGATATGACAACAGCTCATGACCTGTCGTTAATAAGCATACTTGATATGGATTAATGCTGCTTCACGACACGCCCGCAGGGACAATGTCCTCTGCTGCTACCACAAGCGGTTTACTCTCACATCAACTATATTTCTGAACTTCGTGTGTTGGAATGCCTTTGTCAAATGGGCTATTAAGAGCCACTTATGAGTTATGAATTTTCTAGTGCTAATGAAATTCACGAGTGGTCCAGCCCTGTTGTACAAGTCATGTACAGACAAAAAACAAAAAGGAACCTAAGAATCCTAATGCTTCAATCTGAATGAATTGTGTTACGGAAATCTACTGACATAAAGATAGATAACTTAAATTAACTTAATATTCAGGTCACACTGTATCATCATCATGGCTTTTAATTTTTTTAGATTCTATGATTTTATTGGCTTGATTTGGCAATAAGATTTCTACATCTTAGTAGCTGTTTAGCTAATGATACAATTTCACAAATGCAGACCTTCATGAATAGGGGGCACTGATCAGAATGAAATTATCAAAACATTTGATCTGGGTTTTTTTAAACTGAATTGTTTTTACAACCACTTGCATGAACAAGCCTCCCAGAAAAAAATAAGAGATTTTGGATAAGGATACAAAAATGTTGTTGCATGTCCAATGTGTTTCTTTCTTCTAGTATCCCTGGCAAGCTGAGGCAGTTTGTGCTGGACCTTCACTCTGGAAAGCTACACAGAGAGTTTCACCACGGTCCTGATCCCACGGACAGTACGCCAGGACAGGTCAGACAGCAGCGTCAGCACACACCAGCACGGAGCCACTGAGAGTTTATTTTACTGCGTCATGTGAACACTGTTTGTTCTGGCTTTTACCCTCAGGAGGAGACGGGAGGGGAAGTGGCCAGCAGCCCTCCAGAGAGCTCATTCCAGAAGCTGGCGCCCAGCGAGACTCGCTACACCATCCTCAGTCGGGACCGTGACGAGCTGTGACCTCAGCAGCCTTTCAGCGATCCTGTGACTCAATGCCATGCCCCAGGGTTAGGTGGTGGGGGGGGGGGGGACAGGCAACGGGACAGGCAACGGGACAGAACAGCAACACCCAACACCCTTACTGAAGAGAGAGATAAAGAGAAGAGGAGGAGAATGAAGGGGGAGGAGGAGGAGGAGGAAAAAGAAGAACAGGAGGAGTACAGTCCACGACACAACCATGTTGGAATAACCTATATTTTCATAACTCTTTCACGTACAGTTTTTATTTTGGATCAAAAGGAAGGGGGGGGTAAAGAAGAAATTGTGTGTGGGCGGGTGTTAGGGGCAATAGGACATCAAAAGAAGTGTTTTTACTTTTATTTTTTTGGAGCTTGTAAATATGTTTGTGCTACATGGGAGTCTCATTTTTGGTCTAAATTAAATGCAGAGTTTTCTTTATTTTATTCCTTTCTTTATTCCGGCTTTTTGTAGTGAAAACTAACAGAGCAGTTCCCTCACTTCAGTCGTAAGGTTCTTATCTGTGGGTAGTCCAGTTCAGCCTGTCTGATAGGAGACGCTTGTTGTTTAGTCTCTCTGACCTCATGGCTGCATCTCAATATGACCAACTCTAGTTTAATCCATTTGTAAATTTGTAAGTTATAACAATATACCTGTTTGAAGTAGCTTTATCTCCATATCTTCTCCACACACATTCAAAAGGAATAGAAAAATGATTGGTAGTGGTCACACAACTTTAAACCATGACTCGTCACAGAAGATAAAGAGACTGAGCTACTCCAGCCTATTGAGATGCACCCCTTCTCTCCTTGGTACTAAATGGTTCTAGATCATGTCTCTTACAGTGCTTATAAAAAGTATTGCCCCCTCGGACCTTTTTAATGCGTCACTGTTTTACAACCCTGAATCACAGTGGCTGTAATTAGGATTTTGTTTTTTTCTCCAATCAACAGAAAATACCAGCAATGTCAAGGCGAATGAGCCTTCTGACCATGATACTAAATTCTGTGTTTAGTAAAGCCTAAAACTACAAAACACCAAAAAGCGCATCATCCCTACCATGAAGCCTGGTGGTGGCAGCAGCATGCTGTGTGGAGGCTTCTCGGCAGCCGGCCCTGGGTGGCGTGTGATGGTGGAAGGTTATATTTATGCAGCAAAAGTGCAGAGAAATCCTGGAGAAAACGTACAGCTATAGATATTTATCCACAACCCCAAACATTATGCCGAATCTACACAGCATTTAAAAGAAGTGTGAAATAATTAGTGTATAACTGTTACAGGCCAATTGAAGTAGACCTCAGACTGTAACTGTTGCCAAAGGTGCCTGTTACGTATCGTCTTGAAGGTCATGAAAACTTGTGCAATCGGGATTTTTTTTCTTCAATTTTGTACCCAAGAAATCTGAGCGTCTTTTGTTTTTCTGCTCGGTGGCTAAAATGCTGATTACCTCCACTACTGTAAAACATTCATAGTCAAAGGGGGCTTGATACCTTTTTAAAGGCACAGTATTTGCCGTAACACCTCGGAGTTGTGCTCCCAGGAATCAAGGAGGATTATTTTTTTTTTTTTGCAATGATGTACTTTCAAATTATTCTGAATTTATGAAATGCTGTTGTTTTTGCTGTTACCTGTTGTCAAATGTGTCATCATGCCGGGGGAGAAAAGACGTCCTTCCCAGTGCTTTAAAAAGCCGAGACAAGAGGGGAAAACCCATGCGATGAACGGTGGAAATTTACAGGCCGCCACTTTATACAACTTCTCTTAAAACTGGTTTTGTCTCTTTATATGTCTTTGAGGTTTTGGTATAAATCCAGTTCCTTGAGATCCTCTTGAATTAATCCAGATTAAGAGCGTGGGGAACCATTGCTACGTTTGTACTGTGCATCCATGCCCTTCCATAGAGGCCACCAGATGCCTGCATAGTGACATATCAGCCCACATACAGAAGAGCAACTTGGGGGGGGGGGGGGCGTGAGGCCATTTCTAAAAAACAGTCATCTCAGAGGGGAAGAAGAGTAAAAAAAATAAAATAATGAAAAGGTAAATTAAAAAACATTTTACAGAATACTGTGTTGTCTGATGCTTTATATGTCGGGTCCCGCTGACCTCTGATATTTATCCAATGAATGACATTATTGAAAAGAAACGTTTTATTTGCGGTATAATCAATACATGGCAGGTTGTTCCACTCCAGTCCCTGAAGTGACCTGGACAGTGGCACTTTGGTGCTTTATGTGCAGTTTTGCTCTCACACGTTGCAAAAGCAGGTCAGTATCTATAAACAGTATAATTTATGCAAACATTGAAGCATATCCACTTTAATTGAATGTACCACCACATGTTTATCTCCATATATCATTGTAATCATCAGTAGTGCAGCTGTTCATGTTAGGATGTTATTTTCTGCATAAAGGAATATTGAGGCATGATCACAGACGCAATCACTGGTGAGAAATAATATGAAAAAAAAGATGCTATCTTGAGGAATAAACAATGTCCTAATAAACGGCGTGACTGGTTCACACTGCCAAAGTGACGTCACACCATCCTTGCAGAAAGTATAACTGAGGCTTTCGTGATGGCATTTGACAATGTTTGAGGTGTTCAATTAATTTATTTGGTGACAAATATTTATTTTTAGTTAAGAGATGTGATGTCCTGCTGACCCTAAAATATGTAGTGAAAACAACTAAAAAGTCAGTTGTGTGTATAAACTGAGATGAATGTCCTCACAGACAAACCACTCGCACCCGAACATCAAGCTGTTAACGCAGAATTGTTTTACAACAGTGCATGTCGACGGCAAAGCCTGGCGACATTTTATGTTGAGTCTCTTTAAGGCATTGTGACACCGCCTGAGTTCTAGTTTGTGCGTCTGAATGGTCAGTCAACACTGGAGCCTCGTGATTACTCGGGACTCTGGAGTCAGAGGCCGAACCAGAACAGTTGGGTCATTTGTCCTTGTTTGACTCTGGTTCTGGAGGCGGTGCAGTCAGTTGTTTCATCTGTAGATCCACTCGGGCTTTGCGGTGTTTCTGGACCAGGTTGCCGCCTGCAAACCCCAGGGCCCCCCCTCCCAGAGCCGCAGCCACCCCCGCAACTTTGAACCCAGCCAGCAGGCCGAGTGGACCTCCTAGCACACCGCCCAGCAACGCGCCGGCCATCGGCAGCACCATCAACTTGTAGCCAACCGCCTAGAGAGAGACAGGAAGAAGAGATACAGTTAGGTCCATAAATATTTGGACATTGACACAATTTTCATCATTTTGGCTCTGTACACCACCACAATGGATTTGAAATGAAACAATCAAGATGTGCGTTAAGTGCAGACTTTCAGCTTTAATTTGAGGGTATTTACATCCAAATCAGGTGAACGGTGTAGGAATTACAACACATTTTATATGTGGCCCCTCCTTTTTAAGGGACCAAAAGTAATTGGACAAACTAACATAATCATCAATGTAATTGTCACTTTTAATACTTGGTTGCAAATCCTTTGCAGTCAATGACAGCCTGAAGCCTGGAACCCATAGACATCACCAGACGCTGGATTTCATCCTTGGTGATGCTCTGCCAGGCCTCTACTGCAACTGTCTTCAGTTCCTGCTTGTTCTTGGGGCATTTTCCCTTCAGTTTTGTCTTCAGCAAGTGAAATGCATGCTCAATTGGATTCAGGTCAGGTGATTGACTTGGCAATTGCAAAACATTCCACTTCTTTGCCTTAAAAAGCTCTTTGGTTGCTTTCGCAGTATGCTTCGGGTCATTGTCCATCTGCACTGTGAAGCGCCGTCCAATGAGTTCTGAAGCATTTGGCTGAATATGAGCAGATAATATTGCCCGAAACACTTCAGAATTCATCCTACTGCTTTTGTCAGCAGTCACATCATCAATAAATACAAGGGAACCAGTTCCATTGGCAGCCATACATGCTCACGCCATAACACTACCTCCACCATGCTTCACTGATGAGGTGGTATGCTTTGGATCATGAGCAGTTCCTTCCCTTCTCCATACTCTTCTCTTACCATCATTCTGGTACAAGTTGATCTTTGTCTCATCTGTCCATAGGATGTTGTTCCAGAACTGTACAGGCTCTTTTAGATGTTTTTTGGCAAACTCTAATCTGGTCTTCCTGTTTTTGAGGCTCACCAATGGTTTACATCTTGTGGTGAACCCTCTGTATTTACTCTGGTGAAGTCTTCTCTTGATTGTTGACTTTGACACAGATACACCTACCTCCTGGAGAGTGTTCTTGATCTGGCCAACTGTTGTGAAGGGGTTTTTCTTCACCAGGGAAATAATTCTTCTGTCATCCACTACAGTTGTTTTCTGTGGTCTTCCAGGTCTTTTGGTGTTGCTGAGCTCACCAGTGCGTTCTTTCTTTTTAAGAATGTACCAAACAGTTGATTTGGCCACACCTAATGTTTTTGCTATCTCTCTGATAGGTTTGTTTTGATTTTTCAGCCTAATGATGGCTTGCTTCACTGATAGTGACAGCTCTTTGGACTTCATATTGAGAGTTGACAGCAACAGATTCCAAACACAAATACCACACTTGAAATGAACTCTAGACCTTTTATCTGCTCCTTGTCAATGAAATAACAAGGGAATAACACACACCTGGCCATGGAACAGCTGAGCAGCCAATTGTCCAATTACTTTTGGTCCCTTAAAAAGGAGGGGCCACATATAAAATGTGTTGTAATTCCTACACCGTTCACCTGATTGGGATGTAAATACCCTCAAATTAAAGCTGCAAGTCTGCACTTAAAGCACATCTTGATAGTTTCATTCAAAATCCATTGTGGTGGTGTACAGAGCCAAAATGATGAAAATTGTGTCAATGTCCAAATATTTATGGACCTAACTGTATGTTCTAGTTTAATTTAACATCCACATACATGCACCTTTTGAGTCATAAGCACTTTGTGGTTTCAAGACAGTCTGCGATAGAGTTTGGACGTGTCTATCCTTTCATGATCGACCAACAAACAAGCCTGCATGTGTAAATGTAAATCAACATTTCCATTGCTGCATCAAAGAGTTTTCATTCTATCCATTTAGAGAAATCAGAGAGATGTGGCCTGTGTGTTATTACAGCTGTTATCATCAGACTGGAAGGTGCTCTTTGCTGATGACAATTAATGGCACAGGCACACACGCACACACACGCGCGCAGGGACACACACTTGATTAACACTTCACCGTTAAATTATTCTAGTTCAAAAGCGAGCATTGCTTGTCCCCACCCCTGTGGCAGTTGAGGGAATTTTAATTTCATCTGAGCCGAGTTAAAAGGACTCTGGGCACAGGTTGTAGAGGCAGGAGGAAATGTGTGTGTGTGTGTGTGTGTGTGTGTGTGTGTGTGTGTGTGTGTGTGTGTGTGTGTGTGTGATGCAGTTTGACCTGATGACAGATTACAAGCTTTCAAACACGTTAAAACATCTAACACCCCTCTCATCTGCTTTATCTCTCCACACACCCCCGTCTAATGTGCAGCCCACTACATCTACCAGCAACCTCACAGAGAGGGCAACCTTTGCTACCGCTGCCAATTGGGTGAATTCAATTTAAAATAACCATTTCAAAAGAATATTTTATTATTTGTAGCATTTATTTCAGAAACGTTGGGACTAAAGTTCAAACTGTTAAAGGGTCGTTGCACATACCTTTTATTGGTATCAACCTATACAATTTGGGTTTTAAATTACATTAATTTAGCAGATGGTTTAATCCAAGTTTTATTTCCATGTGTGCTGATGCTCATGGACACTGTGGACAGTTGGACAATTAGAAAAGGTCACAATCCTTGGTAGAAATCTGTTTGCACTTATGTGTGTGTTGTAGATTAACAAAAACAGGTGATTCATTCTGAGTATTACAGACAAAAAGTTCAACATTTCAAGTGTGTAGTATGTGTGAAGGAGGGCACTGAGTTGTCCTTCGGAGTAACACTCAGTGTGTCATGTCCTGAATTGATTTTGGAAGGCCGAATGCTGCTCCTGAAAAACTATTAAACAGTCATTCAAACCCCTCCTTAATGCTACACACACACAAATGCACAGACCCTCTCTTGTCACCCCTCTCATCCTACCTCTCTATCACGCTTCCTCCCCTCCACTCCTCTCGATCCCTCTCCTCTCTCTATTTCCTTAATTGCAGCTTTCCTCCGTATTCGAATGGATCAATAGGGACAAATGCTGTGGAATGGCTGGGAGGCAAAGTGCCATCGATCTCCCCATCTCCCAAACACGCACACACACACACACACACACACACACACACACACACACACACACACACACACACACACACACACACACGCACACACACAAACATACACACCTTCCCCAGGCTCTTGGTCCCCTCCTCCACGTTGGCAGCGGCTGTGTTGACGTTGTCCTCTATGCTGTCAATCTTCTCCTGCTGGGACTGATGCACACACAAACACATATTAACACACACACACACTCAAGTAAGCACATTCACCTACAGATACACACAAATGTGAAAGACTACCACCTGTTGTGTATTAAGCTTTCTTTTATCTCTCCAAATTCTGGTCTCCGGCACAAGTTAACACAGGAAGGGCGTGAATGAGTGTGTGTGGACGTTGTAGGTATATTCAAAGGAGATTTCACTGGGGGGGGGGGGGGGGGGGGGGTCATAGTGAGTGAGTGTGTGTGCGTGTGTGTGGGTGGTATTGTGTAGATCTCATGAAATATTCAGAGAGGCAGCTGTCTCTCTCCATGTGAGGGCTGGATGGACACAGTGACCAAACAACAACTAGAGCACTTTTTTTTTCCTCCCTTAAAAGCAGCAGTTTCACCAAGATTATGATTGAGCAGCAACTAACAATTGTTTTCATTATTAATTCCTCTGCTTATTATTTTCTCGATAAACCTGTGAAACATGCCCATTATAATTTTCCACAGTCCAAGGTGCCATCTTCACATGTTTTGTCTTATTTGGCTAACAGCCCAAAACCCAAAGACATTCAGTTTGCTCTTATATGATACAGGAAAAAGCCGTCAATCCTCCCGTTTGAGAAAATGAGTAAAGTGAGGAACATCCCCGGTTCAAGTTCAGTCAGGTACCTTTGTTGCATCTCTCACTCCTTCGTTTCCTGTTATTATCTAATAAAGGCCTAAAATGACAATATATGACAATAAAACATAATAATAGATAAAAGAAAGAAGATGACAAATGCAGCCGTTTCGGATTAATTTTCTTTCCAATAATGTGGTCATACATTTTGAATATGTTCAGGAGTTTTGGTGGAAATTTAGAGAACATGTAAACATTTAAGTGTATTCTTAACTTTTAAAACATTAGTTGGTCTCATTCCAAGGTCCCTTCAACAGTTATTGGCTCAAAAGAAGATATATTTAACACCTACAAATCCATGACAACTGGACATCTGCTGAGGAAAATTGTAGAATTTGATTTAAAGCGCCATTAAATGGACTTTGTTTTTATTTGTCCTATTTCTTATTTAATCTTAGCTCATGATCTCATGGACTTCTAATATGAGAAGTTTAAAAGCAGCCAAATTTGATAATTATCTATGGTGGAAGTGGTGCACAATGGTGCTCATAATAACCTTTTGATTAATTGATGTGTGCATGTACGGAAAATCAATCTATTCCAGTTTTGGTAAAACTTTAATCATTTAGGAAGTAAAAAACTAGAATTTTGCTTAATTGTTTTTGTTTATATTATAATATCCTCTGTTTTTAAGCTATAGTGATTAATTTCAATAAATTGAAAATATTAACTTTTTTACAAGCCTCTTATCAAACTAAATAAGCAATTGTCATTTAGTAATTTTAAGACTGTATTTGTGAGTTTTACACGGTACAATCACAAGCTGAGCTCATAATTGTGCGGCCCTAGAAGACACACAAAGAACAAACATACCGGTAAGAACACAGACACCGGAACAGCCACTAACGTGACGCATGTACAGACACAACCACACACTCACTCAGTATTTCCACTGTGGCTGAGAGCTGGAATATTACTCCCCTAACGGTGTCTTTCACCCTTGAGACACCACAACAACATGTCTATGCTCTCTGCACTCCCCCCAACCCTCCCCCCACCCTGCCTTTTTAAAAAAAAATGTTTAACCTAACTACATCTTCACTTTCTGTCTCTTTCTTTTTCACTGTTAATCTCTCCTTCGCTCGGCCTCCCTGCTTCTCTTTTTCTATCCCTGAGGATAGAGTGATAATCTGAGCCGTTTCTTCTCCACCTGCTCCGATGTATCCATTGTTCCCCACCTCTCCCCCTGTGGACAACCCGGCGTCCTCCCCCAAATCCTCCCTCTCGCCCTCGTCTACTCCTCAATCTCTCCTCCTGCCTTGGTGAAGGGCCTCTGGGGCCCCAGCGGTAGTCCTGAGCCGATCTGTGTAACCTCCTCTCAGAGGAGCTTTACCAGGCAACACAAGCGCACACGGTCAAATACGCACCACTTCCTGAAAACGCTATAGGCAAACTGCCTCCGTCACATTGTTCTCGTTCACGGGGGTAGCTTTGCACACATGTAGATAGAGAAACGTGAATGTAGCAGCCAGGAAGTACACAGTGGAGTTGTGTGTTCATACTCACATGGACGAGCAGAGAAAATTCCGTCACCAAACCACTCAGTTCCTTCAGATCCTGAGAGAGAAAAAAATCCCCACATTTATTTCATTGTGATGCTTATCACTCAGATCTACAGCAACAGTATGTCCAAACTGTCAGTGTTTGGGTTGACTAATGAACGTGAATATTAATGTGTATTATAGGCTGAAATAATACATTCAACTCCTTTGTTTAGAATCACATGGACGAGACAGAGAAAGACAAATGTAATATAATATATAATATAATTAACATGAAGCATGATGCTACAACACAAGATTTGGTCAGTGCCTGTCCATGTTAAATCCAATATTTTTTTTATTTTACATGAGGAAATAAAGCTCACTTTAACTAAAACCTTGTTTTGCATACCAAGAGTACGCTGCACACCTTGAACCCACGTATCAAAAATAAGTGTCTATAACAACAGTAAAGCAAAGTTTAGTTTGAAAAATACTTTACTATGAATTTAAGATACATGTTAAATAGAATATGATATCCAGACTGTATGTTAGGGTCCAGCCCTCATACCTCCTCCAGGTTGTCCCAGGACTCAGCCGCACTCTGATCAGCAGGGATTTCTGGAAGGTGTAGCTGAATTTGCCTGCTAGACACTGGCTGCTCGCACATATTGTCATCAGCTTGGCAACTGCTGGACACACAGCTGGATGGCTGAGCTGCAGGTGGTGTTGCTGGCGCCGGCTGAGGCATGGGGTTAGAGTGCAAACGCAGGAAGTCTTGTGCGGCGGCTGATGCCCGATCTCTGACTGGCCTGATGAGCGCTTCCAAAGCGTCAGCGTCTTCAGCACGAACCCGGGTGCACAGCTTCTCCATCTCTCTGACGTTAGCTCTCAACTGCTGCAGGGAGACAGAAAAGAAGCAGCGTGATGTCAGGACATTTTCAGAGAGGGACAGACAAACAATGGATGAAATGTATGGCACTGGGATGCAAAAAACCTGTGGTAACATCGAGCCCTCACTGCAAAAACATGCAAGATACAGATGAGACGAGATACACAAGTTAACAAGCCATTCAAAAATAATATAAATGTATGACACCACATCGAAATACAAGTAAAGTATTTAAACAGGAGGAAATAAAATCAATTGGATCCTAAACTATAACATTTATGAACAACTCTACACATAACTTATAAATCTTCAGCCAAAAATACTAGTTCATGTTCATGCTGACAGGTTCAGCATTCCAATAAACTGTTCTAGTGGTGGGAAATGCGTGTCTGTGCGTGCTTTGGGGTGTGGGCTTAATAAGGTTCAGATATGAGGCTGGGGACCACAAGGCCCCTCATCCCACCGTGCCCTGAGGGTGACAGGAGGATTACATCCCAGTCATCAGCCCTCCAGGCTGCAGCCCGACCGGGGCTCAGGGGGTCAACACGCTGCCGATAACACATTCGGCTAATTACACAACATGAATAAACATACATGCATACACTCGTCCTTGTGTGCATAAAACTGAAAAACACACTAATTAACGCAGAGACAGTCAGGGCAGGCACCGGTCAGCCTGCAAATTAACCGTGAGTGTACAATGCTCAAACACATAGATCAACCAAACACATTCTCAGTAGCAGATATTCTATCTATCTATGCTATGCAATATAAGCGCACACACACACACACACACACACACACACATCTAAAGCAGAGTAGACTAACCCCTACTCTGGATTACCACCATGAAGACATGGTAAAGCACTCTGTGTGTCTCCCTGGAGTTTTGCAGGGTAATGGTGAGAGGATGGGTTGTGCCTGTTTGGAGTTATTTCACCTTCTGAGACATGACAGCTTCCAGGCAACAACATCCTCTGAGACATTTCACACCCACCATGTGAACAAGGCCGCAAGTACTTACACACACACACACACACACATGAGACGGTCCATTTGAGGTTTGGTAACAGCTCTTTTCTTGCCCTGATTTTCAAGAGTGAATTTCTATACAGAGTTCCTTTAGTTGTTAACTGATCCAGTCTTTTTGTGCATTTCATATGTCTGCATATGTTTTTTTCTGGACAAGCTTATTCTATATTCACAGATTTGACTGATTTATTATATTGCATTCAACCTCATCTCTTTGCTCTCCTCATCAGATGGAGTGGCTCAGTTATCATGGAGATGGTTTTAGATGTTATCATGTGACTTTAGAGAGGAATTTTGTTCACATAATAAAAAGGAGTCAACGTACAGCAAGTACGTTGGACCTTGTGTTGAGTAAACACAGAATGTTGAGAAAGTTTTTTGTCAAGCAATATTCCCTTTGCTCATCGTGGTGAGGCAGAGCTCAGTTTCTCTGGTCATACATCAGTTCAAGAAGGCTGTAAAACAGTGGACAGTTCTCTCGTTCACTCATATACTTAACTGGATAAAGACACCACTCGGTGTCTTACCACTGGGTTTCACTTTAAACCGCCACAAATCAGTCAAGTTTGTCCAGAACTGAGGCTCCTAAGTGTCCTGACAATTTGAGACAAAAATGTATGATACAGTTGCAGGGTCATGCTTGTTCAGGAATCTTGAGAGGCAGTGAGTCACATCATCAACCAATCAATGCTCACATTCACATGTCTGGCAGGCTCTGACTCGGGTAATATAACACACACACACACACACACACACACACACACACACACACACAACTATACATTGGTTTACAGAGTGTTATCTTATACCTGAACAGTTCTGCTGGCGTTAATATGCTCCAGATGAAGCCGGTCCCATTGCTGGCTTTGTTGGTACTGCGAAAATGAAAGAGAAACTATCTGTTATCCATCTGTGGACCGCAAGTGAGAGTGTGGATGTGAGGGTGCAATCATGTGTCCAGCCAGATTTCAGCCGTCACCTTCAGTATGTTATTGTGGTGTTTCTGCAGCCTCTCCAGGTCCGTGGGTAGAGCCACTTTAATGAACTTGTGGATTGGTGCCTCCAGGCGCCTCAGTGTCAGCTTGTTGCCTTCCTCTGCCATGTGTCCTGCCGACTGCCCACAGCCAACACCTCTTTGTAACTTAGAGACTGCACCTGCTCAGCTTTATATCACTGCCCCCACAGACACTGTAGATACCAGCAGAGCATGATTTTAATAAATACATAAATCAAATGAATAAACTATGTGACACATGCGAGGATGCCCACACATCTAAAATTGGCACATCCATAAGACCAATTATTTTTTTCTTGCCAACATCCTTCAGTGAAAAGAGTAATAAAGTATTACTTGCATGATGCACTGACAGTATAACATCCATGGAGAAATGAAACCAGAGAACTGTGACAAATCACTTCATTGAAAATAGTTGACAGATTCATCAATAATGAAAGTAATGGTGATAATAAGATATCATCTTTTGCTGCAACCATAGTCTACACAACACTGTGTCATTTAAATGTTCATAATAATTACTTCTGATACACCTGCTGTATAGTCACTGAGGGTTATTTTAATGGCTATTAGAAGCTGATTCCAATATCTATTAAGCTCTTCAGGCAACCTATTCTCAATGCTATTGTGAACCACACTATATGCTTATGTTGTTAATGTCAAAGTCCAGAAACAGTTCATTTAAGTGTGAGATATCTGGTCACATTTCCTTAGATGTCTTTTTAACACCTGGATGGAAACTTTCACACATACAGTTTGGCAACAGCTGTTAACTGAGTAACGTCAGGTTGAAGCGAGTAGCATGGCACTAGCTGTTAGCCTAGTACGGTTAGATCACTCTTATTACATTTTAGTTAACTCACTGTTTTAGCCAGACAATCTTTAAACACCAGTCCATCAGCCAGATAAACGAAACTTAAAGGACATACGGCGTCACTCACCACTGAAAATATCACTCGAGGATGTCATTTATATTCGCTAAAGACTGTTATGATCCTCCATGCTGTTGAGGAAATGTGCTACATTTGCTAATTGTCGGCAACGATTTCGTGTTTTTCTGACACTTTGTTGTTTGTAAACAACTCTCTTTCCAGTGCGTCCACGAATAGGTTCCGACCTCACCCAGCGCTCACAGCACATTGTGTTCCTCATCACTGTTCTCCGTCACTGCAGCGCCACTAACGACACGTCACTGTAACATTTCTGAAATAAAAATATTTGATTTCTCTTATTGATTATATTTGATCGTTTGTTTTTTTAATTAGGAAGGGCAGCATATAAAATAAATAATAAAGAGTTCAGAATCATTATTCACTCTCTCTCTCTCTCTCTCTCTCTCTCTCTCTCTCTCTCTCTCTCTCTCTCTCTCTCTCTCCTACTAAACACATTCCTCAGGCATTACAAGGAAGTTTACTCCAACATTAGCTATTTTAGATCAATATATTTCTCAAGTCATGTTGCTGGCCACTTGTATTTTTTCTCTCTCAATGGTTGCATACAAAAAAAAGACAACAGGCTATTTTTTTTTTACTAAAGCAACAACAAATGCAGTATTTATTTATGTTGTTTTAATAAGTAATCATTGCTCATCATTAACACTGAAGGATGTTGTACAGCGTCACCCCCTTCTGTGTGACTCTGTACACAAGTGAAACTGATGCACTTGTTGCCACCAGTTTCTGCCATCAAAGTGATCATAAATTAAAATAAATTTGTGGCTAATCAAACATGTCTTAGGTAAGTGGGGTTTTGCTTTGGGTCTTTGGACATCCCAACTTAAACATTTCCAAAATCCTGGCTACAGCTATTCTGTGGGGTAAAAGGTAGTTGTTTAAATGACTGTGAGGTCACTATGTGTGGCAACATAAATTAAAATGTGTGACCTTTCAAAATGTGACACAAATACTCATGATAGCCAGACCATCAGATGTATGTGAATATGGTAATATTTCAAGCAGTGGCAATATATCAGAAAGTCCTATTCAGATCACAGCCCCAGACCCAACATCACTGAATAACATAAATTATAATCAACGAATAAAGGTTATATGACAGCAATGGGTGATTTGATTTAGTTTAACATATTTTTGAAAACGTTTTTTATTGTTCGTCATTTACATTTAGCTGTTCACAGTTTATAGCATCAATCCTGTGGAAAGACACATAAAGTGTGATGTTTTTGTCTGTGTTGTGTTTGGGAGAAAGACGAGGAGAGAGAATTGGGGTTCCCCCTTCGCTGCTCTGAGATCAGCCTTTGTGAGTGGGTCTATTGCATGTTTCCACTCCTCTTCTTTGGCACCTTTTACCTTTGACATATAGGCCAACCCCCCACACACTCTTCCCTCAGCGGATGCTCCTTGCAAAGGGGCCACAGTAAAACACACATTCCCCTGCTACAGGGGATTTCCCCTGGTGTTATACACATGTTGTGCATGTGTGTGTGCGTGTGAGTGCGTGTATCTGTCTGTCCACTTCCAGGGGACTCCCAGAGTCGCAGACTGAGGGGGAAAAAACAAAGCTGACAGTGAAAATCTAAATAGCAAATCATCAAAAATGTTTTGGTTCATGTGTCTGCCTCTGTGTGTGTGTGTGTGTGTGTGTGTGTGTGTGTGTGTGTGTGTGTGTGTTAGGCTCAGGAGGACTCAGGTGCCATTCCTTTCAGTCTAATCCAGGAAGTTTGTCAGCAGGAGAGGAGGCCAGCAGGGAGCTCCGTTCACTTCTTACCTCCTGCATCTTACTGTTTTTGTGATCAGCACATCCTGATGGCTCAGTGGATATAAACCTTTTTCACAGCGGACATCTTGACTTGTCATAGCAGGAAAAGCACAGGTGTTACTAACATTAATGGTGGCTTTGTTCTATTTAGGTGTTCCAGTGAGCCGTGGCAGTGAGCCAGCATGCACAAGACCAGGACCCTGAAACTGAAGCAGCTTCATTCATTTTATTGTTTACACCTGTGCTTTTAATACTGTGACATGTCAAAATATCTTCTGTGAATAAGGCCTATTCAGATCACAACCTACTGTGTGTTTTTGTAAACCTGCAGGTCTCTCTTCACACAAACACATTTTGATATCATCAGTCTTAAAGGGGTCATTTTACATTTCTGAATGGATTAGGATCAACTTTGCATTTATGTGTGGTGTGCAAATGTATTTGTGTGTGTGTGTGTGTGTGTGTGTGTGTATGTTCTAATGGGACCTCTAATTAAGACTCTGGGGGTATCTGCTATCTGTCAGCACTGATCGATTGGCCACAAGACTGACAGCTCACTGTGTGTTTGTGTTCTGTGTGCTCACATGCAAGTTTGAGTGTGTGTTTCAAGCTTCAAGCAAAGCTCTCGGCTTCGTGGTTGTGTTTCTTTACTTGTCACTCTGAAATGTCGCCGTTGTAGAAATAGGATGTTCATTTGAACACATACAGCACACAAGTGCACACAACCACTCACACCACTGCAAAACTAGTGTGAATGGTCTTTTTATGCTTGCTGAATAAAAGCACAGAGATATCACAATTCCAGCCAGGAGCGACAGATTCTTGTTGGACACGAAACACCAACACACACAGAAAGAGGAGCTGTTCACAATTTCACTGCCACAGTTACTATCAATCACCTGGCTATCTGAGAGACAAGTGTGTGTGTGTGTGTGTGTGTGTGTGTGTGTGTGTGTGTGTGTGTTAGTGCGTTAGTGCTCATGCTGTTGCGCAGGAGGACGAGTGAGTGATGGCAGTGACAGTATAGATGGCATGTGCTGTGAAATGTCACCGTGGCGATCGATGGTGTTTAACGAGGCTGGAGGCTGATCTGGACCTCATGCTAACATGAAGCTGTCCTCGCTTTCCTCTTCCTCCCCCTTCTCACTCTTCTAATCCCCCTCTACTCTCTGTGAGAGCCCAAGGGTCCCTCGGGGGAGAGGCAAGGCCTTTTACCTGTCAAGAGGCTTTTGTGTCTTACCAGACAGACACACGTATTCAGAATATAATCAGCTCAATTTTGGCCTGTTGTTTACTTTTAAAAAGTCTTGAATCACTGTAATGTTTGGATTTTTTGGCATTTTGTGCGAAAGTCATGTAATTAAATAAAAATCAAAACACAGGACGCAGTCAGGCAGAATAATCAGAACTAGTTTATGATTTCAAAGTGCTGAACAGAAAATCCAGTGAACCAAAGAGAAAGAAAAAAAATAATCAAACAGGAAACTCAAACCAAAGAGGGACATTGAAAAACAGCAACTTTTTTTCTTTTTTGTTTCTCTTCTTCAAAAAACAATGCACAACTCGTACCACAATATTTGAAAAAGCTAAAAACACTTCAAAATATTAGTTTTGTATATATATATATTTATATTTATATCTATATAATTTGCTTTTTTCATATTTCAAACTGCCGCCGTGAGTGAGTGGGTGGTGGAGGCCCAGGGAGATCCCCATCGAGCCACAGTCTGAGACACAAACACAGGTCGAGCTGTTTTGACAGGCTATGGCAGCTCTTGACAGCTTATAACACACCATGCATATGATCCTGGCTTCTCTAAGCGTACACACAAAGACAGTATGCAACCATGTCCTCCACACTCTCACACGGCCTCCACAATAGAAACAAATAGAAAAAGAGCATGACTGCGGAATGTTTCATCCCTGGACATACAGCTATCTGTCGAGCACCCTCCCCTCCCCGACTCACCGCCGTCCTCCAGGGGAGCAGGTAGGGTGTGTGTCTGTGCTTCTAGCCCTTGTCAGGGTGTAAGTGCTTCAAAAGCCAATTTTTGTCCACGTTCATTCCTCCATACATCTACTTGACCTATGCTTTATAAATGAGTTAATTTAATAAAAAAAAAACATACTAGAGCAAGTTCAAGTCTGGGTGACTCTGTCATCAATCGTTAGTGCACAGTATCTCCTTTGCTGTCTAAAGCCAGGCATGGACTGTCTCTCTTTTGTTTAGCTGCTGATAGTACAAGACAAGTCTCTGAGTTAAAATAATTTAGAGTTTGAAATTAAACCATTACTTCTCCACTTCTTCCTTTTGTGGTGAGATAGCACTTAAGAAATTGCACTTAGAATCAAGAGCCCAACTCAACAGCCACTTCCATGTGTTTATGAAATATCTGTGTCTGCTTTGTGATGTTTCTGAGTGTCTATGCTCACGCTGTCTGACCTCTGACATTTCAGTACATTTTCAGTATGAAAACGCCCCCTTCCTTCTTTCAGAAGGAGGATGTAGAACACACAGCGACTTGTGTTTCACTGGGACATCGAACACAGTTACACCACCCCTTCCCTCTCTACTCAAAAGAAATCCTCATATTGGATGAGTCAGGCCAAAACACAGATGAACAGTACTCATAAGCCTTCTTTCTTTTTTGCTGGATGAACTGCCACCCAGACGGCGAGAGGACAGTAAAAAGTATTTTTTCTGTTGTCCATCTCAGCCTCGTCATCCTCCCCCACATGAGAAAAACAGGAGGATCAAATAAAAAGTGGTAAAGCAGTTGAGTAATTGTCTTTTAAACTGGTGAAAAGCGTTCAGTTGGTTTTCCTGTTGAGTGAAAAGCATTTGATTGGCTCTCTGCTCTGCATCAGTCAGAGTCGAGTGAGAGTCTCTCTGAATGTGTGCGTGCTCCTTGAGGGGTGGGGGGGCCTGAACAGAACGTGACGTGGGTTATTTCTCTGTGTGGTCAGCCCGCCCATCAGTAGGGCAGAGTGTCCAGGAACCTGTCAATCAACGGAGGGGGCTGTACCAGGTCCTCCAGCTTCAGGTAGAAGATTCGTTGAAGGCCCTGGGTCCTCTGGGAACGGAGCTCTGCCCTTAAACCCAGAATACGACTCAGAGGGGGCGCAGCCTTGGACGAGGAGGAAGCAGGGCCGCAACCCAGGTGGTCTCTGAGACAACAAATCACTCTATTCTGCAGCTCCTCAACCCGCTTTGAGTCCTTCAGACCTGGGACTTGCTCTGTGGATGGACAGACAGAGAAATTAGGAAAATAACACATTAAACAGCAAAAATTGCATCCGTTAAAAAAAACCCACATACATCAGAGCTCATTCAGCTGACAGAGCATTAGCTACATCTTCTTTTATATTGAATTCCACCTCATTAGCCGGTATAGCTAATGTTCTTAACAGGCCTTAACTTGTCTCACTCACTACAGATCAATACGCAGTCTAACCTAATAAGCCCCCTGTACACTGTGTACACACACACACACACACACACACACACACACACCTACACTCAGACACACACACACACACACACACACACACACACACACACACACACACACACATATATAGCCTATACAATCATTTGAACACACAAAAACACACAAATTGTCCCTGCAATTTAAGACATTGACAGAAACAAAAGTGTTCAACAATTAGCTGATTATTCGGCCCTCTGAGCAGCCAAATTAAATTAGAAACACACACACACGCACATACACTGCTGCCCATAGCAACTCCTGTGGCACCCGTACCAGGCTTAATGTGACACTAACTCATTCTACAGAGAACAGGGTGTCCAGCCCCACACACAAACACACATATATACAGGCACACACACACAAGCCAGTCTGCAGGGAGGCTGTCACTAAGACCAGTCTCACTTTGAGGTATCCATTATCTGAAGCTTATTTATTGTTTGTTTATGTGACTCTTTTGTTTGTTCTGTGTTTGCTGCGACAGAGTCACTCCAGCCCTCCTTTCACGGCAGCTTTCAGACCTCTCACACACTCTCGCTTCCCTCTCTTTCCCTATCCCTTCTTTCTCTATGTAGGCAAGCTCCCGGGGAGGGATCGATGACTGCCTTTCTGCAGGGGCCACTCTGAAGCGGTCGATCGCCTGGTGGCTCTGGCGGCTCTGTCGTGGCAGTGCTCTGTGTGCTTTACCGAGGTGGCAGAGAGCCACTGAGAACAGAGCAGACGCCATTCCAGAGCTGTGCTCCACGGTGGGCTGGTCGATCAGGCACAGAGTTAAGTGCTCCCCCAGAGAGTGAGGATGGGGTTGGAGGGCTTAGACAGAGGAAGAGAAGGTGGAGAAAGAGGAGGAGGTGGCGGGGGCAGAGTGAGGTAAGGAAGATGAGCGTAGGGGGGAGTGGTGTTTTACCCATTACACACTTATACAGTGTCTGAGTCTGATGTGAAAGTGTAAAAAATGAAATGTGAACACTTAATTGCACAGGCCTCCTCTGTCACCTTTGGCTACATTTGTAATTGACTATTTCTAATGTACTTTACCGATCACTAAATTGTTGTCTCTTCTGTCGCGCCTCAGACGTGTGGTTGCAGAGAGACCTTTGACTATCCCTCCATTTTTCACACATGGACACTGATTAGAGGGCCAGGTGTGAGGCAGGTGCAGCAGGTGCTCCAGGATATCGGGTTCTTGTTTCAGGCAGAGATGTGTGAGAACAAGCATGCACATGTGTGTCTTTGAGCGTATGTGTGACGTTAGTGGACGTATCCACCTGATCACTGTCACATTAAATCACCCACAGGCAAAGCTGTGGATAAAGGAAAGAAGGTGTCTGTGGATTTGTATCTATATATTTACACATGAGCAGCTTGTATGATTGACAATGTTTGTCTGTGGACAATGGAGAGGGGCAGCTGACTTTTTTTTGTCAACCTCATTTATACTTTATCTTTTTTATTTGAATTTCTCCTGATGGTGATTTTGAGATTTGAAAGTCACTGACTTGTGTTTTTACCTGTGAGTAGTACAAGGGCAGCCAGGCAGGCGAAGGCGGAGGCGTCCAGGTTTAGGCTCTGGAGGTGGGTGGAGAAGTCCCGGATGGAGTCCAGCCACTCTCCGAACCCACGAAGGCACTGGAACCTGTGCAGCACCAAGCCATTACAGAACACTAGTTTATCCTCCGACAGCATCGACCTGAGACACAGAGGAAAAAGGAGATGAAGAGATTTGGTTAGATCTCTCTTCCAATGAAACACTGCATTTTCCCTCATGTATTGTAAATATGGCTTGAGATACTGGGGCAAGGAAACAATTACAATAAAAACAATGAGAAAACCAGGCAGTATGTGCACTCACACACAAACGGGATACACATCAAACACAGGCATGCAGCTGATTAAGGTTGTGTTTTCCAAATTATAGCATTTTAAAACATTCCTTCTGGCAGAGCGGGGTGAGTGGGTTAGGGCAGAGTGCTGCTCTATGTGTGTGTGTATTTGCAGATAGGTAAACTGCTTTGGCTTTAATGTGCCCGGGCTGTGGTGAGCAGTGGAAACACAAAGCCTTAATGAGGAAATGAAAAGGCTTCTTAGACGCATTTAGCCATCAGTTACTCACGACACACAACATCCCACTCCTTTACCATCGAGCAGAGGGAAAGAGAACAAGCAGTGAATGGGGAGGGCTATGACTAGTCTTTATTAGTGCCTAAATGAAGAGCGTGGCTCTCTTCAGAGAGCGAGAAAAGGTGTTTTGTTGGAAGATCTCAAGGAAATGGGACATGGGCAGAAAGTGTGTGCTTGAAAAACAGCTGATAGATGAGAGAAGAGAAGAGTGAGCGACAGTGGGGATGGGGGGAGAAGAGGGGAAGCCTCAAATCACATCCCGCACATAAACATTGGTTTAGCAGTTATGAGAAGCGGACAAAATACCATTTATGTTTAATTATCCTTACTGCAGTTTAAAAGACGGACTCCACCCACCATCAACAGAACACATGCACACAAATGCTCTCGAACATCACCAGTTCCGTAATTTTTACAGTCAAAAATACCATTCCCCTTCTATACACACAAAAGGTTCAGAACTAGCCGTCAGGGCCAAAATGGTCACCCATGACCTGGAGAGAGGGGAGGGAGAGGGGAGAAACAACTAATAGTAAAGGGGAGAATTTGAATAAGAAGCTGGGACGGGTGCAGGTGTTGGGAGAGATTCTAAGTGGCAAAATGGGAGATGCTCATCACCTGTTGCTGAGGGAAGAGACTGAATTTCTTGATCTCTGATAACGTTTTTATGCTATCAGTCTAATGGTTAGTCTTTTGACTCCTGGAACTTTATTATGTCCCTTAAATTCCCCCTTAAATGGCTTCAATGTTTTATGCAAATTATAGAGTCTTAAAGTTATGGTGTATTCTCGATCTGCCCATTGTATTAGTGCACTTATATTAACCAAATTTCATTGGTTGCACCTCTTTTTTTTAAATATAAAAATATACATTTTTTTCATATATTTTATTTACCCACTTCCATCAAATGTAGCATAAAACAATGTGCATTTTTGGGATTTCTAATAAAGGTTTTGTGTTTGTGAACAATGCTTTTTGACACAATGCATTTAAAATTATGAATTGAGGGATAAATGTCTGCAAGGTGGAATATATTTAATCTTTTACTACAAATTAATGTAAAACTGAAAAAAAACACATGTTAAGTATCGTAAACTCTGAAACACAATAGAATATGAGGCCAACTCACTATAAATGTGTGTGAGTCCGAGCTGATACGGTCTGAATTGTCCTGATTGAGTAAATCCCCCTCTGGTACACTGAGCTACTACCAAGAGACAAAATTCTATTTGACCCATGTCTGATAGTAGCACATGAGCAAAACTACGCAGACAGGCTGGCAAACAAGCAGCCAGGCAGATGCACACACACACACACACACACACACACACACACACACACACACACACACACACACACACACACACACACACACACACACACACACACACACACACACAGCTGGATGTCTGCCACACATTCCACTCACTCCTGACTACACTGTCACCACGGTAATCAACCAATAACCACAGAAACTGTTTGGTAACGGGGTGCTTACGGCAATGCCGACCCAGAAAAGCGGAGCAAATTTACTCTACACACACTGAGCACACACACACACACACACACACACACACACACACACACACACACAAACGCACACGCACACAAACTCACAATCATACATAGATATGCTTGAGCAGAGGTCTGCAAGGCATCTGAGTTCAGCACAGGGTCATTGTAAGGTTGCGTCAACAATGAGATGGGAGCGTGGACCTCATCCTTTGCACTCACGGAAGACAGATAAAGTTAGACAGTGCTGTGCTTGTGTGTGTTTTCCTCTGTGCCGTGGGAGTTTGGCTGATGGGAAGATGAGCCGTGTGCGTGAGCATGTGTGCGTTTGATAGAGGCCCCTATGAGTCCACCATTTAGCATGAGTCAGAGTCGCAGCCTGATCCCCCTCCTGCTGGGACTGTGATGCCACCACCCATCCTCTACCCACCCTGCACCTGGACCTGCACCAGGAGGAGGAGAGAAAGTTGGGATTCTACATCATCAGTGTGCGTGAGTGTGTGTGAGTAAGTGTGCTTGAGTGTGTGACTGTGTTGGTTTTCTGCACTAGACGACAGCACAGACAAAGGGATGAGCTTGTAGCCCAACCCCCGTCCTCCCCATAAATTTAACCAGCCACATGCCTTACGAGAACAGACCAGTAACCCGGGGCAATTCTGAGGCAAAGATGGGCAAGGGCAGTCATAATGGCACCACAGGTATCCACGAACAAGACACACACATGCTCACACACACATACACACACACACACACACCCACACACACACACACACACACACACACACACACACACACACACACCACTGGATGCATGAAGTAAATTAAGTCGATTCCCTTTTTTTAAATTTCACTCAGCTGAATTGAATATGTATTTCCTTCCATAACAGCCCTTTTCAGTTTCTCAGCTGATTAGCTTTTAGATGGAATTGATCCTGTCAATTCACAGTTCACAATGTTAGCACAGTTTTAGCCCGCAAAACATACACAGAGCTCTCTGTGCGTCAGATATCAGACGAGCGGACCGGAACTCTGTGGGTGTAGCTGCTGTCATAGCTGTAGACTCCATTCATAATTTGCTTCAAATGGCGATTACTCAGATCCACTCCTCCTACTCTGGATATGCACTGCAGCAGCACACGGCTTTGCCAGCACAGTTACACGCTGTACTGTAATGGAAAAGGATATGCCTGATATAACTGCCTGTTGATCCTGGGCCAAAGGAAGTAAACTTTCTGATAAAGTCATAGGTGTGTATTTTAAATCTTCTGGAAGAAGTTTGAGATATGCACATATGGATGGAGACTTGGGCACATGTTTAAAAAGTGAAAATAAATGTGCTAAAGTTGTCATCTATCGGCTTTTTGTTCTGGCACCAAACAGGCTGCATCTCCCCTTTCTCACCTGTGAGCCAATCGCAGGACAAACAGCTCCAGGAAGGCAGAGTCAATGAGCAGGTTTTGATCGTCGCGCTGAAGCTCGGAGAACCCGGGCAGCCGTTCAGCCCAGCATCGTGTGGTCTCCATCGAGATGGTAAGCAGCCTGTAGAAGAGCTGGATGTGCTCAGCATCTGAGGAGGAGGACGGAGGGTCGGCAGCACTGAACTGGTGGATGGAGAGAAAGAGAGAGATAAATTACTGAATAAACTCCTCAACAAGCCATATTTCTCACTGAATGCATTTTCTTTGACTAAAATTAAAAAAGGGGGTGTTGGGGTACCTGGCTGTAGTCGAGGTCACGGGGTGTGCAGTGAGAATAAGCCCTGAGCACAGCGGCGAGCAAGCTGAGGGGTGGAGATGGAGGAGACGCTTCTGTCTGCAGGGGGCTCTTTGGTTTGGAAGGCAGACGGCCTCGGCGCCCCTTCAAGCTATCAGTACGAACCACTGTGAACAAGATATGGAGAGTAGACAACAGTCAATAATGAAGAGGTTGTTCAGTTGAATCTGGTAATATTCACGCATGCATACACAACAGGAACTTCTATTCTCCAACTGATAGGCTTGTTATCAGTTTTTTATAGCGGTAGAATTATGACTGAGGCTTTTCATCACAGTAGCTCTCCCAACCTTCCCACAATCCCTACACAGGAGCCCACTAGCCAGCAGATGGCAGTGGAACTGTTCTATGGGCTGCACGTGTGTTAACGGGATAGAGAGGTGTGTGTGTGTGTGTGTGTGTGTGTGTGTGTGTGTGTGTGTGTGTGTGTGTGTAGGTTTGCTTGCATTCATGAGAGCTTGTCTGTGTGTGAAACAGGTGAGAAATGAGGGCAGTATGACTGCCACACTTCACATCAGCAAAACATCTTTGATATAGCGAACAACAGTTCGCTATATCAGATGTGATGCCACAAATGTAGAGAAAGTGTCAGAATGTTTGAGCGCCTTTGAGTCTCTTTCAAAGCTTTAAAATCATCTGGATTGAAGAGTTTAAAAAGTGATGGGCGCTAATTGGTACAATGTGTATTCTACTTTGTCCTTCCACCAGAAAGAGAAAAAGTTACTGTTCCATGGATGTGTGTGATGCTGCCACAAGCCATCTCATTACCGGCCTATTAAACCCTGATTGCTGAGACAAGCTTCATCATCATGGACTGGAGGTCAGATTTGTGTTGCACTATGGTGTGTGTGCGCTTGTTTGATTAGAAAGTGATGTGTGGTCACTTAGTTTATCTTACCTTCCTTCACCATGCCGACACTCAGACACTTCTGAAAGCGGCAGTATTGGCAGCGGTTGCGTCTCCTCTTGTCCACGGGACAGTTCTTACTGGCCAGACACACATACTTGGCGTTTTTCTGCACGGTGCGCTGGAGAGAGAAGAAACAGACATTCCGATAAACACAATCATCCAACTAATATTTGATTTGTTTAATTCAATTTCTGTTTTTTTCTCTTCCCCATCAAAGAATGAAAGCAGAATCTCGCAGGTCAGATTTTAATTACGCTCTGAAAGGCGGCGTTGACATCAGTATAATTAGATAAAATTAATTTCCCAACAAGCCTCGCCTGCAGGAGGGACAATTTTATTAGCGCTGGAGCTGACAATGGGGACCGAGCGCGTGGCGTGCCGAGGCGGGTCCCGCGAGACTGGGGGACAGCGGCCGTAAGAGCTGCGTGATCAGATTGCTTGTGAAGCTCGTGGGTCAGTTCATGGTACCTCCGGGGCCTCGCGCATCGCGCCTCACTCAATGGGCCCCGCGGGAGCTGTTTTCTCCTCGGCTGGCTAGCGCGATTATTACTGACCTTATTAAAATGAAATCAGAAACGGGCCACGTGGGGGCCGAATGAGCTCCCCGCGTGCATCAAAGGCAATATTAAGTTAACAGAGTAGCCTAGTGATACCTGTCCGCAGTGTGAAAATGAGGAGAGGTGTGCAGTTTGCTAATTATTCTTAATATAAACAAACCACCGAAATATACTATCAGTGCTCGAGTAACTTTGCCCGGTGAGGTCTACTGGCATGCTGCCAATCTTTACAGACGTTTTTGGATTAAAACTCTCACTGGGCAAGCCTCTGCCTGGGGTGCAAATCTGTTACAACGATACGATTAAAATTACACCATAATTACTGTCATTTGCAAAGTGTTTATATTTATACTCTGTCATGCTGTGACTCAAGTAGTCCACTCAGACAAGACAGCACCAGAACAAACTCCAAATTAAGCAAACGGAACACGGAAAGTGTCGCAGCTTCCCCTCTTCTTTAACGCCTCTAAAACACATCAAAACAAATAAATCCAATTAGGAACCCCTCGCGCCACACATGCCCGTGCCCCCGGGAGACCAATAACACACCAATTATTCCATATGCTCCGGCGCGAGTGCGGAACTGGCGCGTAATGGGCGCCAGCGCCGGATGAGAGCCGTTGCCATGGCACCGCAGATCGCTCTGAATGAATCCCTCTCATCCCTTCAATGGTCAGTGACCCGCGCGCGCGGGGATAAGTTAGTTATGGTCATTAATGTGTTTGAGGGAAAATAGCATCCGTTTAGTGGGGGACCGAACTAAACATGAAGCTGCATGAGAGGCTGCTTGACATTTATTTACACCTTTACAACTCTGCACCGAGGCGAACACAGAGTGTAAAGACATCACCACAGTCTTTCTTGCATGTCGTCCAACAGAAAAATCAAATTAACATGCTTGAGTTCAACTTTTTGTGTGGATCGATAACTTTGAGGTTAGGAATTTAAGGGTAAACATGATTATTTTGTTTCCAATAAGAGCTTGTGTTTTTTTCTGCAGCAGGTTGTGGGTTCAGGTGAAAGTGGTGTAAACTGAGTTTAACCTGTGGTTAGTTGAGTATAAGTTCTTCCCCTCAGTGACCTCAGGGCCGTATTTCTGATAAAACTACTTCCAATAAAAGCCTGAGTTTGAAATGATCCATTAAGATTCTGAAAAATTAAGCTCTCAAGAGCTGGCCTGTCTCTCTCCACTGTGTGTGTGTGTGTGTGTGTGTGTGTGTGTGTGTGTGTGTGTGTTTGTGTGTGTGGTTGGGGCTCTTGTGACCTTGCTTTCTAATAAGCAGCGTGGAGCAAGACTGGCATCTCAGAGCAGAGACACTACATATCAGAGCTAATACACTAACTAACTATAGTCACTGATAGTCAGATCAAATTATCTCAATATGGTTAGCAAATCTGTAGATCCTTCTTGTGCTCTGTACATTGTGCACCTATTTAGGCCAGCTTGTGTGTGTGTTTGAAAGCATGGCTTATATATTGTTCTAGTTCAATTCATCTCATCCTTCTTGTATTTACTTGTCGCTGAATTTCACTTTGAGGGCAAGAAATGACTAATATAAAATGTGCTTGGTATCAGAAACTGAAATTTTAGGGTTGCAGTAATGTTTGTGTGGGCAAGGACTTAATTCAAGTGAAAACATGTTCAGTTAAACGTTGACAGTCAGAGTTGAGAGTTATATGCACTGAAAGCACATCCACAAATGCATACGCTTACAGAAGCTCACATGCTGTGGGTATTATGGGGGCTGTATGGAGGCATGCAGAGGCAGATTGTTGACATGTAACATGTGCTAATAGCCTGAGCTTGAATTAAAAGCCTTTAGGGACTTTCTTCCCCCCTTCTCCTCCCTCTGTCTCCTCTATTCCCTCCAATCCTCAGCTTCTTAATCAGAGGCAATCTCTCTCTCTGTCTGTAGAGGAAGTGAAAGGGTGGTTTGTAGTTAAAGAATTATGTGTGGGTATCTCTGAGCTGATTCAATTGTTTTCTTTATGGAAAAAAAATAGACTTAACTTTTAAAACCGGATTCATAGTGCAAAGTAGTTCTCCTACACATATATATGACTGTGCATGTGTGTGGGTGGTTGCATTTCCTGAATGAATTAAATGTTGAACTTATATCCATTTAAGTGATATAGTTTTGTGCATATTAATATATTCTTCCATTCTGCAACCTTTCTGTGACTTGCATGCTGTGCAAGCAGTGGAAAATAAAAATGATGTGCAATGAGTTGAGCTGATCGTGTGTTTTGACTGATAAAAGCACAACTAAAGTAACTCACTAGGACAGTGCATAAAACACATCACTTTTTAATAGTATTTTTTGTGTCCAGCATAATGTTTGTATAATACTAACAGCTGAGATCTAGTTTTTAATTCAAAAAATAATTCTGAATAGGTTTAATTAATTAATGGAAACCAGTGAATGGACTACATTATTTTGCAAAAAAATAATAAATACAGGGAAAAAAAACTATTTGTTAGAGCTAAAATTAATTCACAGTGAAAATGTGCCTCAAATTGCACTAATGACATAACAAATTACAGAAAGCCTCTACTATGGTTTAATGTGTAATAGCCATTCACAAATAATTAATTATAATCAGGAAAATATTTTTAGTGGACAATAAAACCATCAGGATAATGGAGGTAATGTGCCTGATAATATGAATATTAAAAAGAGCAGGTGTTTGAAAGGCATGTTTCCGTTTCTGCTGTTGCATCCTGTATTCAGGGTGAAACAGACTGAAAAACATGTACATGCTTATATTGTATGAATATGTTTGCTGTGTGGATATGTTGTGTGTGCATGGTTGGTTGCATCTGAATGTGTGTGTAAAGGAAACATAGTGACATTTGACAGGCTGCTGAGCACTGCAGCAAGCAGACAGCCTGCGGCTTGCTGCCACCAGACGCTGCTTTCATTAATTACTAAATAAAAACAAATTGTGAAACTAATTGAAAAGAAGGATAATTCATTTCCACATACCAGAGGCATTATTCAATTACCTCTGTGTTTGCCCCCTCCTTCTTGCTGTATCTTGTCTCATGCAGCCAATACAATGCTTAACAAGTGTGCCAGAATACGTTAGGATGCAAAGAAATGCCTTCAATGACTAACTGTGAGTTTGCTGTTATTTGAATGAGGTAGTGTACCACATTCACGTGTCAGAGAAGTTTGTCATTATGTCTAAAAAAAAGAATTGTGTGTATGAACACGTGTGCGGTGACATAGGATGTGAGACAGTGAGCTGAGAGGCGTTAGATTTGAATCATTTTACGGACCAAATCTTAAACTGACTCATCTTGTCCTCAGTAATATGTCAGTGAAATGTGGTCAATTTCGTGGCCACCGATTCACTACAAACACCCTGAAAGGAAACTTAGATTTAAAGGATTCCTTTTCCACTTGAATCATAGCACGGAGGGAAATTTCCCCTGTTTGTATTTGTGTTTTTTATCATTCTGTGTTCTCACCTAACAAACACACACAGACCATGCATACACACAAGTTGCCCACTTGGTTGCTGGGAGAGACGACCCCTGTGGGTGTGTTGTGCTTTCATTATGACTCTGAAGACGATTTAAAGAGCGCAGAGACGAGTGCAGAGAGGGAGCGAGGCACCCGCAAGAAACATGTTTCAAATCAAATATGTCAGTCAGTTTACAGCTACTTCACAGCTACTGGGTGATATTTTAAGGTGGAATGTTAGTTGTGAATGTGAGTGTGTGCGTCTGGTTGTGTGTCTGTTGGTGGGACTTAAGCCACAAAGGAACAGGAGGAGTGGGTACTTAAAATACATTTATGGAGTATAAAGAAGAAAAGTAGTTACTTCATAAATGGACAGAGGCATCGTTGTAGTTTTAAGCTTTGATGAGGCAACACTCCTAATGACATATTTGCCTTAAGGGTTTTTTACCTTGAAGAAGCCCTTGCAGCCCTCACAAGTGCGTACGCCGTAGTGCTGGCAGGCTGCATTGTCCCCACACACCGCACAGGTGCCCTCTCCTTGGGGGCCACGCGGGGGAGGCGATGGCAGGCTGTCTCCTAGTAGGGGGCCACAGGGCCCAAGAGCCAGGGAGCGGAAAGCGAGGCTGCTGCCCCCAGCCCCGCGGTGCAGCTGGTACATGGGCTGCTCCAGGGGTGGACAGTGAGGATGGGAGACAGAGGAGGAAGAGGAGGAGGAAGAGGAGGAGGTGCGAACCAATCCTCCACCCAGGCTCTCATAGCCGCCAACGCTGCCGCCACTGTGGGGAGGCGAGTGCTGGTAGAAGTGTGGAAAGCGGGGCGACTTGAGGGGGCCCGACTCCAGGCTGGAGCCCAGAGAGTGTGGGTGCGAAGGAGGGGCCAGGGGGTGCTCCTCCCACAGGAAGGAGGTGCCAGGCTGGGGCGGCAGGGACGGGGTGGTGGGAGTGGACGGGGGAGACTGTTTAAAGTACATGGTGGAGGAGGACATGGCCTCCAGTGGTGGAGCAGTCGGATAGCTCTCCTCCTCCTTTTTGATGGGCCTGTGTGTGGGCATCTGGTAGAGGCAGGAGGACTTGGGCTCGTAGCTCCCCTCCACAAAGACATTGAAGCTGGGTAGGGAGGTGGTGGCGGCGGCAGAGATCTCACCACCACCGAGGTCCAGCTTCGTGTAGTCAGGGGTCATGAGGTCAGAGCCGTAGCTGTCGCCCTGGTAACTGAAGGACTGGCCAGAGTAGGCTGAGCCTGGAGGGACGGGCCCGTACTGAGCCTGCACACAGGGCATGTCTGCCAGGGAGACAGAGGACACATGCAAGTTAGAGCTGCGTGGCACGCCAGACCACATGTATTCCAAAAGTTTTCAATCAAAGCATTTTATTGGTGTTAGTAAAGTACAGCTGTATTGCAACAAATAGCCAGTGAGGAAATTACATATTAGTTAACCACTGATGTAAACAGAAAAGCAGGACATCAAGAAGGAGCTTGCCCACAGAAGACAATACAGAAAGAGCCCTTCAGTAAATCTACTAGATGAAGGTAGACACATGCAGGGATAGTGCTGAACAGGGTCAACAATTAAACAGTGCATGACTAAAAGTTTCTGCACAGCTTTATTGGAACAGGCAGTTTTCTCAGCTCTTGAGGTGTCAGAGATTTCGCAATGTTATAAAACTTTTCTGAATGCACCTTTTAAGGAATATGAAAATATTTCCATTTACTGCCATTTACTCAATTTCCTGCTTGCACCTCCCTGAATAAGTAGAAACATTTGCAGTACGCACACACTGTCGCAGACACTGCCGATTCTCTCACAGTTAGTTCAGTAAGGGAAGCTGCAGTTCATCAGTGCGCAACCCTGAGAAAAAGCTGTCAAAGCAAAGATCCAATCCACTCCACAGACCGAAATGCTGAAGTATCTGCAACCAGGGTGTGTGTGTGTGTGTGTGTGTGTGTGCAGGATTTGTGTTGCACGTGTGTGTGAGTGGGTGTACTCTGGTTAGTCAGATGGCAAAGCAGATGAGATAACATTAAATAATAATGGAACCCCATGGTTGAGCTGGATGCTTGCTGCAGAACCCACACAAACACACACACACACACACACACACACACACACACACACACACACACACATACACACACACACACACACACACACACACACACACACACACAGACTCAGATATTTCCTTTAACTGCAACAGACGCCAGTCGGTATGTCTTGAGTTTTTCGCTTGATTTAATTCCGTCACAGCAGCAGGCCACCACCTCATCATCTGTGTGTGCGTGTGTGTTTGGACTATATGGTCTTGTCTTATCAAACCCCTTACGTAATACTCTCCACCAGTGTGTGTGTGCATGATGAGTGTGTGCGGGCTAATCAGTCATGAGTGTCAGCGCAGCTAGGGTTTTGTGGTGTTTGCTCGTCGCTCCTGAGCAGGGAACTGTCAACACAGCGCAGCTCCCATTGACGCTCAGCATGCGCGCGCTCTGCCGTAATCGCCCTCGTTCAACGCGCGTCATGTTTGTCTAGTCAAATATGGGACACATCGGGTCCTGCTTTTGTTATAGCGCTCACAAATACCTCAATCCAAACCTACGCACTCAGGCAATCACAGCCCCCCCTCCCCCGTTTATAGAAAAAAAGAGGTTTCAATCCTTTTTCAAATAAATGAACTCCTCCATTTCTACATTTGTATTGGTCAACTAACGTCTACTAATAGGCTAATAATAATACATGTTGTCATATGTGCCTAGTAGCCTACCGTGCACGAATGTCAGTCATGGCGAAAGCAGACTGAGTGACACATTCATTTCAGTTGCTCTAACACAATTAAATTATTCCTGAGGGGCAGCCTGCGATTTGGCTGTGGGGTTTCGAAGAACAAAAGGATGACTCAAAATGTTAATTAAAGAAAATAAGGGACACTCATCGATTTATTTATTTATTCATTCTTTTATTAATTTATTTATTATTTTTGTGGTTCTAACATGGAGAGAAAAGGTCAATAGAGAACTGACCTCTTAGATTTGACCTATGTGGTAAAATTATTATAACCCTGAAATTGATTTTAAAAGAATCCCAGCCTAAAACAACAATTTTATATCAAACTTGAACTGTAAATGATTTCTTCAAAATGAACTATTGGGTATAGCAGATAAAGCATCTGCAGACAAACCTACACTTTGTTTAAATGAGGATATGAGTCAAGTTGTAAGCCTACGTGTGCTTGACATCATTACGGTTTTTTTCTTCTTCTAGTAGTGACCAGCTCTTCAACCCACTCGGAAAAACACACATATGGGCGTCATGGGGGCTTTCTGGGCTATACCTAAAGTACTTTTGCAACTGATTAGAGGCATCAGAGGAAGGAATTTAACAGTGAGTGGAGGAGAGTACAGTGGTGAACTTTGTGACTCTCTGTGTTGTGTCAGTAGGTCAAGCCTCAGATCAGTGTTGGGCTTTAGTGTGAGTGTGTGTGTGTGTGTGTGTGTGTGTGAGTGTGTGTGTGTGTGTGTGTGTGTGTGTGTGTGTGTGTGTGTGTGTGCGTGCGTGCGTGCGTGCGTGCGTGTGTGTGTGTGTGTGTGCATGTGTTCAAGACTGTCAAATAGATTTTATTAGCTATATGCACACACAATTTTAAAAAGAGGTGAATGACAAAAAGAGGGCCAATGTATATATACCAATATACAGGCCATCTACTTGACAGATGCTTTTTGACTGTGATGTTTGTTTATAGTGTGTGTCAGGTGAGGAAATATGCTTTTCATGACTTGTTTATTCATACACACATAAAGGCAAACACACACACACACACACACACACACACACACACACACACACACACACACGTTTTCATCAGTAATGATGTTCAAGATGTCAACATGAACCTGCATACGCTCATTCTGCCAATAACATGTGCCCTTATCCTAAGAAAAACCTGTAAAACCACAAGTGTTTGCAAACATCTCATCCTCTTTAGTGCTTTACATTTGGTGGTGTGCCTATCCTTCTCTCAGTAACACACACCACACACACACACACACACACACACACGCACACACACATGCTCACAAACATGCACCCTCTCCCTCTTAACCAACAATACAAACAGAATTGTATCCGTGGAGCATCTTTGTTTTCATGCCACTGAAGCTAACTTGTAGGAAACCTTCTACACTCCAACACCACCCTCAGATTGTCTTTATTACCCTATGCAAGCAGTGTGTGTGTGTGCGTACAAGCAAGAGGACAGACAACCCAAGCAGAGTCAGACACAGGTGGTGCAGCATTGAGGCGAAGGGAAACAGTCTCTAACCTCGAGGTGTGCATTTCAACTGGACAAACTGCAGCTGTTCCAATAACTGAGCGCGCTTGTTCATTGTCAGAATGCCATAGATCTAACAAATAAAAACATGAAGTTGCAGACATAAATACAAAGACAGTATTTTTTTTTGTCAGTGAATTATGAGATAAATTGGTTGGTTAAAGTGATTTTCATATATATGAACACATAGGCCCACACAAAAGAACACTTACACCACCACTAACCATATGTTAAATATCATGTTTTTTTTTTTTTTAATTTATCATGTTTTCAATTTATCCAGGACAGAAAGTATACTATGTGGAGATTGAATATTCCTTAAAATATTCCTATGAAAATAACAAGCCTAAATAAAAAATGTATGTAACTGAAACAGTACAAAAATATAGTATTAAGAGGATCGTTGTCTGACCAATGTGATTGGCCCCCAGATTTAGGCGTGCCTGGTCTCAGATTTCTTTTTGTCTAATTATTGAAATGTAAGTTCAGTCCGCATTTGCCAGCCACACAATTACTCACATACACGAGGGCACACAAGCTGACACTCTTGCGCACAACGAAAAGGTTCAGCATTGTTTTTGATTTGCTATTGAATTTTAAACACAGTATACAGAAGTTAAAATGCAACCTATTACATACTTTTACCTCTAAGTTGACAATACACTTTTTGGGGTCTGTTGTGCATTTGTTCATACAATAATACACTAAACATAACCAAACACCTATCACACCAATAGGTGTACAAAAGCAGACCTAATCCACGCATTTACGAGAAAAGAGATTACGTAAAGAAAGAAAGAAAGAAAGAAAAAGTAAAAGATTCGATGAAATGTAAAAGGAAGGGCTGGGGTCTTACCTGGTGAAAGAGCTTTGCGCTGAATGGTGCTGAGTGTCCGGGATTGAGGGCTGGCGTGGCTGCAGCCGGGACAGGGCTTCTGGAGCGGGGAGGATTCGGCGGGCGTCGCAAAGGTAGTCTCCGATCGCCGGTGCTCCGAGCTCGGCTGGGCGCGCTCTTCCGAACCTGTGTCTGGAGGAGAGATGTCTGGGTTACCGGCAGTGATGTGGCGACACGCTGAATAAAAAGGTACGCACCGTGATCTCACTCAGTGATCATCATAAGGCAACAATATAAAATTGTATCACACTTAAGTTCAGCAATCTAATCGAAGTTTACTATTTTTCAGAAGCAGGCTTACTTCCTACACTTCATTTCTTAAAAAATGTCGGACTTCATAACATTCTTACCACCTCAAAACATTTCAAATCCAAAGAAATATTGCTACTTTTTAGACAACAAGCCACAACTTGATTTTGCGCTTAAATAGAGGAAAACTATTTGCCAAAATGTAATCTAACAAATGAAGTGAGGAAATCAGATGAAAAAGAGCAGAAAGATGAAAGGGCATGCAAACTTCTGTGCCCATCAGAGCAAAATGCCAAGCGGTAAATCATTGCAATCATTCATGTAAATCCACTGGAAGGCAAAGTAAAAGGAAGATGTGCACATTAAAATGAAACATAGACCAACGTTGGCATTAAATATGATACTGGATCGGTGCTATAAGAGAATATTATGAACCACAACTGAGGACTTTTAGCTCATTTCAAGAATTACACATACGTGGGCGACAAGTTTCATTCTAACACTACGCTGTGCTCTATTATTATTATAACTCTAATTTTGCGCAACAAAAGACGTATTCAATCGGGTTAAAACTGTACACAACTTTTACAAATACAGACCTACAAAAGTGACAACTTGTATAAAAGCCGTCTTTGTCAATGCCTCCAGGCCATCGATGTTCTTGTTTCTGATCACCACCGTATTCGCCTGCTCAGGGTTCATCCAGATGCAGAGAGAAATCTAGAACTGTAAGAGTCGGACTTGAAACCAAATCAGTGGACTCCTGTGCGCCGTGCGCCTTCAACTCCCTCTCTAGCATGGCGCACCATGGCCGCCGGATTTCAAGGCACAGAGCGCCCCCTTTCTGTCACACACTCTCTTATAAACACACGCTCTCTCTCTCTCTCTGCCAGGCACACAGACCCTCTGGGATACGGTCAAGTCGAGAGACCACTCGATCTCCCAGTATGCATCTCAACCGACTCTCAGTGCTACAGGCACCTGTAGCCTGCTGTCATATCTTATCTTTGTGTCAACAAATCAAACTCCTCCACTTGGTGTCGGATAACATCCACTTTTCTCCAAACTATTACAGACCAATTCTGAGAGGAAACGTTTGCATGACTATTCGTCAAATGTGTTTAAATAAATAAAGAAGACAAACCAGAGTAAACAAACAAGTCAGGCTGTATAACACGTATTTGATTAGGGTTGAATTGGAACACACTCAATTATGTGTAGAACTATTTGAGTGCAGAAAAACAACTTTACGCCAATAAAGCTATTTGGTTATGGCAGTTTCAGAAATAAGATACTCCTTGATATACGCCAACATAGCCTCATTCTTTCATAAACTTATGAAGTTGAGAGCGCAACTGTAAACGTGCTCTTATCACAGCTTTTGTGAAGGGTTAAGAAAGTGACAATAAAATGGCATGTTGACTTAAAAAAGGAAAAAGATAAAAATAAAAAAAAAACAATTCTGCAAAGTGAGACATTCGGTCAGTTTTTTTCTTCTAAATGAGCAAAAGGATCCCCTCTCGCTTTCTTCTCAGGCCGAGCCGGTCGGTGGGGCTCTGGCCCTGCGCGCACCGGTAACCAAGAGAACGGCATAAGAGCTGCAAAGCACGCGCCCCGGAGCGCCGGTAGCCCCCGGTAGCCCCTTGCACCAATAACCCCGGACAGCGCGAGGCTTCCAGCAAACAGAGACAGAGAAAAGAGAGGACAAAAAGGAGAGACCAGAGAAATATGTGAGTACTGTAAATCAGTCCTGAGAGGGAGACTGTCAGAAGTCCCCTCGTGCGCGGTTGCGTGCGTGCGTAAACCTGAGTGTGTGAAAGAAAAAAAGAAAGAAAGAAGGAAAGAAAGATAAAACCAGAAAACAACCTAAATTCAGCAGTGGTAGTTTCTTATCACACATTATACGATTAGCACTAAGCCTCACTTCTGCTATAGAATACAATGTCTGTGTTGCCATCAGATGCTTCTAGGAAATACTTCACAGATGGCTTCAAAAATTTGATGTGGCTTCATGGTGAACAGTTAAGGGTATTTTCTGCGATCGATGGTAGGAGAAGCTGTGTCCTCACAGAGACAGTAGACAGTGAGACAGCTGATATTTGCGATTGGCCACCAGTCAGGGGACAGCTCACACTACATGACTGTTTGTGGAGCTTTAATCCTAAAAGCAAACCAGGGTTGAGAATCATAACGCTGTATAGGCTTCATTTGTGAAACAATATCCTACTGTAGTATATGGCCTATCAGTGACATTGTATACAAACACAAACCCGTATCCCAACACGCCACGTAAACTCATAAACAACACAACCCCTCAGAAAATCCAACATGATGAGGCAAAACAAAATAATAAAACCCACACATGGCATGAAATCAAAGAGCTTTAACTATCCTCTCTTTCAGCTTCTGAATGTAGGTTAGACTATTCTCCACTCAGACCATTAGTTCGTCTGACTCCACTATTCATTGTGTGAGTGAGAGGCATCTCATTTCCATGACAACCAGAAAGGATATGATACCTTCCCAACGAAAATTAAATTGAAATTCAGCTTAATTTTGCTATTTGGAGACACCACACAGGGACATACTGTACGAACAGCGTGTTGAAGTTTGACATATCAACAGGTTAGACGCACCAAGTTGGACAGAGCAGACAATAATGATAAAAAGAGTATAGATTCAAAATGACATATATATATATATACGTATATATATATATATATATATATATATATATATATATATATATATATATATATATATATATATATATACGTGTATATATATATATATATATATATATATATATATATATATATATATATATATATATATATATACGTATATATATATATATATAATTTAGGTCGCCTAATATGAACACGCGTTGCTGAGAGTTATGTTTTGGCTCTGAATGAGTCCGGTAATCTAACAAGTAGTCTACGCGCTGTACAGTAGAATATCAGAGACTCATTCATTCACAGTTTACTCACTGGTTTGCTGTAGAGGTTCCGTCTTTACATGTGGTAATAACCTCGCATGAAGTATCCCATTTCCATCCAGAATAATCACCAAGAGTCGAGTAATAGAGAGAATATATAAAAAGGTAGGCCTAATATTGCGGAGGATCAGGATGCATCGGCGACAAAAAGTTTCTTCTTCTTACTTAAAGTAGAAAAAACATGAAACAGAAAATTCAAAAATTCAAAACTCCCGGATATAAAGAGTGTGTCTTCGTCCGTTCCCGTGAGTGTGTCAGTGCTGATGGGTGCTTTGCAAAGTGTTGAGTTGTAACGCGGGTTTGTTTATGTGCGCCGTCTGAGCGGAGAAAGTGAAATAGTGCATTTATGTGGGCTCTGCCTCCACATAGAGCGGCTGGTATGCGCTACGTCAATGTGACGCCATGGGAGAGGTGACGTCACTCACTCTCTCTCGCTCTCTTTTTCTCTCCCCTACAGTACCAGACACATAAGCCCCGCTTGCAGTGCCAAGAGAGAGAGAGAGAGAGAGAGAGAGAGAGAGAGAGAGAGAGAGAGAGAGAGAGAGAGAGAGAGAGAGAGAGAGAGAGAGCGAGAGGGAGAGAAAGGGGCGGAGAGAGGATCAGAGGGAGTGAGAAAGAGAGGCGGTTGGTTTGATGGTTGCAGGAGAGGAAGCCGAGGGGAATCCGGCGGGCTAGCTTGCACCATTACTGATAAAGGCAGACACACGGTTTATCTGCCATGCAGGCACTTTATTTCAGACTATATTCTCACCGTTATCATTGAGAACTGTAAAAATAATTGTAATAATGATTTACTACAAACCTTAAAAAACGAATCAGTGAGACATGTAAGAGTTCACTTTCACTAAACACTTATCTAATCTCACAAATATGAGAAATGTAAGAGTAGCAGTGGTGAAAAGTAAGTAAGTACTGTATTGCACACTTTTATGGGGAGGTCAACTTTCCTTGATTGTTATTTAACTCTTATCCTTTACTATATTTTATGGATAAATATTGCACTTTTGCACTTATTTATTACTTTTCAGATTGAGATTATTTTTTCAAATAATGTTGTTTGTAAATATCATTTAGATTTTCTCCATAATGAGTACTTTTACTACGCTGTAGTTTAATTTTGAATGCAGGACTTTTATGTGTTATTATACTATAAGGTATAGGTATTGCCTGCACTTCCTGGGACAAATTAGCCTGGCTGTGAAGATGTTCAATATAGATTATGTTCCTTAAATCCACAAGAAGTCTTTGTCTTTGCTTTCTTATGGATATGTGTATGACCTTTTCTTATCTCAAGTTATTGTGTCCATTGTCAGGTTGTGTTATTTTGTGAAGTGAAATTATCTAACTAGATGATTCACCCTTTTCCCAATACAAATCAACTTATCTCAATTCACCACCCTAAAATCACATAGCAGTGTCCAGCCTTATTTCATCAAGACATTGACACTTAGGCTATTCAAAGACAAATCCTGACATAAGGGAAATTGCAGTGGGAGAAAATGGGATTATCTCATCCTATTAGTAGGATCATTTTTAAATCTAATAAATTACATTTTTAAGGCATATAACAACTTGTTAGAATGTTTTTTTTGTGTGATTTAAACATAAGTTTTTATTTGCTCCTCATCTTTTTAGTTTACTAGATAGCCTATGATTCAACAAAAGTTCTTCAATATAAAGAAAATGTGACTGAAGTTAATTTGACTCAGTCGAGGGTCGTGTTTAATCTAATTGCATAATCTAATTGATACAATTGGTTATGAGTGAGGAATACTCTCACCAACCAACACACCAAATAAATAAATAACCAAATAAGGTTGACGGGATATAAAAGGGAGAAGCCATCCTCCACAGCAACCTCAAAATTAAAAAACGGCCTCCGGAGCGGCTCAGAACAGTAACTCACAACAGCCAATCACGAGGCGCGTAACGTCCTAATTCCGACCAATGACGAGCTTTAGGGGGCGGGGAAGCCTTGACGCACTGAGGCTCGTGATTGACGCAAGCCTTGTTACTAAAAATAACTGGACGACGGAGGCAGGGTGAGATAGCAGAGAGCCCATTCATTGTCCCGGGGCGGGCCCGACTATTTCAGCGTTCCGTTTGTGATCCAGCCAAGCCAAATATAGTCGTAGACAGGTATTTTTAGCCGTACAGCGTGTCCCCGTTTTCATCCGCCAAAAGCGACCTGGGCGATATAGGATACCGTGAAGTGAGCCCCGGCTCCAAAATCAGCACACTCAGTGTTAACCTGTTATTCAGTAGGGCATAGTTTTACAGTCAGCTGATACAACCGTCATACCCAGAGAGAAACAACTGTCGAGGGTCACTCTCACTGCTCACAGCTTCTCTCTACCCGGGCACAAGGCTGGAGAAGCGGGGAATGAAAAGACCGTAGACCTGAAGATTTATAAGCTTCGGTTCGTCAAGCAGACACATACAACAGGTTTGTGGGTGTGATGATGGCTTGCAAGCTTCGCACAGCAGCGCTGCTTCCTCCACACCAGCTCAGCACAGACTTTTTTATTTTAGCTGAGAGGACCACTGGGGATAAAGCACTGTAGTCAGGATACACCTCTGCTGCAGGAGAAGTTTTTGTAATAATGGCGGAAAGTTGTAGGCTGAAGGCAAAAACAGCCGTGAAAGGAGAGCCCCGGGAAATCCCTCTCCACGTGTTACACCTTGAAACTCTCTTACGTGCACATAAGAAAGCCATTGCTTATGCACGTGTGCACAAAAGAGAGGAGCCCTCTTTGAAACACCAAAGCATACAATGACCCAAATTGTCCCGGTTTCTCTCATCCAAGTATGCAATGTAATGTGCAGAGCATCCAACATTCCAGTCATGCTAAGTTAGTTTGTAACATGCTTGAAGAACGAGTGGTGGTTAATGCTGGAGAACACTGGTCAGTCCCATGTGCCAGGATCAGCTGCAGGGCATGCAGATCACATGCCACTAGGCCCCAGCTAAAAAACAAACAAAAAAAACCTCCTTGAGTGACAGTGCATGAATTCATAATTTAATTTGATTAGAAAATGTCTCCCTTTAATTCACAATTTTCACAGTGAAACAGTTGTCACTAGTTTTGTTTCTGTCATCTAATGGGGGTGAACACTGGTTTGGTTAAGTGTGTGACAGTGCAGGTTAATTGCAGGTTGAATATTACACCTTTCATGGATAACTTCAAATTACTTTATTTGTCATGTGCCATCCTATCAGGACAGTTTTCAATACATTTGACTGTTAACTTAAATTCCGTCCCCATGGCTTATTAGTGTAAAACATATCCTATAGGCATAGATCACAAGTTCTTCTTCATGTCTGCGCTGTTCTCCCTCTTTTCAGTTTTAAAGCTAAATTTGGGTCATCCAGGGTAATCCCTTATAAATGGATCATTTATTTTATAAGGGGCTTTCCTATTTCTATTATTATTGTAAAAATTTAGCTCATTGCATGCCAATACCTCTGTTGTTAATGTTTGCTGTCAGTATCCATAAGCCTGCTTTGGTCATGTAAGGTAAACTGGATGAATGATGGATCATTTACCTATAAAAACAAGGCGTTTCTAGTAGTCTTTATAACTCATCGGCTTCTTTGTTGGTTCCCAGTCTTCCCTCTGTCTTTGTGTGTCACCTGGTCTCTTTCCTTCCTGCTCTCTTCCTGGCTGGTCATTGTATCAGGTGCCTCTGCTGTGACCACCTCACCATGGTGACGTGTAATCCAGATTAACCTGCTCTCTTATTCCGCCAGACATGGAAGTGATTAGAGATTATGACCGTGTCCTTTTAATAGAATTTGATGTGTGGGTAATTAACTGTGTCCACCAGCCTCGCGTGTCATGTGATTCTTTCACAAAGACAGTAATATACACAAACACAAGCACTTGTTGTTGTTGGTTTGATTCACATTCATTTCCTTGGAGACTCACCCTGCCTTTAACAATAACCGATACAAGCTTAACCTCAAACTAAACTTAATGTAAACCTAACCATAATTTTAACCCAATTTATAAACCTGAGATAAACTCACAACAATTCCACAAGTTAAAAAGTATAAATCTTTATATCAAACACTTTGTCCTCCATACATTCTATTTTTGTGCAATATTCCTTTTAATCAGCTGCATTTATTCTATCACTTTTGCAGTTTTACAAACAAGAAAAGGGAACAATCAAAACTTGCTGAAGACAAAGTAAATTCCATCTTCTCTTTAATATTTGCTTGACATTTCTTTTTCTGTTTTTCAGGGTAAAGTTCATGCTGACTGACTTCCACGTAAAGCTGGCAAGCAAAAACATCTTGGCTGAATGGTGAGTGCATCTTTAGAATCACTATTACCTGCCAGACAAATTTAATTTTACAAATCAAATTAATTATTTTTGTTCTTTACTGCTTCTAAAACTAATTATCTGACCATAAAGAATTGCACTGACAGGTTGAATGTCTGCTGCTCTGTACAGAACTGTTAAACCTCTGCAGGCTTGTCAGAGTTGTCAGATTTATGATCGAGGATTCCTTTGCATAAAAAGTTCCTCTGTGGGGCATCATGTGACAGTTGTCAGAGCACAGCTGTAGCATATACAGCGGTGTAGCATCTCCAGGCTTCCTGTACAGAGCTGCTGGTGGGCATATTGCACCGAGACACTCTGAACTCTGGCTTATCACAAAGCAGAAGTGAAAAGTGATTGTGTCAGTTTGAATGAGCTCTCTATGTCTACGGCCAAGGCACCAGCACTCAGCGCTCTGGTGACATTGGAGAAAGAGGAAAGCAGAGAAACAGAGGAAGGCTTTTATCTTCATGTCACCAAATCTGCTTCAACTGTACGTCAGAGTGCAAGCGAGGACGGGAAGGGGCGGGGGTGCGGGGGAGAGGATTGCTGGCGCAATGGCAGGGTGCTCAATGGTTGCATTCTTCCTTTCCTGTGGCCACACACACACACACACACACACACACACACAGCTACACCAGGGGGATTCCCCTCGGGAGTACCCAAGTGAAGTAATACAACCCATCACTGCTTTATCACACCAGTGCCCAAAGACAGGAGAGAGGAGTGTAGAGAGGTGTTCCATGAGCAACGGCACAGGAGGTGTACTGTATATCACTCAGGGATTGTGGGCCATTATGTGATGTTATCATGATGTGTTTTTACACTGTATTTTGTGTGTGTGTGTGTGTGTGTGTGTGTGTGTGTGTGTGTCTTGACAGAGGGAGAGAACGGTAGTGCGCAGCAGCTTGTGCGTAATGTTGTGTAGTTTCCCTCGCTTGTTTGATGGCAGATTTATCACTTGTCTTATTATTACCCTGCAATGAAATTTAACAGCATGATTCATAGCCCTGCGTACATTTTGGAGAGTGTGTGGCAGTGTGAGTAAAACCCAGCCCCTTCGTTTAGCAGCACATTTATCTGTGGTCTATTGTGCATGTGTTCATGAGTGCTGTACTTGCAATTTCAGGCCTCCACTGTGCATCCATGCATTTCTCCCTAAGGATTGAGCCTTAGTTTGCACGGTAACAAAGAAATATATCTATTATATATACATATATTCTTCTGCATTTACGCTGTCAAGTCCACGTTATCTTATGTGCACATGTGTAGAGTCAGGGGAGTAGACATGGTGGCTTGTTCTGACGGAGGTTCAGGGTCCTTATGTGTGTGACTCTCTTTACATCGGTTAAAAAACATCATAGACAGAAATATAATTTCAATGATATGAATAAGTGAATTCTGTCTTGATATGATTTAACATTTAACTTCAGAGGTGGACATAAAGCTGCTTATCAGTAAAACTGGCTTGACTCCTTTATAATAAATATTATTATGTGTATTGATAGCTTGTCTACACCCTTCTGGGTATACTGGCAGACAAAGCAGATATCTCTATTATCGTCTGCAGTTGTGTGCTTGGGCGGAACAGTTGACAGTCACAGACAGTATTCAACCAAATGGGTGACAGAAGTCGTTCAACGTTTAATGAGATGCTGCAGCAACAGTAGATCAGTAATTAACAGTAAGAGTTGTATTGTGGGCTTTGGACCGTTGATGGATGGTGATAGCAGTCATGTCAGTTACACAAAGGATCAAACAGATTGTGATCAGTAAGGATCCCATGTGGGTGAAGGTGCACTCATAATGTGCAACTGTTGACTTCAGAGGAACATAAACGGCAGTACAGTATGTATCATCAGTATCAGTACATCATGCCAATGTAAAGCTTGCTTATTGACATCCTGGTGTTACTGACAGAGCAGAACTTGACAAGAAAATGTTTGTCATTATATTAAAGTCCTTAAGTCCACTTGCTTATCGTTACTTCACTTGGGTGATGCAGATTGTATGTGGAGAGTTTGACACTAGAAGGCTTTTTTCATATTCATCTGTGCTCCTCTTGAAGTCAAGACATGTACATACATGCATGATGTTGTGATAAACAAAACCAGTTTGGAAGCCAATTGGTCAAACATGCAACCTGCGAGTAGGAGACACCTTGTCCAGCTGTTAAACTTTTGTAATGAAAAATATTTTGCATTTTCATAGATTCTGCATTTTTCAATGATGGAACAAAGATTAAAGCTTTTTAGGGAAAACCATATCAGACACAAATCATTATTATTAAACAAAGTATTTTTATATTTCTTAAACATCTCTGAGGGGGATCTTTAAACCTGTGATGCTTATGGTTTCCATATTCTGAACCTTTGTGTGCCAGAGGTTTGCCAGGCTACAGGCAGGAAGAAAACACACTCAAAACTCCCTAAAGGAATTGAACCCAATGGAATCTTGATATTGAGCAATCTCAGTCATTGCATCAGACGAAACATTTCGAGCACATGCCCCCCAGGTGTTACTGGTTTTGGACTTTTTGTATTCCAAATCTGTCTGGTTTTTAATTATGATCCTAAAACTGTAGTTACGCAAGTCATCTTGCATTAAAAAAGGAAGAAAATCCTGCTGATCAATACCTTTACACCTGCCAATCAGATACAGCCACTCACTTGTTATGTAAGGTTATTGGAAACAACTAATTGTCACTACTCTTAAGTTTACAACTTATACCAGTGGTGAATTTAAGTGTGTGTGGGTGTGATTTGTAAGATAGTTTGTGGAAATATGTGAAGAGTGGGCGTATGAGTCACCTTAGTGTAGGCAGTTGTTTAAAGGCCATTTTCTAGATGTCAGAAACAGGAACATGTATTAGTGTATATGTGTGTGTCGCATGTGTGATGTTGAGTTCAAGAATCGCAGAATTCCCCCTCTTAGAGTGTTTAGATGGAGATACCAGACAACAAACAGACAGAATCTCCTCGTGGCTGAGATTCACTTGAAAAGACACAGTGACCAGTGCAGCGATGGAGGATTACCCAAATATTTGCATGCAGTCTATGAATAAACATAATAGAAAACATGCTGCAGAGGGACAGCAATGATACCGTGGATGCTATTTTTAAGGTTTGGACATTTTTGCCCAAATGCAAAAGTTTGTATATGTATTTGAGTGTTTATATTAGTGTGAGAAACAGTTGCTCTTTCGTTAACCACATCTGGGCCCTGCTTTGGGGAGACACTTGCCACCTGGCTGAATGCCCTACACACCTCCTCTCATTCCACTCCCACGACTTCAGCCCAGGTATCTGCCTGACAGCTCATAATTGCAGTTCAGGCTAACTTTTATAAAGGAGTGATGACATTTTGGTAGCTGAGTCAGTGTCTTCGTCGCCCTTCAGATATTCAACACTTGAGCAGAATGTGTGTGTGTGTGTATTCTGTGATTTTTAATCTGCGTACAGGGTCTAAATATGTGCTCGGTGTTTGACGCTTTGCTGTGGCTCAGAGTAATATCATTCTGGGTCACACACTGACCACATGGGCATGTGCACGGCAGGCGAGACAGGCGAGCACACACACACACACACACACACACACACACACACACACACACACACACACACACACACACACACTTACAGATAAACAAGTGGTTGCATTTCTGCATGAGTCACAGTCGTGGGCAGAGGTGGAAAGTTTCCTTGTTTGGGCTATTCCCCCCGCTGACACTTTTGATACTTTCTTGAAGTATCTGATGTATCTAATGCTGTCAACTTGTAGTGGACAGTGGTTTCAGCTCATACCTGCCGAGAATACAGACATCCTGACTACTTTCCCTCCCTTTCTATTTGCTCATTAACAGAAACACACATCATATACTGTATCAATTATATAATATCAAACTATATTATTTCTTTTTGAAATTAAAAAATGCAAGAGGATACTGCTTAAAACAAATATTGTTACTACTTATACTACCACATTACTGCTACTACTACTACAATTTAGTTACTACTATTTTTGTGAATATAAAATATATAAAATATAAATGGTGCATTTATGTTTCATATGTAATCATGTAAGTCATTGCAGGTGAATATTTAATACTGATACAAACTACTTTTACTACTTATAACATACTTGTTTTGCAGGATTTTCACAACAGAAATGTGTTATTTAAAAGTGGACACATATCTTGTACAGTTTAAGTTTTTATGCATTTGGCAGAGATCTGCAACAATGTAATTAGTTAATAATTTGGCACCTAGTTTAGTAAGAGGTTTCAGTCATTTTTCAAGCAATAATTGCTGGTTCAAGCTTCTCAAACATGAGGATTAGCTGCTTGTTTTTTATAGTAGGTTAAATATTTTTTGTCTTTGGGCTGTTGGTTGTTTTAATTTTTGATGGGGAGAAATAAAATATGCATTGATCCTTGAACTGCTCCGGTTTAGCTGCTCGGCGGCCATCGGATCAGATTGTGGTTGGACTGGGCCGCCTCCAGGTGTGAAAGTGTGTAACCACGTGAACAGGGTGTTTGTGAAAGAAAAGAGAGTGAAACTTCTCTGAGTGAAACTTGATTAAAGGAACGTTAAAAAAAAAAGATCTAAAGAGATTACATCATCACAGTATATGTTGACGTTTGCATATTACTTGTCAACTGTTTAAAATCTCAGAGCTGGTTGACTTTGCGTCACTGACTAATCTAACTAATCTATGTTTCTAGACATTTATTCATTTATTCTTCAATTATACTGTACATCCAAGGGTTAATAAATACTATCAGTGCTGCAAGCTAAGCTTCAATTCACTCTCTTCCTCACAGTGTATGAATGAAATGCTTGGGATGCTGTGAATGAGACATAATAAGGTTAGGCTTTTTAAACTTCAGGTATGTGCAGCTGACCTTTAAAAAAGGGAACAGCAAATATTAGCTTGTAGGGAGGAACCTGTCTGATCATGTCTTTGCCTGTGGCTCTCTGTGAGTGTCCACAGTTGTATGTGTGCGTGGGTGCTTGCATGATCATGTAATATAAAAGCATTGTAAGTTTGTTTATGAGTTGACTCATGAAGTGTCATTTCATTTTCAAACCCATTCACCTTTGGTATGGTGTGGGTGGATTGGATTAAAATAATATCACAATCTAGTAGTCACAGTTTTACCCTTTAACCTTTTTGGTAGTTAAAGGATGGTTGACCTTTGGGATCCACAGGTACCAACTGCATTCAGATTATTTTGTTTTTGTTGTTGGTTTTGGTTGCACATATTGAAACATTTTCTTCAAAAGAAACTTCTAAGTGCTAAATTCAACAACAATGAACAGATGAAATATAGGTTTTAATCTTTAATGTGTTTTCACACCTATAGATCAGACCCTGACTACGATGTTCCAGTGAAATCTCTTTTTCACTAAATGAGGCTGCAGTGGATGTAAAATGAAAATCAATCATTTTATGATGAGCTCATAATTGTTGACATTCCCTCCTATTCGCCACAAAATGTTCTTAAGGCAATCACAAGTATGTTTCAGTATCTTTTTACAATATGAAACATATTTTACTCAAAACCAGAAACAGTTTCACTTCTTATTTTGGTCTAATTTTGAGAACTGTTGGTCTTTCCGGTTTCAAGATGAAGAATTAAAGTATAATTATGCTTGAAATTGTTCTTTATAGTATTGTACAAACGTAAAATACAGCTTCTCTCACTTAGAAAATGTTTTTGTTAATACCAGACCGCTTGTACGTGTGTTTGCAATATACATTTTGACTTTGATTTTGACTTCAACTACACACCTGTGAAGTTCAGTGACTGCATCTTGCACGTTTGTGACACAATCTGTACTCAAAACTGCCTCACTAGTTCCGGCTAAAGTCGGTGTCTTCATGACCACAATTCTTGACGAGGTGAAAACCATACCAACGTTGCTGTAGCTGCTGGTAGTAAAACTAAATGGACATGTGCAGGAGAGGAAGGGAGCAAAAAAGGCGTACTATATACAAATATTCTCCATCACATATAAAAAAATGTATTAAAGCGTTATCAATAACATCAGGCAAACAAGAATAATAAGGTCAAATAAATGCAAAAAGGGAGCATACAATAACTAAATAAAAAAAGTAATAAAAAGTAAAACATTGTCTATTTCCTGATATCCAATTTATATATTTCTTATATGAATGAATTAATAATAGGTAACATGTAACACCTAATGATACAGTGTATGATGTTAATTAAACTATACACCTTAGCAGGTTAGACACGTTGTTCAGTTAATTTAGAGTGAACTTGAGTAACCTCATGCAGTCATCTTCAACGATGTCCTCTTGTAACTTTTAAGTGGCAATCTTGAAGATTTTTATTGAAATAAATGTCTGTTGAGTCACTGTCTGTCACTGAAGGAGATAACACATTGGTGATTGAGCCTATGGCCCAGGAAAGTATTTCAGTATTTATATATTTGCAATATTACAAACTGGGCTCTCCATGGTATACACACAAAAAATAATGAATTCTGAAGAACAGGACTCTAGACTGCTAAACTCTGAGCACAATTTGACTGTTTTCCCTCAAATCAAAATTCTAAATCAACCCGGACTGAAATCTTAAGGATTACCACTTTATCAATGTTTAATTCTTTGTTCTTTATTGTTGCTTATTGAATTTGTCCTCTTCCTTCACAGCCTTTTTTTTAAAAAGTCACTAAAAGTCACTATGCTACAACGTGATATCAGCGGCGGTTCGTTTGTGAACAACATCTTATAGGTTGCACAAGAGGATTAATTTTGTTATTTAAGTTGGCTTCACTGTAGCTTTGACCTTTTCTTTCAAAAAGTTTGCCTCTTATGATTCACTGCATCTCAAATCTGACATTTAAATTTCATCTCCTTCTCACGATCGAAACCCGGTGCTCAACAATTACCTGTGTACGGGAATCAAACATATGCAACATGGCACATCATGGATACTACGTGGGCACTAGTAATAAACCCCAAACCACCCATGGGTGACATTGGGATTCCCAGAAGCCACTAGTGAGAGACACTCCCAAAAATTTACATAAGAAAGATTTCCTCTGCTGAGATTGGAGAATCAAGACTTCTCTCCTGATGTTCAGCCAACTGCATACCTGAAGAGCAAGTATTTACGCGTGCTGCTCCCCATTACTGGAGGTGCTGACTTGTGTGGGCGAGTGCCCAAAACTCTTAACATAATTTGTTGCTGATGTAAGACGTTCAGAGGGAGTTCCAGCATCTGATTGTATAACTTTCAGGAATAGTGGTACATCCAAACGCCCACCTGCTTGTGTAATGACAGTCTAAGAGAAATTATATTGGGACATCATTTGAACACGTGTGTTCCCAGTGTTCTCCCCCACACACATACTGAAAAGACCACATAATAGAGCTCCAACCGGGCTGGTGGTTTTTGAGGCTCAAGGTTCTGCCAAGTCTGTGACCACCAAGGTCCTGCTTTTTCTGTGATACATAGCCGACGTAATGCCCATTGCAATCTGCCTGCACTGATATCCAGATAGGGTGTGATTGCAAACCAGGGATCCACAGCTTAAAGTCTCTTGGAATTGTGCATGCAACCAGGATTAGAACCCTGTTTACATTTGGTTGATAAAACCTTCTGTTATAGTTTTAATACATTATAAATTATTTAAAAGGGAAATTGACAGAAGTGCTCAGCTATGGGATGTATTTGGTAAATAAACGACCCTTCTCAAGTGTTAAAATTATTTTTTTATCCTAGGAACAATATTTTCTTATATATACTAATCATTGGAAACAAAATTGCTTTAAGCTCATGCAAGCAAGATGTGAAATAGACTTTTGATACAAGCTCACATTTTTTGTGATAGCGATACTCCATTTTCCCTTTCATAAAGTTGGGGGACTGATTATAAGAACAATGGTCCAAATCAAAGCAGCAGAGGCCGAGGTACACTGACTGTTAGTTTCTAGTTGGGTCAAGCTCCAAAAAGGCAAATCCTAAAATTCCCATAATGCAACTCAGTAGAGTGATTATCTGATAGCATCATCAGGTTTATTTTATCAAACTTGAACGTGTCTTTAAGAGCCACAGATGTTACAAAGCTGCAGAAAAGTAAACTTGATTGTAGTAAAGTTACAGTAAGCTATACTGGTGTGTTGATGTGTATACTGTATGTGAATTAACTGTGATTGTGACAGTTGGAGTGACAGCAGCTTTAACTCTGTTGCTCGGACGAGGGAGACAGCACTCCTCTCTTCCCTCTCTGTTGAATAATCTGCTTACTCACCGGATGTGATTCACCTAACTAACTCTGTTAGAGAGAGGGTTCTGTTGTCTAAATGTTTACTCAGTAATGTTGTGTAATGTTTGGAAAGTTGTGTGCTTGTCAGATAAATAACTTCATTTGAGCTTCAGTCTGGCTGGCTGCTGTGCTGCTTTGAAATCCTCATCCAATAAGTGGCTGAGGGGTCATTAGAAAAGAATGACGTTATTGTTTTAGATTATACTGTGACTGCAGAGAATGCACAGTTCTGATTTGCTGGTCAGTGTGCTTGGCTCTAATGTAGTGGTCTTCATAATCGTAATCATCTACGACTTCTCCTACATGTTGTTGAGGAACATTTATTCCAAGATTGACTTGTTGACCTAGAATAAGACAAAACCACACTTTGATTTTAATACACATGTTTTAAACTGCTGTAAAGTAGCTGCATTGTTAGATGGATAATTAAATCCAACCCATGCAGTCATGAAAAATAAATAAAGTACTCTTTGTCAACTGGTATTTTTTAGTAACAGCACAGATCATCATGGATTGTTCATTAATCAAAGGTGTGTTTGTTTTCTAGAAGACTCCACAGGGTACACCCTGATAGCCATATGTATTAATACATATTTCTCCTGAATCGTTTTTTTCTGTTTAAAACCTTTATTTTTTACGAGTGTAATTTTTCCTTCCTGCTTTTCACTAGGGAATCTCTATTTTTCACATTACTGCCACCCTCCATTCAATATACCAGTCTGGAACAGCGTTTAAACACATTTTCAAGCATGACTATTTGATTCACTCTCTCTAGTTCAAACCGTCCTCTTCTGTTTCATGGTGGGTTGTCTTTGTCTTCTATTGCTTGCACGCAGCTACACATTTTAGTTATTCTTGGTCGGTGTCGACAATGTGTCTCGAGTCACAAACGTCCCCATGTGTATGCTTCTGAAAACAGGAACATTCTTATAAAAATATGACATATTACATATCACATGGTTGATTCACTTTTTATACATACATATTTTGTCTGAACATGGCATCATACGGCCTGATAGGCTGCTCTTGAAGTCTCTCAGACAGTTGCCAGACAAGACTCGGGTCAACGGCAGGTCTTGACTTCAGACTGACCCACTTAGCCAATGCCAACAGCCCCCTCCTCCTCCCCCGCAACGCCTTCACCATCACGGTCTCTGTTCCACTCTCCTCTCCCCTTACTCTTTGTTCCTCTCTTGATGTCTCTGAGCACGCCCTCCTCTCTCTGCTGTCCTCTCTTTAAACTCACCACTCAGTCCTTCCTTCTGCTCTGTCTTTCCTCTTCCCCTCTCCACTTTCCCTCCTTGTGTTCCTTCGCTCCATGAGAGGGAACTTCCACTGCAGCTTCTATCCAGGAACAGGCTTCCACTGTGGAAACACAGCTACATAACGCTGCTCCGGTTCACTTTCCACACCGGGCAGGGGAGGGGGAGCTGGGCTTTATGTCCACACACACACACACACACTCACACGCACACGCACACACACACACATTATGTACACAAGCGCACATACATCTCTTTTTTTTATTACTCACACCATGCTAATTAACGTCTTTAATCTTTTGGTTGCATAATTTCCTTTTTCTTGATACCGTACAAGTAATTTCAAAAAGCATCTGGCAGCACATGATTTTACAGACATTAGAGAAAGATCCCTTTTTATCTCACCGTCCATCATTAGCAGCACTCCTATTCAAATTATACTCTAACATTCAGCGAACATCTGAAACGACTGCAATATGCAAAGCAGAGGTCTATATCTGACTGTGTGCGTGTTATTTTTGATCTTCTCCTAAAGGACACCTGCTGTAATTGGATACTTATCAGCATTAATGGATTGAAAAGACACATATGTAGCAGCATAACACACACAGGCACACGCACACACACAGGAAGAGTCATCGTATTCAAAGCAGACAGGAATAGAATACATGAGGTAACTAGTGGCGTAAGCAGTAGCCATTAACTCAACAATGACCATGACCAGTAGCCATCTTTGTGTCTGTCTGAGAGAGAGAGAGAGAGAGTGTGTGTGTGTGTGTGTGTGTGTGTGTGTGTGTGTGTGTGTGTGTGTGTGTGTGTGTGTGTGCGTGCGTGCGTGTGTGTGTGTACAGGCATATGTGGCTGTCAAAGATGCCTTTCCATAGTCATGATATTCCTTTTCCCCATGAACATTATCTGGTCTTTATACATATGCCTGGGACTTATATAAATCTTGGCGCTTTAAGTTTTTGTGTGTGTATCTGGAAAGCTTGTGGAACTGCAACTGTGTGATTGTATGTGAGTGTATGTGTGCCGTGACGCCTTGGAAGCTCTCCTGGCCATGGCTGTGGAAATGCTCCACTGCCCCACTCTGCTCAGTGGGGACAGTGGTGGAGAGGCAGAGGGATGAATGGGGAATGGGGGCTCTGATGGTTGGATGAAGAAGAGGAACTGTTAAACTGTGGCACTGCCAGAAAAACAGTGGCTAAATGAGAGGGGAAAAGTTGTGCTTACTTCAATCTTTTGTAAACCAAAGCCCTTCTGTTTTCACTTGGCTGCAGGGTTTAACTTGATGTGATAGGCTTATCTCTTGTCAGTTTACATTGTCTCTTGTTTTTTGTTTTGTGACTGTTGAAGCATGCGCACAGTGCCACATGGCGTTGTCTAACTAGTCAAAACAAATCAGACTTCAAATGTTCTTTTTAAATAGCTATATTCTGTCAATGATGAGTTTTATCGGTCGGCCCACCACTTTGGTCCAGACTGAAATATTTCAACAACTGTTTGATGAATTGCCATGACGTTTGGTACAGATTGCCATGGTGCCCACAGGATGAATCCTAATGGCTTTGGTGATCCTCTGACTTTTCATCTAGAGCCATCCATCAGATCAAAATGATTTCAATTTGTCCAGTACTTTTGTACATGAGTGCAAAATTAACAACCTCAGCTGTACTTTGTGTTTAGTGCTAATTAGCACTAAAGATGGTGAAGATGGTAAACACAGCATGTTAGCATTGTCCTTGGTCACACCGTGGCTAAGTGTAGAGCAGGGCCGCCTTTCAATCAGAGCGTCGGCGGTTCGATCCCCGGCTCCTGCTCTGCTAGTCTCATGTCAATGTGTCCTTGAGCAAGACACTTAACCCCAAAATTGCTCCCATAGCTGCGTCTAGATACTGAATTGTAAGTCGCTTTGGATAAAAGCGTCTGCTAAATGACTGTAATGTAATGTATGTAATGTCATTGTGAGCATGCTGATGTTAGTATACAGCTTCACAGAGCCACTAGCATGGCTGTAGAGTCTTTGCATTGGTAACATACACTTAAAAATGGCACCTGAGTTTTGTTATAGCTTGATGGTGGCTGATTTGTGTACACTAGAGGACAGTTTGTTCTATTAAAATAAATAGGTGATGTGTTTTTTTTTATAATGGTATCAAAATGGATCTCATCAACACATCTTACCTTTGTGAAGCTTAGATTGTTACAGTTTAAAAAAAATGTGTTTACCCTCTTTATACAGCCTTATAGTAGCCTTATAGTTGATATACGTATTTTTCTGTACTTTTCAGTGTGTTTACATTATCTACTGTACAATAGTAGCTTAAAGTCTTGTGGCAAGTCATATGACAGCGCCCCACTGGCATGCAAATAAAATGTTTAGTGGTCTAATTTCAATTCTCTTTCTCCTTTTTTGTTTGATAAAGCATGATGACTTTGAAAGTCTCAAATTCTTATATTTCAGCGTAATGTATGTAACCTTTCCTTCCGTATCAGAGGGGCTGTCCTTACTTTGCAAATGGGAAGTCCCATTTTGAGTTGTGTCCTGTTAGGGATTTGCATGTTGGGTGCAGGCTGTAATAGTATGTGCTAGTTCACTGCAACAACCTGCCTGATTGAGTGCTTATCTGCTACTCTTCATGACACTCCTAAATATTAGGAGCTGTCAGAGAGACGTGCTGTGCCTCTCAAGTTTTTTCTTTTGTTTCCCATTGTACATTAGACAGGAATTCATTCTGAGAGGCAGCATGTGTGTGTATGTGTGTGTTTGTGTGTGTGTGTGTGTGTGTGTGTGTGTGTGTGTGTGTGTGTGTGTATACAGTATATTAGTGTGTGTCTTACTTGTAGTGGAAACTCTTTGGGAATCTGTGCCATGGAATGTCTGGGCAGGATTCCCTCTTTTCCCCCAGCGGACCGGACCATTCACACACGACTATCTGTACGCAACATGAACACGTAGCACAGCATGGAAACACATTGTCCATTTGTGTGGACTTAACCTCATTGCACAGTTCATGAGATCTGTGCTTTTGGCTACTCAGTCCAAAATGTTATTTACATGAGGATGTGTTATCAAATCGCTAAAACATAAACTGCCTCTGTCTGTCCGTCAAGTCTGCTTTTCTGTTTCTATCTGACTTGTGTCTTCTTTGCTCTCACTTACTCTGACTTCTCTTTTCTTCTTCTACCTTCACCGAAACGCAACTTTCTAGTTTGACCTAGTGACTCATCTCTCCCACGCTGACCACACCAGTGCTGTCTATCCTATACAGACGCAGTGCTGACCTAGACTCTCATGCAGCACATGCACGCCAACACACACTGTTGCGTCACTCTCCTGTGGTGTGGCTTGTAACTACTACACAGCTGTCCCTGCTTAGCTGTCATGTCAGCCATGATGTCAGAGCTTTGTTGTGTGTGATTGCCTGACGTCTAAGTGCGTGCTGTGTATGTGGGAGATACCATGTGGGTGACTGTTGCTCTCTGTGCCACAGAGAGTTGTGGTTGAAATGGTCAACTGATCTGCGACTTTACAGTAGGACACTTGCGTCTTTCTTGTCACCGCAGTGTAAAAATGTGAGACATGGGGGCGAGTTCCACTGCTTCAGATACACTAGTGGCCCAGAACTCATGTAGGCATGTGTGTGATAATATGAACATATTGCACTTTAAAGTTTGACCCAGTGCTGTCTGTAGCTTCAGAGATGAAGGCTATAAAAAATGTGCATGCAGACTGAAAGTCAATCATGGTGATCTGGCAGAGGTAAAAATTAAACACCAAATTATGGTTTACATTTCGTGCTACCTTGTCATTTGCAAGTGTCTTCATCATGAGTTAATTATAAAATTAAATGTAATTTCTGTCTTGTCTAAGTGTTACAGAAATGTTCATATTTGTTAATCACAGCAAAGGACAATTGTGTGTACACAACTTTGATGTTAACAACAGACAGTTTTACCTCTAGCCTTCTTTTTCTCTTCCAAAAAAAGCCTGGCTTATTCAGGAGTTTGTTTTAATCCTGTCAGATAGTCTGACTGTTTTTTAGGGATGTTGTAACATTACCAGATCTCATCAACAAATAGTGGTGGACCCGAACAAACCCAAATAGAAAAGGAACACCAATACTGGCAGCAGAAGGACCTGAAAAAATTGCAAAATGATAGCGAGTCCATTTGGATCCACTAGATATATTGACACACAGACCCCAGACCTGTGGTAATATGATGGGACCCTGCTTGACTTCCTGGTTCTGGGTCAGATCTCCATTATTGGTGGACCAGTTAAAACCTCCAATTCATATCCTAAGGTGTATATTAGAGGCAGTTTTGATCTGGGTTTTAAAATGATCAGTAGTAGATAGAGTGGCAGCAGGAGCTATTTTCACAAAAAGCTTGTTTTGTGGGTCAGGCAGAACTGCATTTGTGTGAAACATAAAAAATAGACCAAAGTGTGTCATTCACTTATTTAAGAAATATTCAATTGCACTGAATTCAAATTGTGCTTCTGTGTGTCCAGTCATGGTCACCATGGTGAAGTCCTACCAAAAAATCGTCATGACAACTCAAGCCATCAACAGCCATGTTGTAAGCCAAAACACGTAACTGTCTCCTACGCATCAACACCATTCACACATGCACTCATGCAAACGCTTGCACACACATAACAAAGACGCCCACACGCACGACGACGTACACGCCAGATTTAAGAGTTTCAAAATAGAGCGACTTATTGATGAGATCAAATTAGCGTGTTGTCTACGCTGCTCAGACTGATGTAAGACATGAGAGATTGACAAACGGCAAAATATAAACCCAAAATTTAAAGATGTATGGTAAGGTTAATTTTGTTATTTTTTTATTATTGATGTCATCATGTGTGTCTTTGAGAGAGAAGCACTGGCAGCATGTGCCAGAAGGTGATTCCACCCTTGGGGCTCTCACCACCAACTCACCCCAGTCACCTCTAAACACACACACACACACACACACACACACACACACACACACACACACACACACACACACACACACACACACACACACACACACACACACACATTCACACACCTTGCCCCCGGCGCTTACACTGCTTGATGGTCGAGATAGAAGCCCCCCTCATCCATTCCTGTATCTGACCCATTTTCCTGTGTACACTGTGGATGCTGGTGAGCGGCCCTGCTACCCACCCCTCCTTGTTTCCACTGGGGTGGAAAACACTACTGGAGTGGGAAAAAGAGGAGAGTGGGAGGACAGGGGTAGTGGAAGATGAGCTTAAGGGGGGAGGGAAGTATCAGGGTGAGTGAGTGCATCCATTAACCCCCCCAGAGGTAACCCGCAGGGGTGCGAGGGGCTTGGCCCTTGTACTTGTGGTAAGTGTGTGAGCGTGTTTTTATGTGTTTGTTGTGGAAGGTTTGAGTTGATTCTGAAAAATGCAATTCTGCATCGAAAACATTCTCCATCTCCCGTTCTTTCTCCAATGCTATGATGTTCCTGCACCCAGAACATCAGAAACCATTTAGATTTTTCTCATCCTCTTCACTTCTACTGGTTTAGTTGTATTTTAATGTTTTAGTCTGTTAGAGGCTCTTCCATGTCTTAATGTTGTGTCCTCATTACGTTGAGGGAACTGCAAGAGCCAGGCCGTTTACTGTATGTCATCCCCCAACTCTCTTTCCTCACTTTCTTCATTATCAAAATCAAAATCATGCATAAAATGCCCCAAAACTAATCTTAAAAAAACAGAGGTTGAGATTTCCCGACTGTTACTTCCTACCTGTACAGGTCGAGCTCCGAAAACGATGGATCTTTAACTTTGGTTAATGCAACTCTAGTGTCTCTTCGTTAGATGCTCCATGTCTGACAAATGCCCACTTCTACAAAACTCTACATCCCCATTTTGTATTGCATGTTTCCTGTTCAAAGCTGAGATACTTGGATGATGTTATTTAAGTTATTTTTCTCGATTTGTCAAAGCCACAGACGACATTGTATTCACAGGCTGAATAATACTCCCCATGTTGTGTAAGTTCAGATTTTGATATGATCAATGGAGAGCACTTTGAACACAATGTCTTCACACAGATCTCCAGCCATTGGTTTCCACTCATTTCATTGCACTATAAAAATCTTCTTGAAGAGACTTGAAAGCTGTTGAGACATGTGATCTATCTTGACGAACACTGAGTTGTCTTTATTATTTTGTCATCCTCATGTGGTTATGTAACTCCAAAACAGAACCATTTGGAAAACTCCTTGTTCGTTGATGCATTCAAGCGATATGGGTAACTCCAACTTCCGACATGAGGTGCAAACAACAACCATTGTAATGCAAGAAACTGCAGTATCACACTTAAAGTATATAATTTTTTAAATGACGTCCATGCTTTCTTATTGTTTCCTGATTCCGCTGGATTTGCTATTTCCTGAAAACATTCATATGTAACTGTTGCATACAATGCTTTTCAACAGCTGTCAAATCAAGGATGTCACAGCTTTCTTGAATGCAGTGCATGGAGTTTTTTAAAGCAGTGTGTGCTTGTAACTTCCCTATCACCCCCAGTGTTTTCTTTGAAAAAGACACAATGAATTGCAATGGATTACCTGTGGATCTTCTATTGAAGAATAAATTATGCAAAATCAGGAAACCAATCTAAAAACGTATTATATGCCCACCCTATTCAACAATCTAAAGACTGTGTTTTGTAGATGAAGGCCAAAGATATGGTGTGGTCCTTGAGTGGTGGTAGTAGTAGTAGTTTGTGATTATTTAATGTATTGCTTTAGAATAACAAGGCAGCATCCAGTGGGTTTTTTCAAACAGAAAGTTTTAACTGTATTGATCTTCCAACACCAGCATTAGGTGGGCCTGGTTTAAACTGTAAGACTGGGATCCTTTTCTATGAACCCTCTGGTCACATAGAGAGCGGGTTTGTGGTCCAGTGATCAAGGTAGTGACAACGTCGCCCACTCGAGTCTCACTTGCTGGTTTCATCCTGTTACCATGTGATGTAAATGGAAGTGAAAACGCCCACTCTGTCTTCAGTGCCGTGACACTCATGTGACATCAGTATTGCAATGACACAGCTTTATAATCACCTGGTAGTAGCGGGTTATTTCTGCTGATTGCTTGGTTAGGTGGTACTGATTTCATACTTGTGTAGGCGTGTCTGCGTACATGTGAAACAAACCTGGATGTTCTGCATATTGTTAGAGGAACATTACCTGCCACCTACCACATTACCGTTTTTTTAAAAATTTAAAACGTTGCTAAAAAATGCTACACACATTGCATCAGATCCAACATCGGTCACCGCTGTAAGATTGTGTTTATGTTTGTGTCAAGGAAGTGTGCACTTTCACTGGTTTCTCTTCAGTGTGTGTGTGTGTGTGTGTGTGTGTGTGTGTGTGTGTGTGTGTGTGTGTGTGTGTGTGTGTGTGTGTGCGAGCTAATCTAGAGTTTAGATGGACACTTCCGCTCTATTCTAAAAATGTACCTTCCATTACAGCTTGCATCACTTCCTCTTTCTGACTCGCCATGCATGCACTCACACACATATATGGATGCCTGTAACTTAACGGTGTTTACCAATTTCCTTATCTGGTATTGCGTAGTAACCATGATGTGTGTGCGTTTGATTGTGCGTGTGTTTGCGAGTGGAAAGTGGTTTGGTGTAATGGCACAATGTGTGGGCTGGGAAACAGCTGGTGGCTCCAATTAACGCGTGGATGCTTAAAGTCCTGTGTTACAAAGGGTTACTCTAAACAGGATGTACATCATCTACGATTGTGTATATATACATATATATATATGTATACATATATATGTACATATATACATATATATACATATATATATACATATATATATATAGACACATACATATATAGTGTGTGTGTGTGTGTGAGTGTGTATATGCGTCATTGTGTGTGTGACAGACTTAGTGAGAAAGATTGAGCGTTGGAAAGTGGTGTCTCACCACGTGACGTAGGTTTCTGGTGTTTTCCAAACCAAAGAAGTGGAACCAGCAGTGACGAGGATGTGATGTCATCATCAGGCTTTCTTTCTCGCTCTAGCTGCGGCCCCACATCTCACGCTTACTCTTTTGTTGCTTACTTTTTGTCTGTGTCTATATTTCCGTCTCTCTTTGTGTCTGTCTCTCTGTGCACTTTTCTGCCTGTTTCTCTCTCTGTCTTTATCTCTTGCTTTTCGTCTCGTTGCACGGTAGGGGAGTAGGCGTTCGCTGGCTGTTTTTTTTATTTTTATGAATGGGATGTGTTGTTTACTCTCTGATAGAGCTATTTCTGTCAGCGCTGATGATGAACACATACAGTGTAACTTCCTCCTCTATCGCCCAGCTTCCTCTCATTGGCTAAGGCTGTGCGTCTTTGAGGTAGCTGTGGGAGTACTTGTGTGTATGTGCGTGCACTCATGTGGGCCAAAGTGTTGAGGGGGTCTCAGCAGACCTCTTCTATGAGATAATTGATAAAAACATCCTGTTTCCAAGGGTGAGATAAACAGTTGGTTTTTTTTCCAAATGATGTCACACAGCCTACACCAGAAATAACACATTTATATTTCAAAATATGACTGTGGCAGCCTTACATTTATCAAGTAGTTTTCAACTTTCTTGATGGTTACTCCACACAACCATGAAACAAAGGCTGAAGCATTGACCATTACTATTATTTGGTTATGCTTTTCTCTGTTGCATATCTACGGTTAGTTGGTTTTCAAATTTTGCCTTTTTTTACTGACAAACTTTTTTTTAAAGGCAGATTGGTTTAAATTCAATTAAATTACATTTTTCCAACTAGGTTTTAATCAAAATTGCAATATAGGCTATTGCAATTTTCAACTTGCAGGGTATTATAAGGTAAAATGTGTGCTGCAGAGTTGTCCTGGCCTACAAATCATATTCTCAACCTTAACAAAACACACTTTCCAACTAAGGATATATATGTTCCAGAAGCTAGAGCAATAAGATGGTGATTCCTTCATTTTACAGTACAACAATTGTATTGTTATTGTTATTATTATCATTATTATTATTTAATTGTAATATTATTTTCAAATGGATTTAATTTATCTGACTTTCACCCATTTTCACAAGATAGATATTAATTCTGAGAGTTGTTTAACATAAAAGCCCTGTTCACATTCATATTCACATATATTCATAACAGTCTTAAATAAATTAATTCATAGCTTTCCTCTTCTAAGTACACTTTTGTCCTTTAGTTTATCACTCAACTTTATGCCACTACTGGAATGTTAAAATATCAGCCCTGCGAGTTGCACATAACTTATTAGGTTGCTTATTCTGCATACTGAAGGGGTTTTGTTAATCTTAACAGGATATTGTATTAGCTTTTAACCTCCTCAAGGAGTACATGTGTACATGCTTGTGTGTACCCACTGACACACTGGAAGGCATTTACGCTCACATAGTCTAAATGGATCCACCACGCTTTGGATAATAGCATGTGAAGCCTGAGGTTGTATTTCTTGGATGAGAATATCAGACGACAGGTGCAGTCCTGTACCTAATTATGTACTGTAAAACATGCTTGTGTGTGGGTGTTTGTGGCAGTGGTTTGTGTGGGAGGATGTGTTTGATTGATGTGTGAATGAGTGAAGCTTGAAGGGGAAGGGGCTTGAAATGACACAGGGTGTGTCAGAGGGCGTGGGGGTCATGGTTATGTTCACTCCTTTTGTTTTGTGACTTTGATGAAATGCAACGTGCGGAAAGTCGAGGCCTCGTGTTTGAATTCCCTGTAGTGTTATGTTGCTTCTTGGGCAGTTCAGATGAAGAGCTGAATGTTTAATTAGTATGCCATAAAGGATCTGTGGTAACAAGCTGCATTCAGTGCTTAAAAACACAAACACACACGCACGCTCACACAATATAGTTCTCTATAATCTAACTGGTACTCTCTACTTCACACTATTGACTGTTACTCATTCCGTCACATGGGTTCTGTTGTGACCATATGCTCTTCTGTGTTTATTTGGTTTGTGTGTCCTGTAGAGATGTAGAGAGAAGTGCATTACTATGTCATAGTGTACATCATAGTTTAACTGCATGTTTAAGTGTGCTTTAAAATATAATTTTATAGTGTATCTGCCTCTGAGATTCTTGGATATGGAAAATGATAATGAAAATTCCTCCCCAATACAATGGAGTTGAATGGAATTTCTTTTATTCTAAACTCTTTCTATTGAAAAAAAAAAAATGTTCCCATGAAAACTGTTAATAATATGAATATTTTTATTAATTTTGTATTTTTGCTAAACTTTCCAAGAGTCTAGAGGAGTGTTTGTTTTTTTTGGTGTGCATGATGTCATTCCAATGTATAGTCTGGATGTAGTTGTATTAAGACAGCTGAGTGCCCCTTTGCCTTGCTGCTAATTTGTCTCAGTGGCCAGTATTGCAATGTAAAAAATCCTCTGCCCCCCAAAAAGCATTTTTCCAATAAATGACCATTATAAAAGAGACGTCTGTAGAACTGTTGACAAGACACCTCAAACTTCAAACAAAGTCAGTTATCACTCCTCTCAGATTTTTAATAAAAAATACTGAAAAGTGATTTTTATTCTCCAAGGGCCTTGTGGGAGAAACTAATCTGCAGTGAGATGCACAATGCAAAAAACAAACCAAGAAGTGGAAAACCTTTTTTGGCTTATGCACTGGGTAAAAATTTTCATTCAAATTAATGGCCGTCACCCCGAAGTCCTGTATCCAGTTCTTATAATACATCTATCGTACATTTGAGAGAAACCAGACAGACACTTAATATTGTGTTTCAGATATCATTACTGTTAATTGGTTTTACATGATTATATACATGTCAATTGTGTTTCATGAAAACAATGTGCAAAGTAGTTTTATGATTTTGTTTTTAGCAAGTTGCTCTGTCCCCAATGTTTCTTTTACCAAAATTCAGTATTGACATCTTCGCCTGCCTGCCTGCCTGGTTGTGTGTGTGTGTGTGTGTGTGTGTGTGTGTGTGTGTGTGTGTGTGTGTGTGTGTGTGTGTTGAACTGCTCTGAGGACGTCCAGTTAGAGTGTTTCTCCTCCAGTGCTCTTTCCGGTTGAGGAACAGTAGTTTTTCTGTCGATGGGGCTTATGGATTGGCACATTCAGCATCCCTGCCCCCACTCTCTCGCCCACACATGCAAACACAGCGCAAACTTTCAGACTTTGTTGCAATGCGCAGGTGACAGAAGGGGAACTTTTGAGTTTGAGCATTATTGCGTACACAAGTAACACTAAACAAACTGGGTAACAGACCTGTCATTATAAGTTCGTAATTAATTTGGTGTTGGTTTATGCATTGTAGAGAACGTAAGGACAGACAACAGAGAGCTCTTTCAAACACATAGAAGACCACAATGCCTCATGCACTGAATCAGAAGAACATGCTGTTCCTTCAAGAACATCGCCAATACTGATACCACAAGCAGTCATAACAAGAGTTGTTGTGTTTTCCATTTTTGGAATTGAGATTGTGTCATGAGTATCACAGCCATTGCATCCAGTGGCAGGTCGACTTTCAGTTACTAAAGTTGTGGGATCTTTGAGAAATTCTGTCCTCAAAGGCATGAAGCTAAATTCACACATATATTCAGGATCGTAAATGATAAGGTACGACTATTTTACTAGGTTCTCTGAGAATGCACCCTTTAAGGATGGTGCTTTTAATGTCATCCCACATTTATTGAAGGATTAAATGGTCTTCTGTTGGTTGGGAAGCTTCTACAATCTCCAGGCTTGGTTTTAGTGACACACATTAAATAAAGGAAGAGGTACAGAATGGCAGATGGGATAGATTAACAAAATACATCCATGCCCTTAACCCTAAAGCAAGATTATCTAACTCATAGCAAAAGAGCAAAGCACAATCTTCTTCTGACAAATACAAATCCAGTTCTTGAGATCAATTCAAGACATTCTGGGTTTGTTGCTACAGTCTTTCTTGGTCCAGTAGGTGGCTAATGATAGCCAATGTTAGCAAACTTTAGATAGACATCGCTGTATTACAGACATTAACAGCTACGTTTTGACTTTTTCCACAATCCCATAATTGTCACTTGTGTCCAGCAAAAGTTACATACGTTTGCTTTAACCTGTTCACGGTTTAATGGAGTTGGGATTTTCTCAGTATTTGTGTTCTTTGTGATCCAAAGTAGAACTTAATCGTGGTAATGGTCACACTTTGTTTTGGTGTTCTTGGGCTGTCCCACACAATAGGATCCATCCCCACACTCGGTTGGATCCTGCAGGGTAAATTAATTTTTTGCTTGTGTCTTTCCTCTTCTTGCTCAGTGACGTCACGCTTGAGTTGGTGATGGAATCTCCTGTTTGGTGTTGCCGTGGCAGCGTGAAAAAAAGCCAGTCATGGGGTCACAACGTGACTGGCCACCGTACAGCTGCATTTGAGAGTGACGTTACATGCATGTCTTACTCCAGCAGCTTTACTATACACACCGGGGACACGGTAAGCTGGGGAAGCCCTCACACACTCACACGCACATAGCCACACTCACTAATCCATTTAGGATATTAGTTAATTGCAGCCTGGCCCTGGCCTCTTCGGACAAACGCTGATCCAATTATTAGTGGATGGATAGGCCCGGCTATCCCAGTGTTTCCCACCTCTAAGATGCTTAAGTGGCTCTATGCCACCGCATCAGGAGGACACCTCATACGCACAAAGGATCCCCTTGCTATTTTTGTGGACATACACGCTGCCTGCCCAGTGAGTCAACAAAGATGAGGAAGAAGCCAAGAAGCCACTTCCACTCAGTCAGCAGAGTTGCAGAGAGTGAACCGGAAACCCAGAGCTTAGCCAGGGTAAAGAGACTTTCCCCTACGCATGGCTCTGTCTACACAAAACTCCTAATCACATGCCAGGAATAGTCACGGACATATAAACTCTGGAAATTATTAACAGGAACACAGAACAATCAACGGATGGAAGACCTTGGGATGCTGCTTTCACCCACCAAACATGCACTTATTTTCCATGTGCTAGAAAACCATTGATACAATTTGTGGGGAGTGTTTGTGTGTGTGTGTGTGTGTGTGTGTGTGTGTGTGTGTGTGTGTGTGTGTGTGTGTGTGTGTGTGTTCTGAGAGCCTCTTTGTCAAACAACACACCAGAAAGAGGCACACTCCAAACAAGGCCGCAAGTCCAAACAGGGGCTCTTAACCAACACTCACTGTGCAGCGAAGCTCTGCAGAGCTGTTTTATTCTCTTTTATTCTTTTCTACACACACACACACACACACACACACATACACCCTGCTTACAGTTTTAACGGCTGTCTGAGGCAGCGTTATTGAGTACAATGGCCTATCCTCTTTTCATGTGACGAACTGGGCTGTGGACGTTGAAGTCACACACTCATGTGAATATGCCACATAAACAAGCAAACACACGCTGCAGGCAGGAAAAATATGTCACCGTCCACTTTTGGGGAAAGAAAGCTCATAAAAAGGAGAGTTAGTCGTGTCTGCTATGTGTCATGTCAGCTCCTCCCTTATGCTAATGTACCATTCATCTGTGTCATAGACTGATAATGACTCTCAGTGCAGAGAGCCTCGCTGAAGCACTCAGAGTAAAACCCACTATCCACTCAGTGAGCTTCTATGTACCCTCCTGCTTCTGTCTCTTTGTCTCTTTCCCTGTTTCTGTCTGTCTCTCTTGCAGTCTCTGTCTATCTGTCTGTCTATGTTTGTCTGTCTGCCTCTCTGTCTCCACGCTCTCCTCCTCAGTCTGTTTCCCTTTGTCTCTCTTGTCTTTGTCTCCACTGCTGTCTCCTCCACAAACCATCAGGTTGTACGGACTTACAAAGAAATTAGAAACTATTTTACAAATTTACACAATAAACATCTTCCTTTTATTCAATGTCAAACCTTATTATTTTACTTCCTGGACATGTGAAGAATTTAAAGTTAAAAAGCAATGTTAATGTGTTTAATAATCACTCCTAGTGGTGGATATAATGTTATAACATGTTTGTTTGGAAAAGTGTTAAATCATAAAAGTATAATCATTCTATGTATCAAACTATAAAATACAGTTACTGAATGTTTTGAGGGAAAGAGAGAGACCTTTGAGACAGGCTTTTCAGATCCGAAAACAACTGTATGATAATGTGATGAGTTTGGTGAGACTGACTTCAGGAATGTGGGGTGTTAACAGTGGGGGAAGGAGACGTATTGATCAAACAGAGATGTAGATGAAGACAGTCCTAAGAAAACATGGGGGTCGGGTAAACGCAGTTTTATGAGGAGGAGGACAGGTCGGACCAGAGGACACTGTTCAGACATTATGCGGATCACTTAGACCAATGGAGAGCATTGTCCGAGGACAGGAGGAGACAATCGGATTCCAGCCAATCACAAAGCTGATGATGGACTTTTGAAAGTAAACTACTGACTTTTGGGTATAAAAACATTGTTCGGAGAGATGTTGTTCAGTTCTTGGCGATCCTCTTTACTGTAAACTGGCGTTTGTAGGCCGGTAGGGGGGGAGAGTCTTTGAACTCGGTTTCGCGATTCCTTACTGTCGACAGTGTAATTCAGTTTGTAATTGCCTTTTTAGCATTTGTGAATTATAAATACTTTTTCATTGTAAGCCGGATCCAGCTGATTTTTCTTAGCGTGACTTCGTTGCTCAAACAACAACGAAAGAGCGAGAGGTCCGCGGCCTCCTGCGAGCAGAGGTCTCACTCCATTACAGACAACAATACATTTAAAGTGTTTTTTATGGTGAGCCAGTAAGTCATTTTCTTTTGTTTATTCTGCATATTTAGGGGACCACTATTTTTTCTTTTTCTTTTTATTGCTTTTTTTCTTTTATGCTTTTTCTAGGAATGTGTCTGTTTATATTTATTATTTATCAATTGTGGGAATCAGATTAAGAAATGAAAATATTTGTGACAATCTGGTTTCAAAACACCATTTTCATGACAAACACTCATTGTTTAATCTTTTCTATTTTGTATTTATTTTGTCAATTTCTTAGAAAGGCTCTGGTGCATAATCAGCTGCTAATTTCTGTATTCCTTGTATAACTGGAAGGCTTTCAGAGCTGGGCTTGTCACAAGGGGACATTGTTTAGTGTAAACTGTGATGTGCAGCTTCTTCTTGCAGCAGGCAGCACAGCAACTTTTGGCTGCAGTGGGAACATTAATTCCATTAAGTTAACATCCATTTAAACCAGTGCTGCTTTTAAAATATCTAAGGCATACTGTGTAGATTGTATGTGGTGAAAAATGTGTGTATGCGTGTGTGTTAAGTGTCTCATCCAGTCCCAGACAGCTCTCTGTGTTTACCAGGCGAGCAGCATATGCTAGCAGTTGTCCAGTGTGAGTGAACAGCCTGTCTGACGTGGAAAGTGAGGTGAGGAGAGAAACTGAGGTTTCAGCTTGAGGGGATGTGGGGGAATAGCACATAGCCCTGGGGAGGTTTCACAATGTGCAATGTGTGTGTGCGTCTGAACGTGCGTGTGTGTGTGTGTGTGTGTGCGCCTGCCTGAGGGTAAACTAGGGGATGTTGATGTTGATGTGTTCTGATGGACTCTTACACAGACACAGACCCTGCCTGTGACTCACAGACAAGACACACGTATCCCCTGTGGGACAACCCGAGGAACACACACACACACACAAACACACACAGACATTTATATGCTTGCCAGATTAGATATCTGTGGGAGCCACTCATGGATCTTGTTTTAGCAGGAGAGAGGGATTCAAGCAGAGAGAGGAGTATGGGTTTGTCGGGATGTTGGACAGCAGTTCTTCAGAAACTGAAGCTTTGCTCTTGAAACATCTCATTGTGTTACTGTGATTTTTTTTCTGCAATGTATTTCTCTGTGAAATTGGATTGGGATTTCTTGGGGTTTCTCGCTCACCTCTGGCTCACCCTCATTGGCATAAATGTGTGCAAGCACAATGTCTTATTCTGTTACCGCCTATACTGCCTTTGGTGTCGGACCATGAATAGTTCTTATTGAGCGGCTTTGGGAGTGTGAGGGAGTTTTTTTGGGTGCGTGGCTGACTTCTCTCAGGGCAGTGACCGCAAAAGTTTAGGACAGTGACCAAAGCTTCCGGGGCTTGATAAAGATGGTTGATGAGGCTAGATGAGGAGAGCAGGGCAACACTGAAGTCGTAGCTCTGAGCCTAAGACTTTGTTTTATTCTCTCTGTGACTCACTCAACATAATCAGCCATTAAAACAGGAGTAAATCACTTAAATCAGCCCTCGCACGAGTACATAAAAATGTGTGTGTACATTTGCAAAGATAGAGACTAAGACACAATCTTGCAGGCACAGAAAGAGCCATGGGGTTAATATGAGCTGTGTGTGACGCCAACCGTATCCTCGTTATAATAGTGCTGGGAGCCTCCAAGTGACAGATATCACGCACGCACGCACGCACGCACGCACGCACGCACGCACGCACGCACGCACACACACACACACACAATAGATGATCAGTAAGTCATTTTGAGATCAAAGCATTCATCACAAGTGACTGCCCATTTATTAGAAGAATGACCTCGATATCAGTCAGTCAGCTCTGCTTCTCTGTGGATTTGAATCCATCGGGTTCTTTGATTCTCTGAAGTAATGATGTCTGTGTTTGAGAGGATGCTAAGAGGAAAGATGCAGCATTACAGTGTGAACATACTCAGTACAATAGAGAGATATTCAGAGGTTGCACTTGGACAGATGTGTGCACTTTGTCAGATGCAGAAACAGAAGTTAACAAAGGCCTCGGAGCAAAAAACGACCTTGTTGGTTCTTTATGTGGCCGTGGATTTATAGCACAGCAATTTAGGAGTATCCTTTCACCCTTTTCAAAAGTTTTTGGTTAGCTGCCAGCTATTCATATTTGAATGCATCTATTGTCCCTCATGGGCTACTGTAGGTGAGTTGTGGGAACTAGTGACGGAGGGTTTCTGTGTTAAAGATGAAAGAAAAACAAACATGCAGCCCGAAGTAGAATAGTAGGGTATGTTGGCTCTACAAAGCCAGGAGTAGGAGAAAATGGCAAAAACTGCGCCATAAAACAAAATGGAAAAAGAAGGACCTCAAGGGCACTATTCACTTCTGCGGAGAGTTTCCAGCAGTGGGAAACAAGTATGCATGTGTGGTACATTATGGATTAAAACAAATCAGAATTTGACAAATGAACTGCTCGTTCGCCAACAGGCAGTAAGAATGTATTATGTCTTTGTTCTGAACCTGGCATTGTACAAGTAAGTGTGTGTGTGTGTGTGTGGTGGAGAGGCCATTCCTTGCTCCCAGCGGAGATGAGTGATGCCCAACTGCACATCTTAGTTAATTTCACATGAGTCCTGTGTGTGTGTGTGTGTGTGTGTGTGTGTGTGTGTGTGTGTGTTTGAGAGTGAGAGGTGTAAGATATGCGTGTCATGTTCTTTCCCTCTAAGCCGCTGTAACGTCCCACAAGGTGTGCCTCTGTGCCGTTTATGACATCATGTTCATATCAGTTCCTGGACCTGATCCATGACCATTGTCTCAGCTGTCTCAGCAGAAATCATGATCCATCAAAGGACAGATACACACTGACAAACAGATGATCCAAACCGCATGTGAACGGATAATTCAGGTTTATTTTCATCAGAAATAATAAGATTGTACTGAAAGGGGTGCTCCACTGATTTTATGCAGGTCAGTTTACAAGTCATTGTTAGTACTGTTAAAGCGGTTGCTTCAAAATAAAAGCTTGACCCATACTGCAGATTATAAGTCAGGATATTTTGGCTTCTGCTCTGCCTCTTTTGATATTTCTACCTCCAACTTAATGAATCTTGCTACTTAAAACACTTATGCATAAACAGTCTCACGCTTGCCCAGGCATGCTACTTGTATGTGCAAGTCTAAACAAGTCCTAACTGTTTTAATTAGAATGTTTTTGGGAAGATACATGTTAGGGATGTGTTTTGATATAGTTTTGCTTTGGTTAAACGCAGCCACAATTCACTTTTTTGATTTTTTTATGCACGTCTCCACGGTGAACAAAGAATCCAAAAAAAATTGTTTTTGTTTTCTTCAAATATTCAAGGCAACAAAGGCTGAGTAATTGATCTAAATTTAGAAGAGAATCAAATGTGAAAGATAAAATCATCACACAAAGTATTTCCTGTAAACATTCATTAAAGTATTTAGACCAATTTCATGGTTCAGCTTTTCAACTGCAGTTTTTGACACTTCTGTGTTGGCTTCGTTTCTCAGCACCGGAGGTTGCCGCAAGGAGGGATTACTTTCAGTTTGACCCCCAGATAAAGTGGTGTAGATAATCTGGCTAAACTGTTGGCTTGTTGTCTGATCATCTGACAATTTTTCTTGTCTTAGCAAGCTTTCTCAGATCTCAGCAAATCCTTTGGTGTGTAACCTTTTATCAAAATTGAAAGAAACAATGACCACAGCTCAAGAAGTTTTAATAAACTGAAATCCTCCTTTGAGGCATCGTACTTTTGCACACTCCTGTGTAAACACTTGTCTTTTTATGATGTCAACACACTGTAAATGGGTTTTGAGCTGATGGTAACAAGGCCAAAGAAAGTTTGTCACTACTCTGATAGATTCAGCCTCTGTCCCTTTCTTCACTTTCCCTCTGCATTCCATTCAGCTGTGAACCGCTTTCTTTTTTCCTCTGCATGACTTCATGAGGCAATGGCTGAAACGTAGATTATGTTTTATTGCACTTCGAACTGCTATTAGGCAATTGACTGCAACGCTCGTCTAAAGTGAGGAATAAACCTGACCACTTAGGTATCTGAGGAATCCACAGCAGCATCACATTCTGGTCTGATAACACTGGAACAGCCTGACTCCTATCACCTGTGATTGTGTAACTGTCTACCAGTGTGTTTGTGTGTGTGTGTTTGAGTGTGTGGGAGTGAGACATGTTGTGTCCTTATACCATAATAGGCTTCTCCGAATAACTGTCCCATAATTTTAGTCTCGTAAGTAGATGCAGTCGGCTCTGGCCTCAAAAGGAAGAGAGAGAGGGGGAGATAGTTGCTGTAACTCACTTTCACCCTCTCTGTTTCAAATACACACACACACACACACACACACACACACACACACACACACACACACACACACACACACACACACACACACACACACACACACACACAAACACATGCTAGACTTTAATACACCGTCTATGTCAGACAGCAAGGTTTCCGGAAGGAATTCCAGGCATCCCGGGAACTATCTTCCTGATTCCTAAAGGCTTAGTATTACGCTCATCCTGTCTAGATCCTCAGCCAAGAAACACACAGTCCAAAAAGCCCAGATATCCTCTTTGATGAGCTGAATTTACGTTGTGACTGAGCAGCAGGGAATGCTGCTGTAATCCTGACTGCGCCAAACCACGAGGGATGAATTCCAACAGTGATGCTGAGCTGGCAAAGGCAGACGGGAATACCACAGAGGCTACAGAATATGTGCAATATGTTCAGGAAAGATGAGAGGAAGGAAGACAGAGGGAGAGATAAAAGAAAACCTGTTGAAAGACGGTGTCTCGCTTAACTCAAATACGTGCTGTGGAGATGAGACGTGTTAACCACAGCTCCTCTTACCCTCACGCTGCTCTCATGCCTGTCCGTGTCAGACCCACAGGCTCTCAGGTTCATTTTTCCACAATGAGGGTAAAGTGAGGGTCTGCACTCCACTATGTTTAGACAACACAGAGTCAGCTGCTAAAGAGACAAGGAGCTGCAGAGTTTTTTTTTTCTCCTACGTATGTGGACACCCAAACATTACAGTAAACCCTTATATGATTACCAAAACCATGGGCTTTAATATACTGCTATAACAGCAACGGCTGTTATTGCCAGGTCATCACAAAGGTGTGTTTTGGGGTTAAGGACCACATTCAGAAGACTAGTTCATGGCAGGACCTGGCATTGTCATGTTAAAACAGAAAAGCACCTTCTCCAAGCTTTTGCCACAAAGTTGAAAAGACTCCTTTGTATAAAATATTGCTGAACACTTCTCTTAACTGCAACTATGGGAATTAGCCTATATGGATCAGCAAACATTGAACAGTCCCAAAAAAAAGTATGGAAACAGGGTTGTCTTTTATACAAATTCATATTTGCATATGTTTATAAAAATATGTAAACTTTTGGCCATATAATTTGGATTTGTGTGCTCATGTATGGACTAGAAAAAGAATAGATGATATATATACACTGCCTGGCCAAAAAAAAAGTCCCCACCAAAAAAAAAGGTCACACACTCTAATATTTCGTTGGACCGCCTTTAGCTTTGATTACGGCACGCATTCGCTGTGGCATTGTTTCGATAAGCTTCTGCAATGTCACAAGATTTATTTCCATCCAGTGTGGCATTAATTTCTCACCAAGATCTTGTATTGATGATGGTAGAGTCTGACCGCTGCGCAAAGCCTTCTCCAGCACATCCCAAAGATTCTCAATGGGGTTAAGGTCTGGACTCTGTGGTGGCCAACCCATGTGTGAAAATGATGTCTTGTCTCATGCTCCCTGAACCACTCTTTCACAATTTGAGCCCGATGAATCCTGGCATTGTCATCTTGGAATATGCCCGTGCCATCAGGGAAGAAAAAATCCATTGATGGAATAACCTGGTCATTCAGTATATTCAGGTAGTCAGCTGACCTCATTCTTTGATCACATACTGTTGCTGAACCTAGACCTGACCAACTGCAGCAACCCCAGATCATAGCACTGCCCCCACAGGCTTGTACAGTAGGCACTAGGCATAAATATGGACTCATCAGACCACATGACCTTCTTCCATTGCTCCAGAGTCCAATCTTTATGCTCCCTAGTAAATTGAAGCCTTTTTTTTCCGGTTAGCCTCACTGATTAGTGGTTTTCTTAAGGCTACACAGCTGTTCAGTCCCAATCCCTTGAGTTCCCTTCGCATTGTGCGTGTGGAAATGCTCTTACTTTCACTATTAAACATAGCCCTGAGTTCTACTGTTGTTTGTCTTCCTCGAAGACGATGGGTCCCCACTATCCTTCCAGTTTTTAATAATGCGTTGGACAGTTCTTAACCCAATTTTAGTAGTTTCTGCAATCTCCTCAGATGTTTTCTCTGCTTGATGCATGCCAATGATTTGACCCTTCTCAAACAGACTAACATCTTTTCCACGACCACGGGATGTGTCTTTCGACATGGTTGTTTAAGAAATGAGAAGCAACTCATTGCACCAGTTGGAGTTAAATAACTTGTTGCCAGCTGAAAGATAATCGCCCATGCAATAATTATCCAATAGGAGGCTCGTACCTATTTGCTTAGTTAAATCCAGGTGGCGACTTTTTTTTTGGCCCGGCAGTGTATATACATTAACAAATGCAGATGCTTCCATGCAGGGGACGAGGGATCCCTTTATGATGTGAGTCATGTACTTTGCAATTACCAGATCTAAACCAGACTTTTGTGTTCAGATCGCAAACAGCACTACATCAAAAAACACAAGAGGATGTGTTGGTGTGGGACCTGTTGTTTCAGGTACCAGTGAGACGATAGAATAGGTTCTATTTTGAATAGCAGATCCTTGAGTTTAAATGCTTATCAGCTACCACAACAAAACGGGTTCATAATGTTCTGAGGAACAATTTTTTAACTCTGGAAAGTTATCATAGCATCGACCCTCCATCTTAACAATCTGAAGGTAAACAGCAGACGTTGCTCATCCCTCCAGTAGCCTTTAGGAGCCTTGTAGAGTTTATTCAAAGGAGCACTAACCCATCTGTATGTGTATGCTGGGCAATTTTTCATGTGCCCATTCTGTTGTGGCAGCTGAGTTTCAGCATTTTGAGTGTGAACCATCTGAATATAATCAGAAATATTTCACACTCATTGCCAATTCCCACTTGTTCGTTCACTCAAATTTGAGATCTCGCACTCCACATTTGACGATGGGTGAGTGAGTGCTTTGGAGTGTGCGTGAGCGTGCAGCCGGTGAAGTGCTGTGTCCATGAAAGACTCTTCTTCCCCCCACTCGGCGGGAAGAGAAGAGTGGGCTGCCGTGGAATTGAGAACCCTCACCCCCTTCACTACAGTGGGAGTGAGCCACCGGGTCCACGCTAAGTGCTGCCGGGCACTATTACTGTGAAAAGGACCCCTCTCTAGGGTGTCCTTTCAAGTGTCTGCTGAACGGGACACTACTGAGAGCCACGGCCAACCAGTGTGTGTGTGCATCTGCATGTGTGGGCCTACTCGCTTGTATAATGTGTTGCCGGGAAGGTTTGTGTAGCTGAAACCAGATCAGTTATGTGTGACAGCCACCGCGTGAGTGTGCATTTATAGAGCAGCGCGTGTGTGTGTGCCAGGTTACAGTATTAACAGACAGCAGTGTGTTTGTACAGGACACTAATAGCCACATGGCTGATATTTGTGGATCAGTTTCCATCACACTCTGTGGCGTAGAAGCGCCTGATTCAGCAGGTGTCCCCCCTGAAGGTCCTCGCGGTTATCTGGCTCCTTGGAAGGTGTCCGAGTGTCCTGAGGAGGGTTTGCCTTGTGATGTGGTCTGACCTGCCAGGACTCATAACACATAATATGAAACCAGGGCAGTGATATTTTTCAATCAAAAGGGATGGGGCTGAGGGCTCTGGAGGAGCTAGAGAGCCTTGCAAATGCTCATAATTGAATCAATAAAGAGATGGTATTGAAAAGGGATATTAACAACTAATAAATAGATGAATAAAAGTGTGCAATATGTCAAATTACTTGATAAACACTTGAAAAGATAACCTTAACATTTATAAATGGATAGTTGACTTATTACTTATTTACTATGAAAAAAAGAAGAAAAACACCCCTAATGCATGGTTCACTTTCAAAGGTGACATTACAATAACAATAAATGCAAAAGGGATATTCAAAGGGGGACTTGTTTTTACCAATTAGCTCTTCCATTTGCCACATTTATTATCATTGATGTGGAACTCTTGGGCCTTGTTTTGGCAAAGCTTTGCTCATCCGCTGCGAGAGCTCTCACTAGAATCTGTACTTGTTTTAACATGCACCCTTGAAGCCTTCAGGAAGGCAATGATTAATTTGTGGCTGAGGTGTTTTTGGAGTAGAGGCTAATGGAGAAGGGAAGGGATCTCAGAGTTAGTAGACAAAGCTAATTAAGTATGTCTTTAGCTGAGTGTTTCTTAATTGGTAAAACATGGCACAGTGTAGTTTTTAAGCCCCTGTGTGGGTGTCCGTGATAGAAATGTAAGCACTTGTGGTGCTTTCAGGGAAATTTGCATAGTATGGATGAAAGTTTGCCGGAAGGCGTACCATTGCTGGCGGGTGACAACCTGCTATTTAACTATCAAATTGCAACTTTCAGGTTTTCTAAAGGCTCTAAAGCACCTTCAACACCCAACATTTTCTGTGCTGCTGATTAAGAAATACCAGAGCCATTGCCTTGTTGTTCTCAGTTGACCTCCATGTATTTTCAAGATTATCTGTTGTAATTGGTCAAAAAAAGTCATAAATTTACGGGTCATAGAGTTTTAGCTCATCCCATCCAGGACTAGTGTTTCAATTAAAGCAACTGTAAATCATTATATAATGCTAGATCTATAAAATAGCTTTCTGAAATGTGCAGCTTACAGTGATGACATGTTAGTGGTTGATGTTACGGTGAAACTTGATACTGATTCTTATCCTAAACTCCACCCAGGCACTGAAATGGGATGTTGCTGCAGTACTTTAATGGGAGTGTTGGGGAGGGTCAGTAAGTAACACTGTCAGAACAGAAAGTCTCCTCAAGTTATGAAGAGCTTGACGAGTTTAATATGGGTCCTATAATTTGTGGGGGATCATGTTTCCGTGCACAGCCGTAAAATGACAGGTGGTGTGATCATGTTCAAGGCACATACACGTGTGTGTGTGTGTATGTGTGTGCTCATATACACATGGGTGTTACACAAGCTCATAATTGCACTTTAAGGAGGAGGCTGAGTGGAATAATCCACACATGGATACAGTATGGCAGTACAAATACATGCACACACATAGACATACACACACTTTACTTAAACAGCATCATGAGTTGGCAGTGGGCTCCTTTTCCACCTCAGGTCAGGCTTAGTTCACGCACAAAGAGCGAGTGATGGGGTGTGTGTGTGTGTGTGTGTGTGTGTGTGTGTGTGTGTGTGTGTGTGAGTGTGGTAACCCTGCTCCAGTTTTATTTTTAAAGTGAGCGTAGACAAAGGCCTCTAGTCAGACTGCTCTGAGAACAGGACCTTGGAAACATGACCAGTGGCCGTTGCGTCACATAGTGTTTTGTGTGGCAGTGTGTGTGTGTGGCAGTATTTGTGTGTGTGAGAGAGACAGACTGAGTGTATCTGACTTTTGTCTTGTAAAGAAGTCACTTGTTCAAGCTGAAAAGGAATAAAGAGGAAAAAGCGCTTGACAATCCTTGCCAGATGTGCAAGCGCACACACACACTCACACTGTGCCCTTAAAATCTGGCTTAGCGGCCTTCTGAATGTCAAGGGACGTCACTTCGTGATGTCATAGGAAGGATTTTATATGCGATAGGAGGAATTCATCTACACACACGCACACACACACACACACACACACACACACACACACACACAGTGTGAAAGCACAGTGGACACAGTGACCACACCACACCCAGCAAAGCACTTTCTCAACAAGTTTATGGTGAGGAAAAGAAAAAATAGGAGAGACATGGATGAGAGGAAAGAAGATGAGATGAGGAAAAGGGGGAGGAGAGGAGAAAGGAAAAGAGAGGAGAGGAGGCAAATTAGGTGGAGATGAGAAGAGAGGAAAAATTAGTAGAGTAGAGGAGCAGGAATAAGAGGCAAAGGAGGAGGAGAGGAGAAAAAAACCAAAATGAGAGTAGAGAAAACAGGAGAGGAGAGAGGAAAGGAGATAAGAAGAGAGAAAGAAGAGATGAGATGAGATGAGATGATAGAAGTAACGAGGAAAGAAGAGGGAATAGAAAGAAAGAGGAGAGGAAACAAGAAGAGGCAAGGGGAGAGGAGGCAAAAGGGAGGACAGGAGAGAAACTGGAGGAAGAAAGACATGATGAGGAGATGATGGAAGTAACGAGAAAAGAAGAGTGAATGGAAAGGATGAGGAGACGAGGAGAGGTTAGGCATGGGGATGGAAGGGAGGAGAGAAGATGAGAGGATGAGGAGGGAAAGAAGCGAGGAGAGGATCGCCTTCCTTTCAGTACTTCTCCTCTTGTCCTTTGGAAGCTTCCCAAACCTGCAGACACCGGAGGACTCGGGGAATCCTGGCCTCAGTTACATCACACACACACACACACACACACACACACACACACACACACACACACACACACACACACACCTTGAGCTTAATCTGTCCCATTACTACACTGCTGCCAGCCCCCGTCTTTCATTTCTTCCTTTCTTCCTGTGTTTTCAAGTCTTTTTTTTTCCAGTGCTCATGACGCACTCTGGCATAATGAAACAGTTAAGAGGAGTCCGGTTGGGGCTGAGAACAAGACGGGGTGGAGGTGGTGGGGGTGTAAAGTGACACCACACCAGGGCACTATATTTACAACGCGCCTATTTAACACACTGCCTATTTATAGCTGCCAGATCTTTTCTCAGAGTCTGCCGCACACTGTTGCACCGTCACAAACACAGGCATCAGATGGCACTGGTGGATTTACGCTGCACTGCTTCTGCCAAAGGGGACACGCCTAATCCTCTAGCATGTTCCTGCACAAACCCAACCTCACCACGCTCCAGCAGCCCCCCAACCCGTTCACACGCGCACCTCCAGGACATTCTCCCCCTGCCGCTCTGTGTGATTTCAGTCCTTTCTTTCCTCGTTTCTCACAGATCTGTCGGTTCTTAAGATGAAAGGAGAGAAGAGGGACTCAAACCTGTTTCTGTCTTGGCTTGATTTAGACAGGACAGAAAGACAGGTGAAACAGGCGGGATAAGTGAAGGGGTTTAAATGTGGTTAAGGATTACACACGTATGCAGCAACATGCACACCTGACCAGGGGTGGAGGAAGTATTCTGATCCTTTACTTAACTAACGTTAACAATACTGCTATTGTATAAAAAATAGTCCATCCCAAATAAAAAGTCCTGCTTTGAAAATGTCACTCAAGAATGTCGGTATTATCAACACAATGTAGGATACTAAAAGCAGGGGCTCTCAGACATTTTGGGGCCAGGGACCCTGTATATAGGAGAACATTTTTCCAGCCCCCTCATAATCGTAACACCGATTAGTATTGCTCACTACCATTTAAACTCTAAAATGCCATTGGAACTGATCTAAAACTTTTCAACCTAAAAACTTTTATACTTTTAAACATTTTATCCAAATTGCATTTGGACTCTACTTGACAGCCTCTTATTGCTGAGTGTCACAGTCATATCCGAGTTTCTATTGGCCCAAAGCTAATTTGGGTGGGAGTGACCCTGCAGTAAGTGTTACACTATTATACATTCAATTATTACTGATGCATGCAATTTTAAGGAGTATTTTACTGTTGCAGAGTTTAACACTTAACAGCTTATCACATTGTATAAAATGACATGTTTGACACACACATAAAAAATATAAATTGTCTAAGGTAACCAGCAACTGAAGTTAAAGATGAATATGGGCTGCCGATTAAATAGGACACTATTTCCTTCTAAATTATAGAGGAGTAGAAATATAAAAGTAGGAGTTATCCCTGTTTCTGTCATGTTTTGACTCTAGTTGTATGCACACAAACAAACAAGCACAGCTGACTCTCAGGTTTCTGGTAGATGGAGGACTTAATTCATAGGATCATGACTGCCCCCACAGGACTGAGTCACTGTGTCTCTGTTTCTGTCACTTAGTGCACAAACACACATACACTCTTAAGTAATAAACCAACAAACAATTACACATTTTATCACATTTGTTCATGAAAGTAGATTAAAAACCAAAATTCTATTTTTTTTCCAGGAACACACGTTTTAACTTCACACTGCGCCTAGAGACACATTTTCACATCTAATTTCTGAGTTTAGTGTATATTTATCAACCTGCACCTGAGGGGAGCCACTAAAATTCCTTCACACCCTTGCAAAATCCCATCATGCCCTTCATGTGAGCATATTCTACTTTTTTTCCCCATAGAAGTAAAACGCTTGTCATTTTGTTTTTGCCTCATTAAGCTGTTTTCACATTCAGCCCCTTGTAATCTCTCTGCTTGCGGCTCTGATTTTGAGTTTGTTGTGCGTATGTCGATGTCAGGGAGATCAAACAAGCTAATATAAACTGTGAGGATGTAATTAAATAGATTTCTTCAGACTAAAGGCCCTTCTTTATCTAGAGAGAATAGTATAGATAGCCAGATTAAACATTTAATTTGCTTAAAGTGAACAGAATAAGTCTTTGTTCTTACAACTGTGATTACTGTAAATTAGAATAACTAACTATTTGTAGTTTGACCTCAGGGTGTTAAAGAGTATGAAGATCAGCTTCACCAATAAAATAGCTGCAACTGGAAAGTGTTCCTTACACATGAATGCATCAATAATGATAGACATTAAAAGACATTTAAACATTTTAAATTTTATAAATGGAAGTTATAAAACATGACTTGGTGTCTTGCTTACTACAGTAATGGATTCATTAAACATCTCAAATTGTTAAGAGTGTGAGTGATTCAGCTAAGGCTGAATAAGCAACTGGACAAACTGGACAGTCTTCGTCATTTAGTTTTGGTATATGTTATGAATCACCTTATTTGTATGCAAATTGATTGCACAGCAGTGAAACAGAGACACATGTTAATCACTCAAAGCACACATCATATTAATACAAAATAAAAATGGGTCAAAACAGAGTACACAAATTAAAACAGTAAAATTATCCCCACAAAATATAAAATCATAAGATATATAGATTTTAGGAATATGTGCTCATGTCACATTTTCCTTACAAAGTTTAGAGAATTAGAGTTTTTATAGTTAAGGAGAGTTTGAAAAGGGAACCAGATAGCAAAATCTAAAACTCTGGACATAGTTTTGTTAGGGAATTTGGATCAACCAAAGTGGTTCCTGCTTTGTTATTTACAGTTATCTTATCAGTTTGAAGCTCTAACCCACACAGGCTAAGCTAGCTATTGCTCTTCATAGATTCTTAATTGTTAATTAAACATTCAAGAAATGACTTGGCCCTGTACAAGAACAATAGGGAGTGATTTTTAGTGTGACCTGTGTCTCTGTTTCTTTCCCTATGGGGCATGACAGTGAACTGTGTTGACAATCGCAGGCTTTTAAACCAAAATAAAGGTATGAGCTGTGTTAGTGGCTGCATGTGTGGGAGAGCTGTAGCTGTAGCTGCTCTGAACCCTGAACTGGCGCTGTTTGTTGGGCCTGTAGCCGTTAACCAGGTGGCTGTAGACGCAGTCGAGGTGCTTATAGGCATCTGAGTGTGCAGGGGGTGTCGTGTGTGGCTGCCGTGGTGTGAGTTAAGGTGTGTGTTTACTCAACAGGGTGTTAACGTCAGTCAAGGAAATCGATGTTTATCCTCACACGTGTCAAGAGAGAAGCATGTGAGTGTGTGTACGCCACTTTGCTTTGCCATCATCTCTTCACTGTCCCTAAACACACACAGATACACACACATACAGAGACTAATGTGTCCTGACTCAGCCTTTATTGAGCCAGTGTTAGTTAGTATATACCCACCAGCTGGCCAGTACAACAACAGAACAACTCAATGGTAGTTTTCCATGTGTGTGTTGGACGGCAGAGACAGTTGCTCAGAAACTTGGGCTTTTCATTGTAATATCTATGGTGGGCGGTGTGAGAGCGTCACCACTGCTTCCTGTGTGCACGCACATGCACACACACACACGCACGCACGCACGCACGCACGCACGCACGCACTCATCCACAAGATGATTTTAGTGATTACGCACAACAATGTGGCACATAGACAGAGAACGGCATCACAATGCATCCCTAATAACATGCTGTAGTCAGGGTCGTCTCCTATCTCTGTTTCTCACTGTGTCCTTTGGGAGGGGGGTAGGTTTGTGGCCACTTTCCCAGCTTTCCCAGCTTTCCCTCGGGAGTCTGTTCCAGCTGCTGCAGCCCCACACGGTCCCAAACCTCAACCCGACTTCACTGACCACAGCCTGTGTGCTGACATCACAGCCCAGGCGTCCACGCACGGGCAGCTCAGACCAGAAACCTGCAGAGACGTCACAGCCGAGGCGACTGACACGCAGACACATTGACGTCTCTCTGTGGAAGCTGTAGTTCTCAGGGCCTCTGAGTTGTAGTTCTCTGGCATTATGAGCATTATGGGTACTGGAGTTGGAAATATTTACGAGTTGCTACGAAACACTGATTTGTTTGGTGGGACACACAGGAGGAAGCAGGGTCTTAGTAAAGGCCTATTTATGCTGAATAACACTTCTAACATTTCAGTGTGAAAATTTACAAAGTGATGTGGTGTGAACCTAATGTGTACAACTGCTTGAATGTATCTGCTACTATCATTGGTTGCTCACTTTTATTTGCAGTTCTAAAGGCACATATATGGTAGGCATGCACATTGCCTGCGTTGCATTAACCTCAAACATATACCTATTTTTTTGATCTTTGATTTTGTAAAATATAAACTTAGCTAATTTTGACTAAAATGTATTTAGGCAATGTTTTTATATGGCTGATGGTTTTAAAGGAACACACCCATGGCTTAATTCCATTTAGCTGCTTCCATTTTAGGGTCCTGGTATTGTTCATGCTGGCTCACAGTAATCGTTAATGTCATTAGAAACCCCTCTGCTTCTCCTTCTTTAAAAATATGTGCTATGAAAAAGACTTATAACCAGCCCTATGTGTGTAAAAACTGGCACACGATGCGGTTGGAGCTCACAGATGCTTATATATGTAAAAGTCATTAGTGAAGGCGAGTGGTTGTGTCGTGGTTCATGATTTGAGCATATGTGTTTGGTCCTTTATGTGAAGGGATTTTGGTCGTTTTGCATATTTGATGGACTTTTGAGGCATCAAGCAGCATGCAAGGATAGTCCCCCCCTTCCCTGTTGCTCTGGCTCCTGGCACACCAGTCACATTTTACACATAGAAAAATACAAATATTGAAAATGTATTGAGTCGTTTACTGAGTGTTTATCATGTAGGGAACATGAAATGAGTAACCGAGAGGTATAACTTATGAATTGTGGGACACTCAGCACAAGTTTACACTTCCCTGGTCATTGTTGGGTATCTGACACTGGTGTCCGCCTCGCTGCCTCTCACTGGCTGTCATCTCCTTGAGGTGAACACTCTGAGTTTGCATGTTCACAGCTCTCACAACTCAATCTCAGCAGAAAAGAGTACTGCAAAGAGAAAATAATCTTCTTAGAAATATTGAGGATGAAAAATAGAGGGAAAGAGTCTCACGAGGAAAGGTTGTACTATATCAGGCCTTGTTGAATCTCAACATTGATCTCATGAATAATAGAGCTTCAGTGGCCATGTGACAATATTAGAAGTGACATCCAACGACGACCTGGATCCACCACTCCTCAGAGCCAGGCAAACACATACTTGCACAGGCACATATTTGTGTGTAACCTTGTAAATCTGTGACTAATCCAGTCTAATCCGTCTAACTGTGAAATGATTTCCAATGAAAGTATCCAAAAGGTCATTGTTAACTTCCCAAAACATGAAGTTGAATCAAAGTTATTTTCGTTTGGCTACAAATCACTGACTCACAAAAGAGTCTTCAATATGAAACACCCTCAGAGAAAAACAAGTTCCCTGCTAAACAAGATGATCTCCTGTGTTTCCTTGTATTCTTCAGCTTCTTAATAATACATAGAGAAACAGTCCAATGCTCAGAGCTAACACACACACACACACACACACACACACACACACACACACACACACACACTCTCGTTGTGCTTACTGTCTGTCCCCACTCATCAGTCATTCACCCTGACAAATCTCTGTGAGAAAAATCTGCAAGTCTGCATTTTTCACCCCCAGCAGATTGTATCTTTGGGTTTGTTTTAGCTGTTCTTCTTCTCATCATTTTATTAATGCAAGCAACTAGTTAACATGAGAAGCAAGAGCCCAGAGCAGTGAAAAGACGAGGAGGAAGAAACCAGTGGTGGAAAGTAACTATGCACATTTACGCAGGCGCTATACAGGAGTATTTGTAGTTTATGTTACGTAATACTTCCACATTTCAGAGGGAAATATTATTTTTTACCCAACTACATTTTTTGACTGTAGTTACTAGTTGTTTTTCAGTTTACAGTTTTGCTCAACAAACTGTATATAAAGCAATTAAAACTAACTCCACCTCAACCAGCACCAAAAGTAATATACTACTTATACATTGATGCATTATCAGTAAAAACAACATATAACAATATATGAGGTACAGAGGCCATTTTACTTGTGATACTTTACATTTTGCTGATAATACTTCTATAGTTTTATTTCAGTGTTATTTTGAATGCAGGACTGAATGGAGTATTTTACAGTATTGTGCTGGTACTTTTTCGTAAGTAAAAGATCTGAATACTTGTTTTACCACTGTAGCAGAGAGAGCGAAGAAGAAAAAGTGAGGGGGAAGGGAAAGGGTTATGAGACAGCAGGTGACAGAAGAAGAATGAGCTCCTCAAACCCCCCCTCCCACACACACAAACCAACACCTCACCCCGAGGCTACCGGAGAATTGTGACTGGAGGACTGGCCTGTCATTATGTTATTATCTTCTCTATTGCTTAGGGCTTTGAGATGTGTTTGATCACACAAATGCATCCACACACATGAACAAACGCACAGAAGCCCCCCAAGCCCCCCTGATTTACACTTGAGCATTATAAGGAAATTCCCTGCTCAGACCTGCAGCAGGTAGGCAGGTGAGAGAGAGAGAGAGAGAGAGAGAGAGAGAGAGAGAGAGAGAGAGAGAGAGAGAGAGAGACAGACAGACAGACGGCGCAAGACACAGAGAGAGATAGATCAGCTGTCATCCCAGGAGTACGGTATGTGCTCATTCAGCACAAAAGATCCTGAGAGCAAACCGTACCACTATGCAAATTCTTGCATCACATAAGCAGAGAGAAAAGCCCACCTATTCTCTAGGATGTGTAAGTCAGGGCAGTGTACCAAGACTGTGCCTGCAGGAAGACACCGGTTGAGGGTTTAGAAAAGCCCTGAGATCAGCTGTAGGAGACTTAGGAATGAAAATGTAGTTTGAAAAGGGGTTGCACAAACATCTACATGCCTTAATCTGACTTCAGGCCCACTGCAAAATGCAAGAAACACTTATAGAAAGACCTCTATGATATGTAAATTATGCAAGCACAACAGCTGTAAAATCTCAAATTCGTCCACAAACAGAGCGGACTTGGCTGGGTTTTGTATTTTGAAGCTGGGGGTATGCACAAGAAATCGATTCACATTATGTCTCCACTCCTTAAGCGCTTCCACTCCCTGAACACTTCAAACTGCATAATGCACCCTCAGCTGCCGCAATCACACACACACACACACACACACACACACACACACACACACACACACACACACACACACACAAACACTAACTTGCCCTGACAGACCTGTTAAGATGGAATAGAACTGCCATAGAACTGCCATAGAACAGAAGGGACATATGCTATATTGAAACCAAGCAGCCTGAAAGAAGCTGTTTTGTGATAAGGAGATTATATAGCATGCTTTAAAATGTTTGCAATATGATATTGTCATTATCAGCAAGAATTGAAGATTTGAGCCACAATAAAGATATTTAGATTACCTGATTTGGCTTTTTTATTTTCAAAGTTTCACTTATCAATATTTTTACAAATTGATATGCATAATATGAAAGGGGCCGCTAGTGGTGATGAACCCACAGAGAATTGTCCATCGACTCTGCAGTTTCCCTTCCTTTATAGCGTCTTGCAGCTTGTTCTTTTGGTTTTGGTTAAAATTTTGTTTAGATTTACTGTCACCGCTCTTCTCAGCATCATTTGCCAGAATATGCAGAAGGAAGCTGTTTTCAGCAAAAAATAAAAGCTCGGATAAACCCACTTTATGCTACCTGCCAAGCTTAGTAGGTGGGGATCATAGTGGAGCATTTAGCGGCTAAAGAGACAGATATTTGCCTCCGGAGTTGGTCGGGACTAGAAACAGAGCTAGAAGGAGAGTGAATGTGGATATACATTCATCAGTTGGACACAAACACAATTTCAAATTAAAGCTGCAACATGAAATGGAAGCAATTACAACAACACAATCCAACATGGCCAACTTCCTGTCAGGCAAAAAAAAAAAAGTTGTATGTTCTGGCGTGCGTTTGGGGCGCTATGTAGCCTGCTCTCCACTCCCAAAGCCCTAATACTCGGAAAAACGTTTTGTCGAGCATCCCAAGCCTCTTAAAAATGTATAGGTTCCCTGCACTTTCGTGTTTGTGGCCATATGAATGCTAATGTTGCTTTGTGTCATCTGTTTTGTTTACAACTGGTTTCTGCTGCACCCAAGTGACCAACAAATCACTTATTGCCAGTTTAAATCAAGAGGAAACTCATTGACTGTTACTACGTTTTAGTAAAGCATTTAGCTGAATGGGAAGCACAGCAGCAGAGGTAGATTATGTTAAACCATTCATAACCTTGCGTAATGTTATTTATTAGTTTCTATGAAAAGTGCCATGCTCCATATTTGTCCATAAGATGTGACTGAAGGCTGCACTCATTGTATGTGACAGCCTTCCTCATTCATCAGCGGCTCTTCAGCTCATCCTGTGTAAAGCTTATGAAATCACAAACCACGAAACTGACACGCCTGTATGTATAGTGAACAAGCTGGTTGGCATGATGCCGAGAGAGAGAGAGAGAGAGAGAGAGAGAGAGAGAGAGAGAGAGAGAGAGAGAGAGAGAGAGAGAGAGAGAGATCTCCGATTGTTGGCATTCATGAATGACACATAATTTAATAAACAATGGAGAAAAATATTCCATTAAAGGAACCACCTTACCACACCTAATTGATGCATCTGTAGTATGTACACACATTGTACACTATTCATGCCAAACTCATAAATGTGGCCATATGATTATCATGGAGACAGAAATACCTTTTATTTCATCTCATTCGGCACTTCTACAGGACGTTTGGCCAACAATCACACCTCATTTTGCTCTTTCACATACAGAATATTGTTCTCAGAGTATCATTTTGTTGTTATGTAATGTAGGAAGTGTTTGATTTAGGAATGCAGCACAGATGATCCAGCCAAGAAAATGACAACTATGACTCAGAGATGAAAGCTCTCGGCTCTATCTTGAAGAAAAACCTAAAAAGAAAGCCTGTGTATGTCATTATTTGGACTATTTCTGCTACTAATGTGGGTTTGTAATGTTTGACTCAGTGAAAGCAAGTTATTCCAGCAGTTATTTAGGCTGTAATAGAAAAGGAATCTCACAAATATTGTAACTATTTACAAAGAAGCATGTGCTAATATAATCTTTCAGACTACAATCATTTATTTTAAAGAGGAACATTATTATACACAAGGTGCCCCCCCCCCCACCCCACACACACACACACACACACACACACACACACACACACACACACACACACCCTTATCTGCCTCACCTCTCCCCTCTGTGGCTGCCCTGAAGTGCTGCACAAGGAGTGGAAAATACAGTCACCTAAAAATACACTGCACATAAACTACACCCGTACAAACACATTACTACACACCTGCACACACACACACACACACACACACACACACACACACACACACACACACACACACACACACACACACACACACTTCAAGTGTCTATAATATTAGTAAGCACAAGGCTGACAACTGAGACACTCAGCGCAGCTGTGTCACTCCAACCCTCCTCCTTAAATATGTCCAGCCGTGGCCAGAGTGTCCCTGAGGGTCCAGTCTGATCCGCTCTGCTGCAAGCTGGCAGTCAGTGACGGGGAGGTTCGGGGTGGGGGTGCTGCTTGGGGGACACATGCTTATGACATCACAGAGGGTTACAGAGGCCAACATGGCCTCTATCCTGGGATTCTCCTTATCATAAGCCCCCCTCATGCACACAGACTATACACATAAAGACAATAAACTCAGTCAAGTTTGACTTTTACAGTATATTCTGCTGTTTGAGCCACTTGTTGTAGTTTGTTTGAATTTTAACTGATCCCTCGCACTGTGTTTGGTTTCCTCTACCTGCTCTTTTAAGGTTGTATTCAGCTCTCATCTTTGTCTTTAGTTGAGCCTCCACATTGTTCCATTCTTTTAAATTATTTGCATACATCATCACTGTAGACCTGCTCATTGTCTTTTGGTTTTCTCCCACCATCGACTGTCTCCACTTGTTTCCATCTTCCTGTAGTTATTTATATCTCTCTCCAGCATCTTGTGTCTCTTCTCTCTTTGTTTTACCTCTTGCTTGTGCTCAACCTCGATTTTTTTCAACTCTTTGGATATTTGTTTTCTTTCCTTTGTTCTTTTAACCTTAACCGTTGGAGCCATATCCTTCTTCAAGATCTCACTTTCCATTTCTATTTAACTTGTCTATTGACTATTTTTAAACAACTTAGTCTCATTTGTCAGATTTTTGTTGACACATTTCTTTCTTTTTTCCCTTCTATGTCCATTGAGCTCTGATATACTTCTTATCTCAATGTATTGCACTTGATCTCATGCATCATGTTTATCTTTATTATGATTCCTTTATATGTTGTTCTAATTGATTAGTATACAAAAAGACATTTAAATGTAGTTTTCCAAATTATGCTTTTTGTATTTGCATATCTTTTTCATACAACAAATCAGTAGATCTAACACGGATTGAAATGTCCTGTATTATTTATTATAGTACTCTGTTTTATCAACTGTAATTGAAATTCAATGAATTAATGAATCTATCATCAACCTGTATATGTGATTTTAGCCACTTGTTTGCTCTGTCAATTTAATATCCAAAGCAGGCATGAAAGTGAGTGCCAGTACTGTGAAAATCATCTCATAAAACATGTGTGACATCAACAGGGTGGCTGAGTGAGAATATGGACTAGTTTGCCCAACACAGTTGCTGATGGAATTAGCTTATTTTTGCAATAAGAGATGTTTTTGGCCACTTGAGGGCAGCAGAAAAAAGAGGTGATTTCTGGCCTTTTCAGTTGATATGGCGAGCATATTAGCAAAACCTCCACCCGCACCCTCAGATCTTCAAACAGCTCGCTCCTCCAGGTCCCCAACACCAAGCTCCACGCCATGGGCGACCGGGCCTTTGGCTCGGCAGCGCCGCGCCTATGGAACAGTCTCCCTGACCACCTAAGGGCAACACGGACACTGGACTCTTTTAAGACTGACCTAAAAACCTTTTTATTCAGGAAGGCGTTTCTGACCTTGTGCTAAATCACTGTCAGCTGTATTTATTTTGTGTTTCTGTTCATTTACTGTTTTCTATTATGCTTATGTTTACTAGCTTTTTATTATAGTTTGTTTTAACTATGTTTTTACTATGTATTGGCTCTGTGGCACTCTGAGATTTTCTGAATGAAAAGTGCGTTACAAATAAATTGCATTATTATTATTATTATTAAAACGTTGACTATTTACACATCCAGCAGACACAGAACAGCAGTTGCATTTATTAGGAGTTGTGTTTGTGTCCATTATGAACACTCTGTTTGCTCTGGTTTTGGTCTCTACCAACTTCTGAGGGAAATATCTGTCTCTTTAGCTGTTAAATACTCAAATATTATCACCAGCTAATCGCTTACTGTGTCTGTCTGCTGTTTGGTGCTAAGCAGGTAGTGTAAGATGGAGTTTTAGAGCTTTTTATCTGAAAACATTTGCCTGCTGCAACCCAAAATTATATTCTGAGAGCGGTGAACCAAAACAATGAGTGTTGTTTAGTTTGGAGCAGATACCTTTTGTTTGGAAAAGTGGAAACTCTGAAGATACTTCATTGCTTATTGGATAATATAATGAATCTGTTTGATTGGGTGTAATTTAGGTTGAATGGCCAGAGTGTAGGCACACCTTGTTTAAAGAGAATCAGAATCTTTGACATTGATGAACAGTATATTCATCAATGAAGCTACTTGTGTTAAAGTACTGGAGATACAAAATACAAACTTAATATGTTTAAATAATGTCAGTAAAGACACAATAAACAGTTCTGTCTCTGTCACAACAACCAACAGTTCTAACTCTGACAGACGCAACAGAACTTAGTAGAAATAACAAGTAGTTTTTTGGTTTTCCTATAACAGTTCCAGCTTTTATGCAGGGTGAATGGGCTTCACACTGTTCATCTTCCATGCTAAACACAAAGTGAGTGTGTGATAGAGGATTAGAGAGCGAGAGATGAGGTACTGATAGATGCAGAATCAGTCTTGGCTCAGACTCTGACTCTCTTATTTCTCTCTGAAAGAGAGGGCGGAAAGATCAGGGAGCCTCCAGCTGGCACACACACACACACACACACACACACACACACACACACACACACACACACACACACACACACACACACTCACACATTCACAAATTCACAAATTCTCTCTCTGTGTCACAGCTCCCTCGGACCCTCGTGACCCGAACAGTTCATATGACAGAGACCATGTGGTCTGGATGCAAAATATGGAGTCAGATTATTTTACAGTGAACAAGCTCTCACCTCTCAGCAGACCTGCTGATCACTGGCCATTAACAGAGTGTTGCACCAATTGGTTGCTATGCTACTGATCTGGTCTTATGATCACAGCGACGAGTCAATATGAACTCACAAACACACATCATAGAGAATGTAAAAGATTTAAACAACAACAGTCTGATCCTCCTTCGGTAGCATTAAGGTACTATATATAGTTAATAGAGTTGTGAATAGGAAAGAATATTAACAAAGTAAACTTCACAATAAAATCAAGAAGCCATGTAAAAGCCATTTTACTTTACATTTTATTTTACATTACTGTTTTATGCAACTTTATACTTTTACATGTAAAAGTAAAAGTAGAGTTATTTTTTGTATACCTTTTTAAAGTAATAAACTAAAAAAGAAACAGAAAACACTTCATTTGCACATCTTATTCTATGTACCTTCAAAATGCAAGGTTTTTTCTTTAAATTAACTATTTTTAATTGACTTAATACTACTTTTACTCAAGTAAACGAGCTGCATACTTATTTCACCACTGCCAATACCTGTATACTTCTCCCTATGTTGTTAAACAGATCACGCTGATGGGCCTGTGTACAGCTTTTATGTCATTTCGTTGTGTAGATCTTGAGACAGGTGTCCTTGTATCCCCTTAACCAGCCCTTAGGATTTGCTTGGTCGGTGAGCGAGGATCGATTCCCCCCGCCTGACGATTTATTCCACGCTTTACCAACCATGTGATCTGTTCAAAAATACACAGACATACTTGACATTCGTGCGTGCATGACTGGGCCCTCACACTCATTTAAAGAAGGAATATTCTGCGCAGTCTTTGAAAGGAAAGGAGAGTTTTAAATTATAAACCCTCTGCTGCACCTGATATCCTGATAGCTGCGTTTACCTGCAGGGTGGGACATTCAGCATGAACACGTGTGTGATGTAGTGATGTAGCAATAGAGAGCGAGAGAGACTTACTTAAACAGTTTCTTTTTCCTTCATGTAAAAACCACAGAACAGCATGTCTTGAACAGAAAATACATGTGACCTATTTACAGTTCTCCTCCAGTGTGTGTATGTGTGTGCGCACATGTGCATGCTCAACTCTCTCGATGTAAGGGACCATCCCTTGTAAAAGCGTGTGGTTTCTTCACAGGATATGGGTTTCTGGTGAAAAAGACACAGAGAGGAAGCACTTCTCTTCTTTTCTTTCTCTCTCCTTCCATCTGTCACTCCGTTCTTTCTTTCCACGAGACAAACTTCTCATGTTTAGGATGGTTTGTGTAGACTAGAGAGGTATAGGCTTTGCTTGTCTGGTCACTTAATGTGAACATTGATGAAATATATTTTTGCTTTCTTGCAACAAAGAAAGTTGCACACTAACTGTGACTTCTATAGATCAATAGTTTGGCAAACTGCCTTCCTTAGGATAAAATCCAGCAGTCACCTCACTAATATGTATACTTGGTGTATGCAATCAACTGCTAAAAACATCTACATATCTAAAAAAAACAACAAGCACAAACTGGAGAAACACCAGTGTAAAAATCTAAAACATTTTAGTGCTTACATACTGAGTATTTTAAGAGCAGTATTGATGTCTGTCAGTCCAGAACACAAAGACTAAGGACCCTGGTCCCAGCGTTAAAAAAATAAAAATTCTACGTCATTTTTACCCCTTGATGAAGCAGTAACTTGACTTGTATAGACGGTGTCAAGAGGAGTTTGTAACTACAGGTTGCAGGCAGCAGTGTGGAGCTCTCCTCGTGCTGCCTGGGCCTGTTTGACTCCTGAACACTGAGGGACAGCTTCACCACGGCTCCTTCATATTTAATTGTTCTGTTAAATTATTCTGGCTCACTGCCGTGTTGTGCCACCATGAATTGGGCCTCAGAGTTTGTGTGTGTGTGTGTGTGTGTGTGTGTGTGTGTGTGTGTGTGTGTGTGTGTGTGTGTGTGTGTGTGTGTGTGTGTGTGGGACAGGGACGACAGGGAGAGTGATGTGGCAGTAGTGCCCGAGTTTGCCACGAACACTGGAAGCCTGTGGGAAAGCAGAGCCATAGCAACAGAATGAATTAATGAACAGGATCAGAATGCTACGTTTAACACGAGGTACAAGCGGGCACACACACACACACACACACACACACACACACACACACACACACACACACACACACACACACAAGGACACAAGCAAACAAGCACAGGTTGAAGCCAGCTGGTGATTTTATATTCAACACAGGTAACCAGGTGATGCAGGTTGGGCGAGAACCACTTCTACAACTCTCAGCAAGCAGCTCACAGCATTATACTGATCATGTCAGAAATTCTTGTTACAGTTTCACACTGTTTAACTTCATGTGGACAAATCAAATCTGATGCTGTTTCTCATCATTTACTTTTGTTCCACTCAGCTCATTTATATTGATTTTCATCTAAAAAGATTTAACTCAACAGTCAACAGTCTGGTTATGAAACATTTGAGTATCAAACAGATGTTGTGTGGCGCATTCTGCATGACGGTGGGTGGTTGTTTTTTGAAGAAAACTATTTCAAATTAATTGAAAAAGTAACTTATTATAATTTACCATAATAGCTTAAGTTTCAATAAAATATTTTTAGTAAGGCTATAACAAAAAATGTATTCTGCATCTGATTTTTTGGTGCGCCAGCTGTCTCTTTGGGTGTCACACATACACACGTGGTACACCATTGATACAAACATGTTACATAGTATCATGATGATATGACAAGGGGAAAAAAATAAAGTCACCACACAGAACATGTGTTCATGCCCTCCCTCAGTGAGGACAGAGTTATATCTTCATATTCTCGGAGCCAGAATTCTTGGAGTCTTCAGATAATAGTCTGTAGTGCCCCCCTCAGGAAAAGACAGAAAAGGGGCTTTCAATGAATTTACAGGAAAACCTAAATGCAGTATTTCTTTCTCATCAACACAAATGACAAGCCCTTTTTTTTTTGGCTCAAACAACACACAATAAGAACTTATTGATTCAAAGTTTTTTAGAGAATGATTAAACAAAAAGTATTATTGTGCTTTGGATATATACAGGTATTTACTTTCCCTTAACTGTCAACTGTTATGGTCTATTTTTCTAGAAGCACCAGATTTAAATGGACATTCATGTAAAATAGGACAAACTAAAAAACGGTATGTAACATTCAGTATTTAGGTCATCAGACAAAAGCCATACAATTCCTAATGTCCTGCAACTTGTTTGCCTTCTGGTATTACTGACACATGAAGACTTGACACTTTTCAAAAACTTATTTTGCCTGTCAGCAATTATTGAGAGTGGCAGACAAAAATCTTCAGTACAGGTGGTGAAGACAAACCCTGGGGCAGCCCATGTTGGAGGCTGATGCCTTTGAACACTCATTCTGTCAATCACTTATTCTAAATCAGCTGGCGTCAGATAAAATGCTTTTAAGTATGCATGTGTGATGTGTAGTCTTGTTGAACCATATGAGGACATATTTAAGACAATTCAGTTGATTAAACAACTGGGTTTTCGGTGCCATTTAAGATTGAAAATATTAAAAAGTGAGTTATGGCGAAACCTCAGTAAAGATATCTAAATATGGGTAGCTTGAATGTGTTTAAGCCTTAATTAGGTGAACTGTCAATCACGCTAAAATGTTACACTTCGGTGGTTCTCTTAATAATCCTGTTCTGCCTGAAAGCATTTTCATTGAAACAAAAAGGTTCATATATGCCTTTTGGCAAAATGTCGAGCTTTCAAAAGTCTGGTAGTGGTTACAGAAGGTTCAAAGTGAGAATGCTACCTCACTTGTCACTGAAAATATGTTTTGAGGAACATATTAAACAGACTCTTTTTCAAACACAAAACTGGGTTATCATTTCAGAGCACAAGGGTAACATTCAACACAAACATTGATTTTTACTTTTTTTAATTGTACAATATTACAATTACATTTGTACAAATGCTGTTAACAAAAAAAAAATAAAAATAAATGAAATTCAGGCTACAAGAGGAAATGTTTGCTGGGGCCTGAAAACAACAATGTCCTTGAGTACTGCACTGAACCTTCATGCAGCAGTGGCGGGAATATGCTGCTTGGAGGGAGAGCTACACACGCACACACAGACATTACATCCGTGGTGGGCTAGCATGGCTTCCTCCCGTTCACCCCTTCAGATCTTTAAAATACAGGAAGGGCAAAAGCAACAAGGTTGATACCAACATCTGTGCAGATGAAGATCATGTACTGAATCGGTCGCATAAAAAATAAAAATCAAGTTGTTTGTTGTGATAGTTCAGAAGGGAACCAGGGGAGTAAGGTGGTTGTTGATTTGTTGTTTGGTCCAGGTCCAATGTGTTAAGAAGCCAAGCCACAGGGTCAGAGGTCATCATGTAGAGTTTAAGAGCGGGTGTACTTCCCCCAGATGTGAAGCATGAAGACCGAAGCGATGAAGAGCAGACTCATCACTAGCACCGGCACCGGGCCGCTGTCACGACAAAGACAAATTGATCAACACTCAGATTAAAACATGCAAAATCTCATCATTTGCTCAAACTCCAACCACAGCGAGAGTCTTAGTGTAGTGGCTGATTTTATTGATGAGCCTAGGAAACAAGGAGGCGCTCTCATCTCTGAAGGAGGGACTGAGTGGGGGGGTGGAGGGGTGCACCGCTAAGTAGCAGCATTGCCATGCCAACCATCTCCTCAGGCCCCCCCTCTCCCTGTCAGGAGGCTGTAATTGAGTTGACCTTTCAGAGTGCATCCTTTAATGAAGCTTTGAGGACAGCGTCTAACGCAGGAACAAACACACACTCGATATACAGAACTGTATGGCGAGTCTGCCCTCCTTCGACTGCTGGAGAGACGCACTCAATACCCACCACAGCACCATCGATCAGCCATAGCCAGGACGCCTCCTCTAATATTCGGGGCGAGGATGCAGTAGGATAAAAGTTCATGAGGTTGAGAGTTTTATGAAAGTGTGCCACACACACACACACACACACACACACACACACACACACACACGATTAATTTTTTGACCACAGAGGCACGTTTGTCCAATTTCCTGCCATTAAACATTCCTCCCATTCTACCTGATGAATATATATATATATATATATATATATATATGACACTAATAATATCAAGTGTCGGAAATCCTGAGAATTAGTACGCGTTTGTGAATGGAAGTTAGAAATGTCAGTGGCTAAATTTGTTTGCGTCCTTGTGTGTTTTGCTTCTATGAACTGCACTTACACTTTGAGGCCTGGTGAGTCTTCTGTGTAGAAGCGCCACATGCCACCGGTACCTGCAGATCCTGTGGTCCTGCCACCGCTGCGTGTACCGCTGCTGGTAGCTTTCCTGTGGAACACGAACACACAAACACAAAATGCTTCCTTAATAAATATGTATTTTCCCCTATAAAGCAAGTTTCATGTTACTCGATAGGAAAACAAGACAATTAGAACAGACAATATTGTTTCTTAAAACCAAACATTGACAAAAAAAACAATCATTCAAAATATAAAAAATCTTTGCCATTATACACTGTACTCACAATGTAACTAACTATAATAGCTGCTGATGAAGAAGCGCAGTGATTCATGGCTGCTTCACTCGTGACGAGATTAAACAGAGGTTAATGAGGTAATGAAGAGGGTGATAGTAATGGGTAATAATGGGAGAGGTAACAGCGAGACTCTGATTACACACTGATTAAGCCCACAGCACAACATCCATCTGCTGCTCTAATCTAAACAGGGCACACAAAACATAAAGGTAAAGGCTATCTGAAAATCATCAATCACTCCGTACAGCACGATGACATGAGCAGGCGGGGTCAACGCTCGGGGTATTTGGCAAATAATTATAGAGAATGTGTGCAAGCGAGATGACCACATAACTTATATCTCATGTTTAATGAGTAGCAGTCTTCTACTTTTTCACTGTGGTAGCCGACAAACGGATCACAAATTAATGGAGAAAACAATGCAACGTGTTTCGGTAAGCAAGACGTCAAAGTTGCCACAACAGCTTTAATGCTTTGTGTATTCTCTTTATAGAATAGTCTTTGAACTCTACTGGAACGATGAACTAAATTCTTCCAAAAGATTTTCCCTCATGTGGTGTTTTGCTGATGGTGGCCCAGAGGGCTAACTAAAATTTGCAACAAGTGTTCAAATGGGTTGAAATCTGGTGACTGTGACAACTGTAGCAAATGATTCAGTGAGCCTTTGAAGAATCTTCATTCGTTTTCTTACTGCATCCATTTAAGCAGGTCTGTCACACATCTGTATGCACTTACCCATCTTTCTTCTGGATAAAGAGTAGAGGTTAACGTTTGGTAGATTGTGTGGGTGTTTACCTCTGTCTGACTGTGGAGCCTGCTGCACGGGGAGCCACCGTCTTACTGGGGGAACGGCTAGACGCCCCAACATTGGTTGCGCTTGATGCTGGTCCAGGCTGAGGGGAAGACACCAGAATGAATACGAATACGAACACACACACACACACACACACACACACACACACACACACACACACACACACACACACACACACCTTTATAACATTCTACCTGAAACCTGTCACTCTCACAAACACATGTATGGCTAAAACAAAATTAATAAAACCAGCATGTCAATGAAGAGGTTTAACAATGATACTTGATTAGATTATTTACTTTTTGATTCTGAACTATACAGTGTGTTTATGTCAGAGACTCATGGCTAAGGCCTTCACTAGTTGTCCACACTGTTCATTGAGTTCAACTTCTAAGCGAAGGCCACATGCCGAGTCTCAACCAAATGTCTTCAGAAACACAATGTTATAATTCATACATTTAGAGCTGGGCCATCGTAAAATGTGTGTTTGGGACTGTTTGAGTAGAGCCACGTCCACAAATGATGAGCTAGCCTTAGAAAGCTAGCTAACATATAGCAAAACGCTAGCAAAGGTATAACGTTAAACGGGCACATTGGAGCTGGTAAGCTAGCAGTTTCAGATGGAGCTAAGTATCTTATCTTAAGTATCTTACCATTTTTGTTTTATTTGTCCCGATGTGAGGTGAAACACTGATCCCTTCTTCGAGCCGATGTCCACGTCAAATGAAGCAGACAGTCAGTGTATGAATTGGTCAAAACTTGAGAAGAGATCCCACAAAGCTGACGCCTGTCTAAAAAGGACACGACTGCAAAACACAAGACCAGAGGAGGAGACCGAGCAGAAGCCTGACCAGCTCATTGCATTCACCACAAAAATAACGAATAAAGAAATTATTTTAGGAGCTTGTTTTGGCCCATTTTGATTACAAATATTTCCGAAATCCAGCTGCATCTTTAACACATTGAATTTAGATGTGTACTTGTACTTTAATTTAAAGGCACATTTTGGTCTGCTTTGATTCTGAAGGAGACGTGTCTCACAGGAAGCGCGTCCGTTACAGCGAGGAAATAGACGCCATTGTGGCTCAAACTCGGATCGCGATTAGCCCTGATCACAAGAGATGATTTGAGCCAACATGGCGTCCAAACAGTGGAGTTTCCTAACCGTTCATGCGCCTACGGTTACATAGACGAGCATAATCACAGGCATCCGACCTCGGATAAGGTAGTCGAGAGAAAGGTAAACATAACTACATTATAATTAGGTTGTGCGGAGATATAGTTGTGTTCAGTTACAAAGACAACTGCTCACCAAGTTTGTTTCGTAAAACGGTTATAATTTCAATGGCTACATAGGCTAGTAAGCATAATGTCATCACTGTAGCAGTTAACTTACATTAGCTAAACACGCATGGGATAACTTTTTTAAGCAAAATTATCTAAATCCATTGATAATAAACCACAAGGACAAGTTTGTCAACAATACGATTCTGAAAAGTTTCTCTTAATGGCACGAGAGAGTGGATTCATACATATCTGGTTGGCTTTTGCCAATATCAAGCAAATGTTTAAGCTGTTGTTAATAAACTCTTTTTACTTCTGATTTTGGGATGATTTGCACCGTCTACTGGCCTTTCTGTGCTCATCAGTTTATCCCATTCTACATCATATATATATATATATATATATATATATATATATATATATATATATATAAAACAACTTGTGTTTAACTTACCTCTGCAAAAACAACATTGTCTTGTAGGTAAACATATTCCAGATCCCATTTTAACTTTCATCATTCTTATGTACAGGATGGCGCGGGTGGTGTTTCTCCATCCAGACCTTGGTATTGGTGGAGCAGAGAGGCTGGTGGTAGATGCTGCTGTCGCTCTAAAATCTCAGGGATGTAGCTTGCAGATTTGGACGGCCCATTACGACCCAACACACTGCTTCTCTGAGACCCTGGATCCAGAACTCCCTGTGGTACGTTAACACAGGCCGTACTACGTAATACGTTACCTCAAAGAATGTGAAATTCAGAAGACACACTTATTTTTTCATTGTTTCAATTCCTCTTCTAATAGGTATGTGTGGGTGACTGGCTACCCACCAGTGTGTTTGGTTACCTGCATGCCCTGTGTGCCTACCTGAGGATGATCTATGTGGCCCTCTACCTGGTCTTCCTCAGTGGGGTGGAGTACGATGTCATCTTCTGTGACCAAGTGAGTCCTGTCCTACAGAAGCTATTTGTCTGCATGGTCGTCATTCATTTGAGTTCCCCAGCCTTCTGTATCTCACTATTCAGATCGACTTGCAGTGTAGAAGAAGCCTCAGTTGTTAAATGAATAAAACTGCAATCATCCTAACATGTCATGCAAAGTTCACAAAGAGCTTTTTGCAGTACTTGTCTTAAGATGTGTGTTTACTGGTTAGATATATTAACACAGTGTTTGATTTACTTTATGTTTAGAGTCGATTTATATAACAGAATCTTTAGCTATGATATATATTCTATATTTGGTATTCTTCTGCTGCCATATTTTCTTCTGATTAGCCATGAAGGAGACATGTACATTTTTGTTTATACCCTTTTCATTTCACCTCAGGTGTCGGTGTGTATCCCGGTGCTGCGACTGTCCCGTCAAAGGAAGAAGGTTTTGTTTTACTGTCACTTTCCAGACCAGCTACTGACCCAGAGGAAGTCGGCCCTGAAGAAGCTTTATCGCGCTCCCATCGACTGGCTGGAGGAACGCACCACTGGCATGGCTGATATGGTACGTTACAGCTGAGGGTTGAAGGCTGTAACATTCTACAGGTTGTGATCGTCTGATTGCAGGGCAAGGTTGTGTCATTGTACAAAGTTTTATTCTATCAAGATGGAAAAGCACAGTGGTAAAAAACCTTTGCAAGCAATAATTATAACACATAAGTACAATACAAAATTACCAGACATGTATTAGATCAAGTTTAAAAATAATGATAAAATACAATTGTTGTAAGTGATTTTTAAAAGACGCGTACGATGCCACCTGAATGTTTTAAGGGCCCTGGCGATAAATGCTGTTTGGTTTTATGCTCTGAAAATGGCCAGCGGGTCCAAAGTGAGGATTTCATTCTTAAGGAGAGACAGGGGCCAAAACTACGCATGTCTTATAAGAAGCATTCTCAATCAATTTAGAAAACTAATAGGATGATCCATCCATCCATTATCTTTAAACGCTTATCCTGTTCAGGGAGAGGGACTGGAGCCGATCCCAGCTGACATTGGGCGAAGGCATGATACACCCTGGACAGGTCGCCAGACTATTGCTGGGCCTACTAGGATGATCTGATTTAGTTTCTCAATTTTATTTTTAATTGGTTTTGCATTTTCCAATTGCAGACAGGAAAGGGATTTCCGAGCAGTAACAAGGTTAAAATTGTATGAATCTCAGTTTATTCTGATGCACAAAGCCGGTTTATAGCACTGGATAAAAACATATTTAAGATCACTTATAGATCATGAATGTAATAAACTGTATCCTGGAATTTCACTGCTGTCATAGGTAAAGGCTGCCTTCAAGGAAAAGATTAGTGAAAAATAATATATATTTTTTATAGCTCAGTGGTTTAAGTTTGGAACACAGAGTTGGTTTGCTCAGAATTACTTTTATTTCACCCACATGTTGTTTAACAGGTTAAGAGAAGTCTCTCTTCCTGACTGAGTTTGGTGCTTGATAACTGCTAAAACTATAGTGTAATATAATACATCAAAATACAAGGTATATTATTTTTAACTGCTTGAATAAAGCAAAGTGATTATTTAAAATGTGATACAGCCTGATCTCCGTGAGCAAGCTGTTGTAAGAGCTCAGGGCCCTGACAGAAAAGAAACTGACATTTCGATTTTAGTCTAGACTTCAGGATAATCAAAGACTGCAGGCTGTCACCAACTTCATAGGGAATTAAAATGCATGCGATATATGTAAGATCCCTATGAACTAATCTCCCTGTACTCTCCCTTAGATTCTGGTAAACAGCCAGTTCACCGCAGGCATCTTCACGGAGACCTTTCGTGGTCTAAGAGGAGTCCAGACAGACGTCCTCTATCCCTCCCTCAACACGCGTACCTTTGACCAGCAGTCCAGTGAAGCACAAGGCCTGGAAGGGCTGCTCCCCGAGGGAACCTCATGCCTGTTTCTCTCTCTGAACCGATACGAGAGAAAGAAAAATCTGGGGCTGGCTCTGGAGGCTTTTGCATCCCTGAAGAGCAGCCTTCCTCCAGGCCAGAGAGCAGGTATTCACCTGGTGGTGGCAGGGGGCTACGATGACCGAGTTACTGAGAATGTTCAACACTATACTGAACTGAGAGAGCTAGCAGCGCGGCTCCACCTGGAAGACTTTGTCACTTTCCTGCGCTCCCCCTCTGATTCACTGAAGGTGGCACTGCTGCGGGGCAGCGCAGCTGTGCTGTACACCCCGAGCAGAGAGCATTTTGGGATCGTTCCCGTAGAGTCCATGTACTGCTGCTGCCCTGTTATTGCGGTGAACTCTGGGGGCCCCCTGGAGAGTGTGGCAGACGGGGAGACGGGTTTCCTGTGCGAGCCCACGGCAGAGGCCTTCTCCAAGGCCATGGAGAGGCTCGTGAGGGAGCCGCGGCTCCGCAGGGACATGGGACAAGCTGGGAGACGGAGGGTTCAAGATAAATTTTCTCTTCAGGCCTTCTCAAACCAGCTGTATGGGTACATTGTCAGACTGAGCCAGTGATGTGAAAGCTGGAGGAGAAGCAAGAGACAGTTGGAAAAATGATCCTCTACTGAACTGTGAATTGTCTCTGGATGACAAGGGGTCTTCAGTGAGGTGAAGAGGATGTCTTCTAGCAGAGAATGTGTGTGTAAATGTGCAGGGAGGTGGAGGGGCGGGGGGGACTATTATGAGGACTCAGAGGACAATCAATCAGCATTCCCCCAGAGGGGTTGCTGAGAGGAAAAACAGGACGGAATCTCTATACCAATTAAGACAAGAATAACGAGTTTACCTACCCTATCTCTGGAAAAAAATACCACACCGGCAAGTGTGTACGTGGTGGTGTGCGTGTAATTGTACATGTGTAGAGCCTAGCGAATGAGCGTACCAGAAGGATTGATTGTTAGAGTGAAAACTTTTGCACTGTGTATGTTTTTTTTGAAGAAGAATGATGAAGAAGAAGAATGTAGTTACCACCACGTGCCGTCAGGCAGTGCACAGTCCCAGATCAATAAACAGGATGCTTTCCACTACTTCCTGTCCGCCCAGCGCTTTGTTCCCCTCCTCGCATTCAGAAGACGCTGGCCTGTTCATGACTCTTGCTGCTGTGAGGTTATTAGCAGATGATATAGAGTGTTTGGCTTTATTAGAGGTCTGGTTGATGGGCAGTGTGGCTTTGTCTGGGTCATTATCAGCAAGGAGAATAGCAGAAGGTCAATGTGTCTGCGCGCTGGCCTCCTACTGTATAGAAACACTCTTATTGACATTCCTGAAGTCCTAATAAACAAGAGGACACATACTTTTCTGACTCTTATGGGGTTTGCTTTGTTGGTAAAGTTTTTTTGGCTTCGCTAAGGATTTTTCGGGTGAGCACGAAGGCACAGAAAGGTTGTCAATGTTGTGCCATCCTTTTTTTTTCTTTTCATTGAACATATTTGATTGTGCTTTGAGTTGTGAAATGAAACATTCTCAGACAATATTGCAGCCAAGGAGTTTTATTTTTTCTCATTATCAAAGTCGGTGTGACAGATGACGTTCGTGAGAAGCGCTGCAGATGATCTCAAGTTTCTGTCTCCATCCGTTGTTGCATTATCATTTGCAGGGTTTCGGTTATAGCCACGTGCGCGTTGTTCTTTTTCTTAAAGGGAATCCAAAAAAGAGTACATAAATAATTTAAACATAGGCTGATTGGCTATATATGTAATATTAACCACACCACACAATCTCATACCGTTGAACTAACCTGATTGCACACGGCGGTGCCGTATCGAACAAAAGTGGCGAAATGCTCACTGTTGAAGTTCACCAGGTCGTATTTGAACTCCTGGTTGAGAAACGTCTCACAGCGATTCGTCATCATCTCTTGTGGAGACGGAACCAGGTTGTGGTTGTTGTTGTTGTTGACCCTGATGCGAGTTCCTGGAGGCACTTTGATCTCCGTAATGCGCTGTGTGCAGATTCTGGTTTTCCTCAGAACACGATCACCATTTGACTTTGGAACCAATTGTTGGAGGAAGCTGCGGCAGGTTCTCTGTACCATGTTCTCATCTTACAGTTACAGGGAAATAGAAAGTGTATAAGTAAACTATACCTGATACATTTGAGTTTTCGGATTAACACTCTTTAATTAAATTGTTTGTGTGCAACGTCATTATTTAAAATACAGTCCACATTTCAGTATCTTACCTCCCACTCCAAAATGGACAACACAGCCTTCCCCAATATAAGCACCCCAAAGAGACAACCCTGACCATGGATACACAAACTCAATCAAGTCTCCAATCTCTGCTGCGGACACACTCGGATCAATCTGAAGGTAAAAAAAGAGAAAAGTTAGAGCAGTGCAAAGTATCAACACGTTCTTTTTTCTTTCCCTTTTGATTTTCTCACAGAATTCAAATAAGACATTTATATTTATGATGAAAATCTGAGTATAATAAAAATGATCGACAGCAAATCTAATAATTTAACATAAATATGTTCACTCCTTGACAAAACTGAAGGTACTGCTGTATCAGGTTCAGCATTTCTGGATAGATTTGGTAATGCTCACCTGTCGCCATGTCATTTGAGAAAAAAAGCTGTCCAAGTTTCCCAAAAGGTCCATTGTTGCTGTGAGCTGAAGCCAACAGACGGACTGAAGTGCATTTTCCAATTATTGGGACGCTGAAACCAGGTTGTATAATAGTTCAAACGCCTTCAATATAGCCTTGACTGTTACTGTTTCAAGATGATAGGCTGCCTAATATGTTACCTATTAATCTAATATGTACTTTATTATTCTATCAGGTTCAGACAGACACTCTTCAGTCAATCATGCAAAAATGAATTATTCTGATATTTACTTCAGCTTGTTTAAAATATGTGGTTAACCTGAATTGAGTTTTCAATTCCCACTTCTCATATTGATTCAGACGTTTCTTCAGAGCGATGCTGTTTGTTTTTCAGAACTGAAAACTGTTTGTCCCTATAGATCCAATTAGTGCAGGTGGCCGTGGTTTCATTTGAAATAGATACCAAGGTCTAGCTTTTGGATCATTTGGATAGCACAGTGATAGACTGCAGTCAATTTATGTTAGTGATCTTAAGATGTTTGATGTGAGCAAATAGAATGGGGGTGAGGGAGGAAATAATATAAATAAATAAATAAATATATATATATATATATATATATATATATATATATATATATATACACATATACACACACACACACACACTCCTATCGGATATAATATATGAATGATTATCAACAATTATTGGCCAAAATGTATATATTTTAATATATATATATATATATATTTTAATATATATATATATATTTTAATATATATATATATATTAAAATATATATATATTAAAATATATATATATTTTGGCCAATAATTGTTGATAATCATTCACATAGATAAATTAAAAATTAGATAGTTACTTGCCTTTTTAAGGTTGTAAGGGAATCTGCTTTGTGAGCTCATTTAAAAAGAAAACATCAAACATTTGCATATTTTGAAAATGTTAAGACTATATGTGGGTGTAATATTATTGACAACGCTCCCACGAGTATCATAAAAGAGAGCTATCCTTCATGACCGATGTGTGTATGTATTTATATATAGAGGGCCCTTTTAATTATTTTAGTTTGACTTAATTTAGGTAAATAAAGAAAGGGATATGACCACACAGATCATTTAAAGGCAGTTATAAAAATATAAAATGCTACTAGGGCAAGAATCAAAAAGCAGCTGCGTGCATGTGTGCGCATGTGTGTGCATGTGTGTCTGTTCCTGCAGTGTTTCCACATGCAGAGGTATTAAGAGTTGATGATGAGGCGGGCGTAGCTGCAGTGATTTAGGGGCCCCGCTAGGCAAGATGATAAAAAGGGACCGTGGAGCCTGTAAGGGAGGGAAAGACCCACAAACAGTGTAATTCAGTTTAAATGTGTCCCACTTTACTGCCTACACAGAAAGATGGTGTCTGAAGTCTCTTTTCTATCTCTTCCTGTTCCTCACTCTTTACCTCAAAGTTGTGAGAGAACAATCAATGTCCCTTCCCTTACTTCCACCCCCACCTCCCCTCTTTCAGTGCCCTGTGGTGGGGTGGTTATTGAGATCACGGTGTGTCTGAGTGGCAGCGATAACCGGTACCCAGGTGCCACTGGCACATGGTGTTTAATTAATTAATGAGACCGCGGGGTTGGTTTTTTAATTCCACCTAGCCAGCACCGGGGTGTGGGAGAGATAGCCGTGAAATGTTTAGGTGTGTGTGTTTTCAGGCGAGGAAAGGAGAGATGTATGTGTGTGCGTTTTATGGGTGTACATCTGTTTTGTTGGCAGTTTGGGAGCTGGTTTCCTTATTAGTGGAATATTAAATATGTATGGAATATTTTTACTCTGACTTTTAATCACGCCATATGATTGGGAGTTAATCATGGGCTAAATAATACATCAATCTGAACCAGGTCATGGACTCATTGCCCCAAAACAGGGAAATGTACATGAGATTTAAACATAATGAAATCAGAGGATGGTGTTTAGAGGAGTGCACGGTGTGTGTTACGCAGGTTTAAATATAATTAATTGGATGATTGTAGGGTTAAGATTGGTAGAACTAAATTAAACAAAAGTATTTTCTCTTTGATTGTCACTAAGGATCTTGTAAAAAAAAAACATTTCTCTCAAAACTTTCCCATTCCATTTAGTTCGAGATGCTGGAGGGCATGTATAAGAAATTGAGTAGTTCACTTTTAAATTACTTTAATTTACCAAGACAGAAGTCTATTATACAGTACACTACCATGTTTTATTTAGTGTTTTCCGTTATCTTGTCTTCATCAGGGTGGTGTCTGAGGTTCTCTCTGTTTACATATACAGTATTCCATCAATTTTATTTTGATATAGTATTAGGTAGGCCTCTACGAAACATAAATTATCTTTTGTGGCACAAAAAAATTTGTAAATGAAGATAAAATTAAGATAAATACATTTAGATTTGACTGTAGATTGAAGATTCAAAGCTTTATTGTCCTGCACAATGACATTTTTAGGTTGCTGTCCCCTCTGATTGATCGAACAGAAATATTTTATTTAAAATATTTCAAAGTTAAAAAAGAAAGTTGGAACAGGAGAACACTAACAAAATTGGGGAAGACAAATCACTTGGCTAAATATACTGTTGTGCAGCAGTACTGCAAATTATAATGTAGTTATATGTAATTATAATGTAATTTAATGTAATTATAATGACACTCAGGCAAACCTGTACAATAATTCAGGTTTGCAACAGTATGAGTTTGTAAAGTGCAGGTAGATGTCTAATATTGTTCACTAAATGTGCAATAATAATTAACTTATCTTACTATGTATAGTCTTCTGTCTGTAATCTTAACCAATCAAAATGTTCTTTCAACCTAATTTATCAAACACAAACCATTTTTCTTGGATGTATAGAGGGGTTTTAATCAGCGATAAATGGACTAAAATCAGGACCTACAAGATTATATTCCTCAATTTTCTGTGATGTGTAAAGATCCTTCAGTCTATGTAATGTAACATAGCCTTTTCCTCGCTCCAAATATTTTCCCGTTTTGCACAAGAGACAGGACTAGTTTTACTGTTGGATGAATGCAGTGAGGAGAAAGTCTTTCTCGTCATGAATGATGAATGAATATGTTTAAAAAATGGGAAATCTGCATTTGTATTCACAGCTCATCTTTAAGAGGTGTTTTACATTGTACATGTTAGCAAATTATGTATTTCACTCTTTACTGCTTCCATAAACTATTCAAATATATTAGCTTACACCTCATAAATGTTACCACTGCACAAGTTTTATACTCATACTGGTAAAACAGTATGAGCAACTGATATCACGGAGGAAAGGAATGATTTACTAAAGCTACATAAAACTCTTTTTTCTGTGGGAGATCACAATAAAACTTCTATAATCTCTGATAGTGGAATATTATAAATAGCCTCAATAAAAAGATCTTTATGGCCCAGGAAAGCGAAGCATTACGACTTGTTCTACCCTGCTCGTTGTGGTTTAAACCATCTTATAGCTTAAAGATAAATGAGTCCATAGATTTCATACATCAGACGTCATCTAATTCACGGGAGGTTTGTCCATAAAATTGTAAGGAGTCTTGTTTCAGATGTTGTTTTGAGGAATTGTCCACCAGCATTGATGAGGTGCAGTCAGATAAGAAACAGTATATAACAATGACAAAAAACAAAACAATGTGGGTTGCACATTTTGTTCTGATAGACAAATATTATTATATTATCTTATTGATAAGATTAATAGTTATCAAAGTTTCCACAAAGCATGAATGAATGAAGTGAAACAAAATGGCAATTCAGTCTGATTAAGCATCTTTGATGCAAAAAGAAAATGAAGAAGCATATTTCCAGGAAATGTTTGACTATTCCTTTAAGACATGTCAACGTGCTGAATAGCCTTAAACTTAGAGATGAATTTAGAAATTATGTTGGGATCTTTCTGCTTTCATTCATCTTCAAACTTTATGTTCCAGATATATGTCTGAAAACAAACATATTATGCACACACAGATCCTGGCGCCCTGGTTTCTCTTCCTGGAGCAGCAGGGAGATGCAGGAGGAGGAGGGGGGGAGAAAAAGGAAGTGAAAGAAAGAGGCAACAGGAGAACAGACCTCCCATTGAACTTGGCTCGCTTCCAGCTTTCTTTCAGCCAGTAATCAGCTGTGAGTCAGTCAGTCATACTGGCTTTAAACAAACACATTAACATTTGAGGGCACATTACACGGGTGCTCACTTGGGCACGCACAAACACATTAAACGCACACACACACAACCTGGTGCTTTTCTTTCTCAAATTTTCATGCTTTTTTTTTCTTCGTTTCTTGACAGATGTTGGCCTGAGGGGTGCATTTGATGTAGTTCTGGTGGGGACCCGCATAGGGTGACCACAGGAAGGGGTCTTTACTGATGAGGTGGGAGGGTTGTGGTAGATGACAATACATATGTGGGGTGTTTGTGCAGGCAGGTGTACTCAGAGAAAGCCTGGCTTGGTACACCCTGATCAAGGGGTACCATCGCCCACCTATGGCCTAGAAGGAACTCGCACACTTGCCTGCGGTTACGACTCCACAGCGCTGCACAGAAGAAGCCGAGTAGACCCCCACACAGCTGGGGAAGATAACCTCCGGTGATAACACTCACAGGGGTGAATGTCAATCACGCTGTCTGCACAAATGTGTGTGTGTCTGCATGTGTGAAACAATGCCCCTCGATTGTTGATGCAAGTATGCTTTATGTACAACGATGCATTCTTAATGTGTGTATGTGTGTGTGCCCAGTGCCCAGTGATGGCCTGGTAGATTGAGCTGTCAGTCGGCAGGCAGCAGATGAAGATTAATGGAGTGCGCAAACAATAAGAGGCTGGCAATGATCATAAATATGCTAATGGCCATTATCAATACACATTCACTGACATGCATAAGAGTGTGTGTGTGTGTGTGTGTGTGTGTGTGTGTGTGTGTGTGTGTGTGTGTGTGTGTGTGTGTGTGTGTGTGTGTGTGTGTGTACAATATTCCTGCAGCAAAGATTTGGGATAGGAGGTGATTCAGGTTACCGAGTTAAAATTGTTCTCTCTCCCCTTGGGAGTCACACCAAAAACTCATGCACACACATGCACCCATACACACACAAACACACGCACAAACATACGCACACACACATTTGTAGAGCGGCAGTGTGTTGGCTGACTGATGGACGGGAGAGACGGGCGTCCCATGTGTTATGTTTGTGTTGTGGGCTACAAGAGGGAGGGGAGCAGGGCTCATTGAGTAGATGACATGATTGGTTTCGCATTAAAATGTGTTTATTTAGTGTTTGTGCGCGTGTGTGTAGGTGTGTGAGAAGGGCAGTGGATGGCTATGATGTCTGTGCCAAGCCTCTGATTAAGACTACAGGTTGAGCTAATGGCACAATGAGAGGCTGATTAAGAGAGGAAAAGAGATGCTGAAAAAAAAGAGAGCAGCGGGAAATAAAAGGATAGATGGACAGATCCATTCACTGAACTGATGATGGGGTTCTTTGTTGTCTCATCCCATTCTATGGTTCTCTGGGGTCCTTCCTGTGTCTGCAGCATACACTCATTTTTTAAAAGCCTCTTTCTTTATCTCTCATGGCCTCCCCCCTCCTTCCTCTTTTTCTTCCTCACCGCCCATCTGGGTCACACAGCACAAAAGAGCAGTAAAGGGGCCCCAAACTGAAACCTGGTCATCCACTTCATCATGAAAAGATACTTCTTAACCTCCTTCTCTACTTTTCACCCCTGGTTGTCTGCTCTCATGCTGCCCCCTCCCCAGTTTTCTCTGCTCTGCTAGGGTCTGCAGAGTCCACTGGGAAATGTCGGGGGCTCACGGGGCTCTCCGACCTTCCTTGTCCTTTAAACACACATGCACTCCTGTAGTCACAGCCACACACATACACACACACACACACACTATTCATCCGATCCTGATGGAAAGTGTAATTTGTGTGTGGCAGGGTGGCGATGGATGGAGCATGTAAAGTAGACATAGGAAAGTGGTTATGATTGGGGCTAATGAGCTCACAGGGGACGCTTGGATAGAGGAGGCTGGCCAATGGCAGGCCTGGTTCAGATACACCTGTCTGGAGGGTCCCTGTTGCGCTGAGACCCTCATTGCCCCATGGGAATGTGTCAGTGTATGAGTGTGTATGTGTTTGGGTAGTTTTTGTTTGAAACCCCAACAGTCCCTGTGGTCATTATACACTCATTCTGCTGAGCTTGTTATTATTGCGCTCCATGGACAAGGGTAGCATTTAGATGTCAAATCACATCGGTCATTAAGTCAAGGTCACTGCTATCTGGTAAAACACAGAGGGACTCACTTGTTTTTGGAGTGCTATTGAGCAAAATACACTTCTCTTGGAAGCCAGGCAGAACAAACTCATAGAAACTCAGTGATGATTGCTAACACTGCATCAGTGGGAAGTGTGGGTGCGAACAGGTGTGTGTGACAGTGTGTCATTTTGTGTGTGTCTCATTACCATGCATCGTGTGTCAGTGTTGTCCAGGAGGCTGAGCCTCCGCTCGCTGCTCCAGGGGAGAGTTATAGATTACTGGCTAGAGCAGTCGGGGGCCAGGGGAGCTGCTGGAGCCCAGACCCGAGAACTGCAGGCTGGGCACGGCTCTCAGCTCATCAGCCTATCTCTTGAGGCTGCGGAGCTTAACCTGGAGCAAGGCTCTGATTAACCAGGCTAATGACGGTGCAGCCCACAGCTCCCACTGCCCAACACCATAATCACTGCTTAAGGCCCTGGCCAGCCGACGTGTGTATATGGAGAGAGAGTAGTGTCACAGCTTAATGGATAAGTCTACTGACAACAAGCATTTTAAGTCAGCTGTCAATACAAGCTTTTAGAGTCACTCACATGGCAGGAGACCAATGTATGAGAGGCTGGAATGAGATCAAACAAATTCAGCTTATATAATTTTTTCAGTGTTTGTCAGTTGTACGCGGTTATGTGGCTGAGTTTGTGCATGTGAATGTGTGTAACCACAGTTGTAGGTGTTTAATGAGTGCTGATCGATTCCTCATCTGTGCCGCCTTATCTCTAAAGCAAACATTTCATCAGCACAATGGAAGCGTTCAGCCTTTGGTACACACAGAGACCCCAACAGACAAACTGCACAAACCAAATGACATATGCAAATAAGACAAAGACAGACATGCTTTTGTTCATATCCCACTCTTACAGAGAACTACCCAATAAATGAAATAAGCATACACCAGTGAAGATGCATGTCTTTTTAGAATCTTTGTGGGTGTGAAGGTGGGAGAGGTGGAGTTGCAATTGCACTGCAGACAGAAGAACATGCCAATAGTGTTTACTGTCCTCTGTGAGTAAAGTGATTTCTGACAAGTCCTAAATGAAGCCCTGGGGGTGGGGAGGCCTGCAGCTAGATCACAGACCCGCTATATGACTGTTTGTGTGTGTGTGTGAGAGAGTTAGAGACAGAGGTAATAGCTTGCCGTTATAAGAAGGAGTGAGTCGATAAGTGATCTAGCCACTCTCCAATAGATAATGAGGTGAGAGGTATCCAACACTGAGTTTAGATGCCAAAATAAGACAAAACTGCAGCTCTACAAGGGAATAAAATGACCCCTCTGCAATTCTACTACAGTATTGTCCACCAAAGAGTAAGAGAACAAAAGGAATGAGGAAAGGTGAGATATTTTAACTGCTGGAGATATACAGGCAAAGAGGAGGCAGACCATGATTATAGCACGAGGCTAACGTTGTTCTATATTTGGCTTGTTTTTCATCAAATCCCATTTAAAGACCAAAACCAGCAATATAAAGACTTTCTCTGAACGATTCGATCAGCCACAAACCCATTAATCAATAATTTGTTAAAACACCAGAGCATTGTAGTTTCAAGCAAAAGTTGCCCAAAAAGATGAATAGTGCAAATACACATTCGGTGCACTATTGAGTGGGATAGCCCCAGTTGTGCCTCTTGTGTATTACCAATTGAGTCACAGAGCAAAGCATAAGTTTTTCTAAGTAAGTCAAATGAAAAAGTCAAATTCCCGGTGATCTTTGAAAGTATTATATTTGGGATTAATAAACTACAGTGCCCATATTCATCTTGAAGAAGGAACGCCTCACTCTTAAACATGTCATTTATGCATTTTTAATAGTTTTTTTTGACAACAACCTCTATACGCTCATTGTTGGTTTCGGTCATTTTATAGGATTTGTTGCTTTATCCTTTAAAGTGACAGAGGGAAGAGAGGAAGCAGTGGCAGATTACATATGACTATGCAGGATGTTTGTTGGATGGACGAGTCTTTACAGTCTACAGGGGCTGTTATTGACTGACAGCCCTGACTAAACCATCCACATCGCTGATGGTCCTCCTTTACGTCCAGGGCTTACCTTGTGCGTCTGGACATACAATTGTGGGTGGCTGGAAGTGTGCCAGCTATGCATTTTTTATTAGTCTGTGTTTATGTGCGTGTATGTGTCTAGTTCTGCCTTTACAATTGCCGGTTGATGGCTAAGCAGAAGACAGATCCAGGCATGCACTCATAACAGCTGTGTTTCTGAATGGATCCAGTGGCCATTGTTCTCCTGTCACTAACTCGTCTCTCTGGCCCAGGAGACACACCGCTGACATTTACAAGACCCCCCTCCCACCTCTCTTTCCTCACCCTGTTTGCCTCACCCTCTCCTCATCGCTTCTCTCCTACCATCCCCTTCTCTCTTGTCTCATTCTCTCTTTCACTATCTCCTACTTCTTCAGGTACCTTGCTCACTCTCTCTTTCTGTCACTCCATCTCTCTCTGTGGCATGATGTGCCCGGTCAGGTGTGTGTGTGTGTGTGTGTGTGAGAGAGAGAGAGAGAGAGAGAGACATAGTGAGTGTATTTGTTCAAGAGTGGCCCTTTAAGGCTATTAAGATAAGATTGCTGTGCCCAGAGTCCCTCATTACCCAGCAAGCATTGCCCCCTTCATAGAATTGTAATTGGAAGAAGAGAGAGTGAGTGAGAGAGAGAGAGAGAGCAGCGAGAACGAGAGAGGGGGAAAGAGAGGGGGTCAGGTGTTAGAAGTGGAAATAATAGGAGGATAAACGAAGGATAATTGGGCGGATCGAGAACAAGAGGAGCGATTGATCAGGTTGATTTGTTTCTGCAGAGAGGGAGACGGTGTGAAGAGAGGAAGGGTTAATGGTCACATATTCTTGTATGTACAAACACGCAAGTATGATACATTAAAAAACAAACATGTTTGACATGCAGGAGTGGATGCACACATGAAACACACACATGCACACAGACATGCTACAACGATGGAAACTCAAGTAAAGTAAAAATGTGATAACATGCCATAGGTTTAACTTGTTGTGGGTGTTCATGAATTTTGGATGTTTAAAAAACATTTATATTGTGTGTCTGAATGTGTGTGTGTGTGTGTGTGTGTGTGTGTGTGTGTGTGTGTGTGTGAGTGTGAGTGTGATTGTCGATGTCAGTCAGCCTTTAATCCCTCTGACAGTCATTGTTGTCTATTTACACTTTTAGCGTCTTTCAGATTGTGTAACACCAGCATCACCTACAGGATATAGACATTAACAGCAAAGTTTCACAGCCTCATTCGTTTCTCCATCACCTGCTGTCCCTGCTAACACACAATTAAAGTAACTTATGTTATACATACAATCATTAGAGGTCATTTGTATTAATTTAAGCAAAAACCAGCAGTCCATGCTTTATTTGTGAATAAAGTTGTGTGATGCTACATTAAATATGATTGTTTACAAAACCAATTAAATATTACGTATTTACGGACATTTATTTACAAGCATCTTGCTATGATTATAATAGATTATGATACTGATGCCAATTTAAATTTCTTTGAGATGTTCTGTTAAACTTTCACTGTTCTGAGAGTGACAATTAAATAGACTGACTCATGACACATTAAGTATTGAGGAAATTTTAAATTATGATTGTGGTGGAAAAAAATCTTCTCTTGTTGTCTCTGTCCTTTCCTCCTCGCCTGTCATGGCCTGATTCCATTGTCAGCTGGGCATCCTCTGGTTTGCGCTGACAAAGTCTTTGCTTGTCGTTGTACTGCTCCACAGCGTGTTCAGCATGTTGCAGTATGTTTGCAGTCTTCCATACCACACAACTCTCTTTGGTGTGATGTTTTCCAGGCTCATGGATGATGTAAAGCATTCTTTACAAAGTTCAGTCAGGGCTGTCACTGCATGGTTATATGGCCAGTTTTAAGCATATAACACACTGCAGGTTGATTACGGCTGGTGTGAATGCCGCAGATATTTTATGATAACGCACCCAGGAGGTAAAAGTTCTCTTGAATTCTGTGAATTTGCTCTTTGACCTCTCCACATGAGTCATGGCTTCTTCTTCACGTCTTCTTTCTCTGTTGTAATGTCCTCTTTGTCTTGCGTTTCAGATAATCCAAAGTTATGTTGTCACGAGTGTTCATGGACGAACCAGTAGTTGTGAGTCTCGTTTGTCTTCTTCATCCTCGGAGTGTTGAGTGGTGGGTGTTGGCTGTCATGTTGTTTGTGCCTGGGGAGCAGCAGCAGCGGCGTTGCGGAGACCAGATCAGGATCCACTCGACCATGTAAAACAAATTCAAAACAAAAACAAAGTTCAGCAGTATATTTTCCTTTTCTATCAGTTGTATGTGTCTTATTCAAATACATCTGTTTCTTTCTTTACCTCTTGGACATTACTTCATCTGTTTCTGCTTCGCCTTTTCCTCTGCTCCAGACACAGTTTGAGTTGATCACATTTTTGTCGTAGGCTAAAGTTGCCTTTTCCAGGGAACCCCAATTTTATACATTCTTCCAATTGTTAGGCCGTCTGATTATCTTTGTCCCACATGTATTTTATTATTGGAGGTAAGACTTTGGCACCAGGCTGCTCAGGCTGAGACTTACTCTGACTCTTACCCTCTTTCTCTAGTTACTGTTGATTCTCGTATCTTAAAAAACAATCTGGTCCAATCAATCAACTTGAAAGGATACACCAAATCTTCTTTAAAACCTACAAGTTCACTAGGACACGTCTGTCCGACACCGTAATGTGTGAGAATACCGGCTTTTAACGGCGCCAACTTCTTCTCTGGTAAACTGTCAACAGAATTCTAAGCACAATCTGGTCCAATCAATCAACTTGAAAGGATACACCAAATACTCTTTAAAACCTGCAAGTTAATACCAGGACACTAATGTCCAGCAACCTCAAGCGCGAGAATAAAGTTTACCCTCAAAGTGTCTGTTCCATCACAAAATAATCTCTCACCGGGTGGGATTCTTTTTCCGGTTCCAGGATCGGAGCGGCAATCTCAAACCCCGTCTGACGACAGCCTCTCATCTTCAGGGAGGAATCAACTATTATTTGTGCTTCTGTCGTCTAACAGAGTCCTGATTACTCGTCCGATCCCATCCTCGTCGCCAATTTGTGGTGGAAAAAAATCTTTTTAACCTCCCTGTGACAAATAACTGAGATGAGAAAACTCTTAAATATAAAAAACATATTTAATGAACAGACAGTTTGTAATAATTCAGCTGAATGGATAAAGATCTTTCCCCACGGATGGTTCGGAGGTCTAACAACAATGAATAGACAAAACAGAGTATATATACACATTATCTCTCCTCTCCCTTCACCCCCCCTTGGCAGATGTCGTCCTCCTCTGTCTGCCGATGCACCCACCAAGGCCAGATTCCAGCCTTTTGGTGGGAAGAGGGTTAGGTGGTGAGATCAGGATGACACTACTGCAAGTCAGAAATACTAAAATACCTTTAAGTGGTGACATAAGGATAACACTACAGAAAGAAAGAAATGCTAAAATACCTTTGACATGAGATCATTTAAATTAGTCTGGTTGGCCTCGTCTGCATTTCTGCAGGTTTTTAAGCAATACAAGTTAACTAAGAGAACGGTATGATAAATTTCTCCAACAATGATGATGACTGGACACTGAGCAAGTGTAAAAATATAAATTTCACTGTCACCGTTATGTGTCCTCATGAATAAGAGGCATGTGTAATTCTGTAATATTTATTTCTGCAAGGGGCACAGTACGATCTATCATTAGATGCTACTTATTCTCTAGATTTCTTCAGTATTTCTGAATTATGGATTCAGTAGTACACTCATAATTTATTAGGCTATCAGCAGCAGCAAGACACAAGAGCACTGGAGTGACTGAAGTCCTTTCAACTATGTATGTAAAAGTTTGCTTGTCATTTGTCCTTCACTGAAGGTAAAATAGGAAAGTTGATGAGACATCTATTTGTAACTTACGACAGTCCAAGGTTTTACCAAGATGTTGCTCTGCATCAGTTGGAAAGTGAATCGTGAAACAGATGGGTGTAGCCTTAGAAGAGACTCCCCAAGCCGACCTGAACATGATGTTCAAACTGTGGCTTTATATCACCATCAAGTGGCAGGACTGTGTACAGCCACTGAAAAAGACAGGATGGAGTTACAGTTCGAGGATGTGAGTGAGAATGGTTAGATGTTTTTTGATGTCTTGTTTAGTTGTATATGCAACCAGTACTGTGGGTACACCTACAGGGTGACCTAGAGGCAGTGTTCCCTCAGCAGTCGGAATGAGACACACAGGGAGCTAAATACTCAAATTAAAGTTGAGCTGCACAATATTAAAGAAACAACGCATTCACAGTGCATACAAGGCCGCTCTTCATTTGGATCTGTAAATACACATAATATCAGTCCGGGATATGTGCCAGGTTTTTTTTTCATCCAAGATAATGCAGCAGGAAATGAAGATAATTTAAAAAAAGCAATTAGCAATTAATTCATGGTGGGCATTGTATAGGCTGATTACAGGATTTTTAAGCAAATTATATTTTTATTCAAAGCTACTTTTATATAGGTATATAAAGGATTTCTCCTGAATGGCAGACTTAAAACAGTAGGCCAATTTAGTAGATGAAATCTATAGGAAATGTAATTGCACAAACAACTGACTATGACTATGAAACATCTTCATAGATAAACAAGTTATCTATAGACTTTTTTGTGGGTCTTAAGAGTCTACGCCCCCTCCTACCTCACCGACCTGCTCCACCACCACACTCCATCCCGTCGGCTCCGCTCCTCTGATGCCAACCTCTTGTCCCTTCCAACCAGGACCAAGCACCGGACATGGGGTGACAGAGCCTTCTCCGTATCTGCCCCCTCCCTCTGGAACTCTCTCCCCAAACGCATCCGAGACTGCACTGAACTTTCCATATTCAAATCCCAAATCAAAACCCACCTTTTCAAAACTGCTTTTAATGTGTGACCATTATTGTGTGTTTTATGTGTTTTTTTTATAGTGTATAGCTTTTATATATGATGATTTTAATGTGAAGTGTCTTTGAGTACTATAAAAAGCGCTCGATAAATAAAATGTATTATTATTAGTATTATTATTACGCATAGGGGGACTAACATTCTAACCATGTAAATTATTTTATTTCCAACCAATTTGTCTTTTTTTTTTCTTCATATAAGCCTATTCCTGCTCTTTGCTCATCTGTGGCACGGCTTTTTGAGCAGTACATGTATATATGATATAAGATTGTGTGTGAAATACCCTCTCTATCACTGGCCTAATCCCCAATTGATTGATTCTGATAATAGTACGTAGCGCCTCCTCATTGGATGTTACTGTGATTGACTGAGGAGGGAGAAGAGAGGGAGGCCGGGCGAAACCATTCATCCGGCCAATACTCCGACTGAAAAATATCCGAAGATGAATGAGCACTGCTAGGCATCTAGATTCGGATTTCAAAGAGGATTACGGCCGTGTAGCTGAATTAGGTGGTACGATTACAATAATGGGTAATTTAGGATTGGATTAGCTTCTTAATCACACGGTCATCGGCGCTGAATCCCCCCACTAACCTGCGAATAAACAGCGAAACAGGCAATTGGGATGCGGGGATGATTTTGGTGACGCTGCGATGGGTACCTGCGAACATACCGAAATTCAAACAATAATGAGGATCCGATTTGATTTCAAGTTGGTTTAGTCGTTTTTATCGCTTCTTTGTTGACATCATTTGGCCATGATTTTCGTGTGGAGGCTAGTGAAGCTGTTGGTGCTGTTGATCCAGAGCGGATGGTTGGGGGTCGCGCCGAGCCCCACCGATGAGGGAGCACTCCGGGCCGGCCACGGGGAGCACGGAGAGCCGGGGCATCAGGAGCCTCACAAGGACTCCTACAGCACCTTCGCCTCCGAGTTCCTGGAGTCCAGATATCTGTCCGATGACGGTAAGGCTCTAATGCATTGTACTACCATTCACAGTTGGTGGATTTGGTTTACATGGCATGCGCAATAGACAAACTTCTATCATACAAGCTTAACAGAAAATTAAACAAAAACTGTAAACAGAAACTGATCACGTGCTGCTAATTTTGTCTTGCATCCAACCTGCACCGTGTAAGGCCTTTCAGCACCCAGGCCAGCTCCCTGGTGGTAGCTGCCCAACCCCCCCCCCCCCCCCCCCCAGTGCAGATGGCCTCCCCCTAGTTGGCCATTTGACTGCCTTGAATCAATCATCAATTGTTTTTGTGTGGAACCAACAAAGTGCTGATTTTGCATTTTGCAGGTTATCCATTCCCCACCGCCCCACCAGTGGATCCCTTTGCCAAGATCAAAGTCACCGACTGTGGAGTAACCAAAGGCTGCATAAGGTTAGAGAAGAATACATCTTTTGCCAGCTCCCCCTTTCTGAACAGAGCTCTGGTGCAGATGAATTCCCAGAGGCTGCTTTATCCTAGATGCTGTCGCTTGACTTTCTGAAGCTGGAGCTAAACATGTACTTCTCATCTCTGTATTTATTCTCTGAAACCTCAGTGAAATAACCTTAAAAAGTGCCCTAGTTACATTATCAAAATCTTGTGAATATTGTGAATATCACACCTTCTCTAATGAACTCTATTTGTCAGTAGGGCCTCACAGTGAACGTATTTATTTGTCCATGTACAGATATGGAAAGCCAGGGTGTGATGCAGAATCGTGTGACTACTTTCTGAGTTATCGCCGCATCGGGACAGATGTGGAGTATGAGATGAGCTCAGACACAGATGGCTGGGTGGCTGTAGGTTTCTCCTCTGACAAGAAAATGGTGAGCAGCTGCACAACAACAACTCTGACTGTTGACACTGACTGTTGACACTGTTCAGGGCAGACACACACAGTATGTGTTATTTTATAGCACAAATTATGAAAACCAAATGATTAACTACACAAAAATGTACTTTGAAGGCTTTTATACCAAATGCAATTGCTCATTGTTTACATAATTTTCTTTAAATTTGTTTGGCATGAATGTAAAAACCTTTATATATAGTATGGTAATACTTTTAATGAAATTATTTTAAAGGCAGCCAAGTTAAATATGAGCGCATACAAGATGTTTAGAGGCAGGTTACACAAAATTATGTTTACTTTCCTCTCTTTTTTTCCCCTGCCATTTTCACGTGAAATATTATGAACTCTTTGAGGTCACTTGTTTAAATGTAACAATCTGAGAAGGAAAGGTCAGTCTTTGGTTTAACTCGTCACAATTCGGGTTAATATTGAAGCCATCACCCAAGGCAAGGCAAGGCAAAGCAAGTTTATTTGTATAGCACATTTCAACAACAAGGCAATTCAAAGTGCTTCACATAAAACCATTAAAAGCATCAAAACATAAGGCAAAAGAAAAGGAGATTTAAAAACAATTAAGAACATTCATTGAAACATTAAAAACAGTCATTAAACACTAAAAAGCAGTGTAAGAAATAAAATACAATAGTAAAATGCAGAAATGCAGGAAATTGATTAATATCCTTGAATCTGCTTCAATTAAAGGCAGCAGCAAACAGAAAAGTCTTAAATCTTGATTTAAAGGAGCTGAGGGTCTCAGCAGACCTGCAGCTTTCTGGGACTTTGTTCCAGATATGTGGAGCAGAAAAACTGAACGCTGCTTCTCCATGTTTAGTTCTGACTCTGGGAACAGAAAGTAGACCGGTCCCAGACGACCTAAGGGGTCGGGATGGTTCATAAGGTAGCAGCAGATCAGAGATGTATTTTGGCCCTACACCATTCAGTGCTTTATAAACCAACAGTAGGATTTTAAAGCCCATGATGAGGTTCGTAAGAAAACATTGTTTCATTTTAGGGGGTCACAAACTAAAAGGTTTGAGAATCATTGGTTTAATGTGTTGACACACATTTCCATATAATTAATATAATCGACACAAAAACATTTTATTCAATGTTATAATTTTTTCAGCATTGTTTGCTGGTTTGTTGAACTTGCATCCCAATTAGCATGTACAAACATCATACATGTTGTGACTCCCATGAAGGCTGGGCTGTTAATCAAAAGTTAAATGTCTGATTATCACGGTGGTCAGCACCGTTCTGGGTTTTAACCCTCCAGCTTTTCTACTGTGTAGAGTTAGCATGTTTTCCTATGTTGGCGTTGGTTTTCTTTATGTTCTCTGTTTCCGGCCACAGTCCAAAAACATGCAGGTTAGGTTATAGATTCATAGGTGTGAATGGGAGCTTGAATGGTTTTCTGTCTTCATGTGTCAGCCCTGTATTTGGCTGTCGACCTGTCAAGGGTGTACCCCGCATCTCGTTTCTTTATATTGCCTATTCCTACAAGAAAAAAAAAGAAAACTAACACTTGTGCATTCTAACGACCCATTGGGGCTTATTGCACAAGCATGAGCAATAATAATATCAGTCCCAATAACTTTATTTATATTTTGTATCAGAATTCAACCTTTTGTCAACAGATGAATATAGAAATTTGGAATAAAGCTTTTCAATCCGTCCTATTTCCTCAGGGAGGAGACGATGTCATGGGCTGTGTCCATGACGATAACGGACGTGTACGGATTCATCACTTCTACAATGTCGGCCAGTGGGCCAAGGAAATAAAAAGGAACCCTGCAAGAGACGAAGAGGGCATTTTTGAGAACAACCGGGTGACCTGCCGTTTTAAACGACCGTTATATGTCCCCAGAGAGGAAACACTTGTGGACTTACACCTGTCATGGTATTACCTGTTTGCATGGGGACCTGCCATACAAGGTGATTGATCAAGCTTTAGCATCAAGTCAACTGTTTTTATGCTTTTGTTTTTTTAATCTGTCATCTCATCTTACATCGTCTTCCCTTTTCCAACAGGTTCCATCACGAGGCATGACATCGACAATCCGCCTGTCAGTGACCACATGATCAGCATCTATAAGTACGAGGACATCTTCATGCCTTCTACGGCCTACCAGACCTTCAACTCTCCCCTCTGCTTACTGCTCATAGTAGCCCTCACCTTCTACTTACTAATGGGAACACCATAATGAAGCACAGCAGACCACATAGTGGAAAAAAGAAGGAAGAGAAGATGATGCAGCAATAAATAAGTTGTCTGATGCCACATTCAAGTGTGCACTTTGTGCAAAGAGACATCATTAGATATGTTAAACACAATATAAAGTATATTACTTATATTATAGCATAACTCTGAACTCATAAAGAAGATCTTGACAAATGATTAAACCTATATTGTAGAGGTGTCATGTACTGGTGTCAGTACAAAACAAGAGTAGTGTTATATAAAAAATAAGACAGTTATTTTCAGTATTTATGATAGCTTCCAAGTATTTAAAAATATGATAACTAAAAATTATTATAAATAAATTTCACAAGTCTTCGAAATACTGCATGCACTGGGAAATCTGGAAATGATTTGAAAATCCCGCTGTTCACCGATGACGAGAAAACAGGGTCTCATGTTGAACTTGGCTAAAACACAAAAGGTTTTCAGAGGACAAAAGAAAACAAGCAGCTCACAGCCGTTTGCACAAACTCTTCCTGCCCCTTTACCCTCTTTATATGGATATTATGCTTTGGAAAAAAAAAAGTTTGTTTTTTGTTTGTACAGGGCCTATCACAAAATATAGTTTCCAAGGTTTTAGGTACTGCCTACATTATGTGTTTACCATGTAAAAGATTTTCATAAACATTTTCTTATGTTTAGCTCAACTTTTCTATAGTTTCCCCACTTTCTCAACCAGAATGTCTGTTGTGTTTGTTTATTAATAATGTGGCACTGTGTTTTAAAGACAGAGAGACTGCTAATGAGTTATTGTTGCAAGCAATAACACACTAAACGGAAGCAAACTGTGGATTGAACAGTTTCTTGGACATGGACTCATCCCCCCCCCCCCAGGCTGTTATTGTAGCCTTTTAATCTGTATAAAAAAATGAATTAATACGTTAAAACACCTCCCACTGAAATAATCTGCAATGGTTGTGTTTATTATCAATAAAACTGTGAAGAAATAACAATACAATACACACAAGACAGTACAGATGTTGTGCATGAACGGACAGCTCTGTCAGTCAAACAGTATAAGGCCATAGGAGATTTGTTCAATAGAATTAAAAAAATATAATAATAATCATATTTAGAACCATAGCTACCATTGAGGACACTGATATTTTGAAAATGCAGCGGCTTTAGCAACATGTGAACTTATTTTAAAAATTGGATGTAGAAATCAGTCTTCCAGGGAAACGATCAGTGACATACGTCAACTTACATTTGAAAAACTGTAAAAAATAAAAAAGAGAGATAATTAATAAAAAATTATAAAAGAAAAAATAGAAAAGACAATTGAAAATCTTAAAACAAAATTTAAATTTTGGTCTCAACAAAAACCTTTTTTTGGAGTAATTGAAAGAAAAATGCCCTATAATTAAAGAAAATCAAGATTTTATAATATATTCAACAATCAACTTTGTTTCAAGGGGCCTGCTTCCTTGGCACATGCCCACATTTTTATTTAGCAAAATGTACATTAAAAGAAAACACTTCTTATCGTTAAAAGCTACATGTAGGACAATTTACGTCAGTATTTAAAATACTACTGATTATATTATTCGCTATTTGTAAATAGATTCATGTGATTATAGAATCTTTAACATTATGATTGTATCGGTGTCTTCAACCATGTCTACCACTATGTCTGCTACATTCTAGTTTTTAAATCATATACTTTATATATTATGCAGCACTACACCTTAAAAGACGAACAAGAACAGTATTTGTTTCTTTAAATCAAATGTTTAATAATAATAATAATAATAATAATAATAATAACAATAATAATGTTTAATGTTTAATAATAATTTTATATTAGTAGTAGTATAATACATTGTAATAACAGGAAATAAACAATGAATAAACTGGTAGTAGGATTTTATGAAGAATAAACTGTGGACCATGTTTTATTGTTCTGTCAGAAGAACGTTTCAGTGAGAGAAGTTTTGAAAAATGGACTAAGAGAGATTGGAGAGTAGTTTAGTAATATACTAAAGAAAAGTTCTAGTAACAAATGTTGGAAACTTCTTCTAGAGTATTTTGGGTCAACAAGACTAATGAAAATAATTTGAGAATTACATTTTTTTTCCTTTCGTTTCCTTTTGTTTGGTTAATTATTTTCCTTGTTTAGTTGTCGGTTTAGAGAGAATATAGATCTTAAGACCACACTCCACATTAGTGGGGGGCGGTAATGCACCCGAGAGCTATTTGCCAACCGCCATTAAAAGCAAAAGAAGAAGAAGAAGAAAAAGAAGAAGAAGAAGAAGAAGAAGAAGAAGAAGAAGAAGAAGAAGCGATCCCTCGGGTAGACTACGGTGGCGGAATCAGGGAACATGGCAGACGAGGAGGAATCGGCTCCGGAGCCTGCCTCTGTCTCTCCCCCGGAGAGCCCTCTCATTGGGCGGCCTCACTCCGTCTTTTTCTCTGAGAGCGTCCAGCCTGCCGTCGGGATGGTGAGCCAACTGCTAACCCAGCCTTCGTCCCTGAAGTTTGATAAAAACATTAAACAGGCCTTCTACAACACGGGGGCGATGATCTTTGTGGCTATATGCTGCGGAGCTTCTGTCCTGGTCTACTTCATCCTGGAGGCCTTTCTCCGCCCGCTGCTCTGGGCAGTGCTCTGCGGGACCTTCCTGCACCCCTTCAAGTACTCCCTGGCTCGGCTCGGCCGCTCGTGGCTCAGTGGCCTGCAGGAAACCGGGACACCCATCGTGGTGGGGACCCTGCTGATCCCAGTGTGGTGTGTGAACTACGGGGTGGAGGCGATGGGAAGGATGGTGCTCGAGAGGCTCACGGTGCTGCTGGTGATCGGGGCCGGGGCGCCGCTGGTCTACTTCCTCTACCTTTTCTGGAGTGTCGTCGGCATGCAGGTGGTCCTCGGGCACATCTGCGGGATCATCGGGGCCGCGCTGGACTGTTTCCACACTGCGTGGGTGAGTGAATGGACAGTGGGTACTGTACATCCGGGGTGACAACAAGACCCTCTGTTGTCATCCCAAGTGGATGCTACTGGGTGGGCGAGGTCAGCCCTGTCAACTGCCTCTGTCAGCCCAACGAACCACATCTATTAATCACACTATTAAAAATATGTTCTCCAGTATTGTTTATATTACTGTCTGGAACATTTATGCAAAATCATGCATACTATTCTGAGATTCATCTGATGTTTTCTAGAATTATCTGTAAAATGCAGACAAATAAAACAAGAAGCTAATATAACTAATTGATGAGTTGATGGACAAAAAAAACAACAAACAAAAAAAAAGTTTTGTGCTTGATTCATTCATTTGGAAGTCCCCTGGTTCCAGCTTCTCCGGTCTGAATATCCCCTGGTTTTCTAGGCCTTTTTTGATAATAAGTTATTTTGGAATTGTGATTGGCATTTTCACTGTTATCTGACATAGACCAAATGATTAACTAAGAAATGATGTGTGGAGTAAATGATAACAATACATGTTATTTGCAGCCCTACTTAAACTATTTTTTCTAGTTTAATTAAATTGAGCTCAGAATCATTAAGGTTTACTAGCAACATCGTTAAAGGATGACACAATGTGATATTATCATCCCAACATAATTTAATTAATGATTATCAACAGTGGATGAATAATAATAAGAAACTGGAATCATTGCAGAATGCGGAAATGCTGCAAATGGTTTGAATTGCATTTCTTTGAATGTGTCTCATAATGGGTTTTTCCACTTACCTATTTTATTTGGAACATATGCCTAAAGTTGTATCCTAGCTAATCAAATTTCCTGCAGATCGATCGATACCTATTTAATCCTAAACAGCTGCAGGGGCCTGAATCCTGTTACGCTTTGATTAGATACAAATTGTATTAAATGTTCCTCCTCAGACAGTCTGTACTTTCTCTAAATGCTGAGGTAGACTGACACAGGGCCCTTGTCCAAAAATAGGATGAGGACACTATATTAAATTACATCGAAAGGCGTCTTTGTGTGTAGTGGAACCAGCTAAGACCTTTGTGACTAGCTGACTGGAGCATCACATTTCATGCTTTTCCTATCAAACAGCAGTAGATTGTCTGTTGGTTAACAGAAGTCTGGGAAGTCCAGAAAGTCTAGTTTGATCACTTTAAGGCCTTTAATGTTTTTGAAATGCGCAACAGTTTAGGAAAAAAACCTTCAATAACTTCACAGTCTTAGTTTCATATTAAATTATGCTCAGTCATTCATTTGGACACCTTCATTTAGGTACAACGATAACACTAAATGATTGACACAAACATCACCCCTGAATTGATGGGCAATAATATGGAGTTTTCTTCCCAAGTATAAATTAAAAACCAGTTTGAAACAACACTGTGTGTGAAAGAAGCATCGATGGCACAAAAGTTACAACATTTACCTTTTGGTCTGATGGTACCCCATAGCATCCCCTCTATTTGTATTATGTTGCCACTGTGCCTCTTGTTTCCTCTCAGGTGTGCACTGTGGTGTTTGGCTACTTGTTGGTGGTTTGTTTCAAGTGGAGTCCCCACACTGAGCACTACCTGAGGGCTTTGGCTCTTCCTGTCTGGGCCATTTTGCTCTTCTACATTGGTGAGTGTGCTGAGGAGGGGCAGCCTTTAGAGTCTGCTCAGACATGGTTGTCATTCCATACTTTTATTCAAATTCTATTTATTTGCCCCCTGGGTAGATTTCTTCAAATATTGCCTACTTGGCAGGTAGCAGTTAAAGGAGGCTTAAGAAAATGTGAAAAAAGTGTTTTTTCAAAAGTGAGATACGAGTGAAGTCTAATTGCCAGAGTGCGTGCAGAGTTGCATAGTAAGATGATAAAGTCTCCAGTATTTTTAGCACACTTAAGGCGTGCCGAAAAGAGATGTTGACCTTCATGCGTGAAATGTTAAAAGTGACTGAGCGATATTAAGAAGAAGTTCTGCTCAAGAGGAGAGCAAGGAGGTTTTTTACATGAGTGTGTGATCAATATTATCTCTGTAATATAATTTTATTACAAAACATACACTCAGCTCACTATTTTTGCCAAGAAATAACTAATAATGTATCAAAATATTGTGCATTTCAAGAGCAACATGTTTCTCCACAATAGCGAGAAGATACATAGTTACCAGCCTCATTTCTGCATCTGTTTTTAGTGTCTCTGACCGGCTCGTGGAGAGTGCCCATATTTGTTGTTGTGGTTATACTCATCATCGTGGGCTCCCAAGAGAAACCACCTGATCCTGGCAGAGGTGAAGATTTATGGACACACACATGTACATGTACCACAGTGAGAAGTCAACTGAGCATTCATAAATATGGTATATACGAGTAGTGGTAAACGTTTTTTTGTATGACTTAAACAATATAAATAATGTGTTCATTTGTGATCTTAAGAGGTGCTGGTACAGTAGGTGGACTTCCTTATCTTTGGACAGAGCTAGGCTAGCTGTTTCCCTTTGTTTACAGTCTTTATGCTAAGCTAAACTATCTGGCTGCTGGCTGTAGCTCCATATTTACTGTGCAGACATGAGAGTGGTATCAATCTTCAATCTAACGCTCAACAAGTTCCCAAAATGTCAAACGATTGCTTTAAAAGTCAAGGGGGTCAAATCAGCTTATAATTAACTTTGATGCGCTGCCTAATGAAATAATCTCGTTGAGCAGCTGTTATCCTTTAACAGCATAAAAATACACCTCCTTTATCATACTTTATCTGTTCCTCGAGCTCAACCAGCACTTGGATTAAGTTGAACAGTATCTTAGTACAGCTTTACCTAAAGTATAGGGATCTTGAGGTGGGCAGTTTTTCCCTTAATCAGGACACAAAGAGATTTGTTATTTTATGCTCAGCTGTTTTGTGTTTATGTTTTCTGTCTCTCTTCTTCCCCAGGAGAGCTGTCGGGGCAGGTGTTGTCTTTCGCTGCTAACACTATTTATATGGCAATCTCCTGTAGCAACCTTCAGATGAAAACTGATTCAAGTGAAAACTCTACTACAGGTAAAAGAGCTCTTTAGAGGGTTTAGAGGCTTGTTTGTTATAGATAGTCTGTGTATATAAGGGGCATTAATGAACAGTGAGCCGATCATTAATACGGAATGAACCCTGACAGGAACCCCATCGCTGTACATTATCCCGCTTATTACGCGGCTATTTACTGAGGAAATACATAATTTGGCAAAAAACATTCATTTCAAAATGATCTTAATGATTTAAAGAGAGGAGAAAGGTTAGGCTCATCTTTAATGGACATTTTTCTGACCCAGCTTCTTGTAGCCATTAGAGGAACTGCAGCTCAAGAAACTTCTGCTTTAGCTTCACCAGTGGTTTGCTCTTGAACAACAAACTAATGTTCTTTGCTTCTTTCTTTTTCTTCCTCTATATGCTTCCTCTGTGCCAACTCCATGATGTCTTCCAAGGTGGTGTGCAGTCTGTAGGCCCCCTCACCTCCACGCCTGGGTTCCCTCGCGGCTTTCGTTCGTTACCAGCCGGCCTCTTCCCGAAAGAGAAAAGCCCCCAAAGAGCCAGTGATATCTACTTTATTCTACTGGTCTGGGCTATTGTACTGGTTCAGGTCTGGCTCAACCTCTGGATCCTTCAACTGCTGCCTATCCCTGTGGCTGGTAACACACACACACACACACATGCATGAAAACTCCCTTTCACATGCTACTTGCTCCACTGTACACAGACTACTGTTGCATTTTTGCTTTAGTGTGGGTGCTGAAGAAGCTGGTGGTCCACTTTGGCCTGAAGGGCTTTGCAGAGCGGACTCTCACCTCATGGTGGGCGGTGCTGGAGAAGCTTGGACGTGAGCGAGAGGGGGCCCTACTGCCTGGACCAATCAAAGGCCTGGCTCAGTTCCTGCTGCGTATCGACACTAAGGTAACGTCTCTGACTGATCTCCACATGCCGCTGGTGCAGGCGCTGTCCTTATTTCCTCTTCCTCTGATTTCACAAATCCTCATCCAGGCACACACACCTTTTAAGTTTCACTTGTACGTCCTTTTAGACATTATTTTGTGTTGATATAGTAATTCATCACTGTCCACATTTAAGGGCCATCAGTGGCTATCAAGGACTGTTTGGTTAATAATCTTTGAAGGTCAGGACTACTGGTTTTCTGCAGTTCAAATATTAGAGGATAAAATATTCTGTAAGTATTGAAATAGTTCAGCAAGAATTAAAATTCTGTGTGTAGGGGTATTACATTGTCTGAAGTTTGCAACTAGGACTAAGTTCAGATCGGTTTCGGTCATTGTGTGGGATCTTTTCCTTATCATTTGTCCTGATGGTGTCTTATCTGATGCACCTATCCCTCAGGACTTCAGTACATGAGTGCAGAAGGACATCTTGGGTATACATATGTAATTACCTTCTTCAAGAACAAACTAACAAAAAATTAAATCATGTATTAATTCAAAATTTGGACACAGCACTGGAAAGAATGGCACACAATAAACAAAGTTTAAATGCATTTTAGGGATCAAAACCAACTGAGTTTTGGCAATTTATTTGCGCCATGGTCTACTTTTGTGCTTATTTTTCTGATACTAATGTATTCTTAGATTTAGTCAAAGCAGACGATGAAGCTGCACCAATCCATATTTTTATATCAAAACTGTATTAATGTAAATGATCACTCGACTCTGCAGTTCCCCTCTGTTTTACGGAGCGTCATAACGTCTATCAGCTCACTGTTTTGATCCGACTCACAACTTTACATTTTGATCCACTCTCACTGCTCACATAGCGCTGTTTCGAGATGCATCATGCAGCTCTGATAAACCGACACTGTACCGTACACTTCCTGTTCAGCAGGTTTAGCAGCTAAAGAACCAGATATTTCCAAAAGACTTCCAATAAATGACAATTTTGATCCATGCCTGCTGGATGTATAAGTAGGCAATTGTTTGCCAACAAGTTCGCCATAACAAATACAGGGCCTATTAATTATTAACACATTAAAAGATGTCTTTCTCATGATGTTTTTTTGATGTAGTAATGTTGTGTGTTTATAATCCCAATGATTTGCATTCCACTGTGCCAGTCCACACTCAAACACTGTGGTTAAATCCCGCCTGCCATGGGCCACTTCCTGATCCCTCACTGCCTGTACCCAAAGAGGTTGTGTTCTTGTCGCATGGGTACATGTGATGACTGCTGCACAGGTCTTTCCAAAAAATAATCTTCCCAATGTCTCTTTGTTTCCCCCCCAAGCTCTGGCATTGGCTTAACAAGCAGGTAATGATTTGGAGGAGCAGAGTGCTGAGAGAACGAGAGACTCACAGAAAGAGTGTGCATGAGAGAAAGCGAGAGAAGAAGGATAAGGAAACAAACCTGTGTACATGTGTGGATGCGTGTAAAGGTGTGAGCACAAGCTTAGACTGGCGCTTTACCCATCCACTGTCATCACCCCTTCATCCTGTCTACATGTCCGTCCTGTCGCTGCTTCGCTGGGTCATGCTTTTATTTTACAGGAAGCTACGGCCAGGGAGGTGGGACTTTTTGGTCCCTCTGCCTCGTTCGTACCTTCCCTGCTGTGGTCTAACTGGCAGGTTATGCTTGAGAGTGTTTGGGCTGCTTGGAGAGATGACTGATGTAGACGGAGCAGAGCTGAGTGGGAGGAGAGGGCAGTGTTTCTGAATCTGAATATATGTTGGCTGATAAGCCTGATGTTTTTAATAGAGATTAAGGAGAAACACTGTCTATGGAACCCGTGGAGAGATGTGATTACGCAGGGCATTTTATGGGTGGGAGTGAGGATGGACAAAACAATGGAAACACCTAACAGTTTGTCAATATGAAGCAGCACTAAATAAAAACAATGTGGGCAAACTTTTACCTTTTTTAAAAGAGCTTTTCTTTGTTGTGCTATTATATGATGCCTGAACTGTTTGTATTCAGGAGCATATTAGAGGCTCCAGTTTTAAAGGACAAAGGATGTGTTTTGGAAATTAACTTTTTTTTTAAAAGGCTGGAAGTGTTCTATATTTTTCTTAATAAGAACAAATCCCAAACCAGCAAGAAATGTATCTGACAAACAAGGGTTCCCTGTGTATTCAAAGTAAGCAATGAGAGAAGGACTAACATGTTTTGGTCTTTTCATGAGATTTGTTATTATTTATTGTTAACCTTATTCTTTAAAGGTTCAATTATGTTCAGATCTTGGATCCTGGCATGGTCACATTGCAGGTTTTTCACATGAAACCAATGTTGAATGGTGATATAAGAAGCCTTGATAGCAAAATATAATTGTTCTGTTGACTTACAAGATAGATGCTTTACAGAAACAGCTAGGTGTTGAGTACCTTAGTTAAACATAAACTGATCTAGGTGCAGGAAAAATGGTGAAAGATGACTCATCAGACCTTTTAACCTTTTATTCTGTTTGAGTTGTGCCTCAAAACTAGAGTGTTTGTTATTGTACATTGGCTCTGTAAGTCGAGTTATGAAGCATAGAATGCCCTGTTTTTGTTGAGACCATGTCACAGAGGTGTTGGTGCGATTGTTGAGATTTCTGAATTCATGGTTTAAATTTTCATTATTTTTAAGGTCTCTTTCTGCATTAAAAATGTGGTGTTTGTAACTACAGCACTGTGTGGCCTCTCTGAAATTTCATTAGTGGTCTTAGTGTTGCATTAAGTGCTGGTGATTTTTTGCTAATTGGTACTCAACAAACTTTCATGGTTATGTGCCGGAATTAGCTATTTTAAAATCTAGAATAAGTCCTCGCTGATGTGGTGTTTCCATTTTTTTGTAATCTACATCAGTTAGCCTGACAAGCATAATCTGTAAAGTAAGGCTACACTCTTATAGATGGGAAGAAAAAAGTTTGACATTCACCTAGAATAATAAACGCTTTATTCTAGACTTTGGGACTCCGTCGCATTGTGTAGCTGAAATGCAGTGGGACCTTTGCTGCCATATAATTTCACCATCAATATAATAACAAACCTTAAGGACATAGCCTTACGGGAGAGAGGTGTCCACTAACAGTAATTTGCCATTGTATCCAGTAACTTGATTTAAACACATGGCTTGTGTGACATTAACACACACATACAGATGGAGACTGATGCTGTTATGAGCTGTCTTGGAGTTTTGGAGCATTGAGAAACCTGAGTTAAGAATTTCACCACCTTTCAACAGAATGAACTTTGAAAGACTGATGGATGGGCTCGCAACATTTAAAAAAAATAAAAGACACTGACAGGAATGTCATGCATTCAGAACACACGGCCGGAGTTATTTCGCTTGCATGTTTCCATGTTAAAGTGCAAGGATGTGAGCATGCATGTGTACAGGTATCCTGGCTCACTCAGTCGACTACCTTGCTTTTCTCAGGGCCCAAGGGGGCAGCGTTTAGATCCAAAATGGTTTCTTCACATGGGAAGGACGCAGGTTTCTCCATGTGTCTGATCACTGTATGTTTTCAAACTCTTCAGAATTTTGCTGACTTTGTACCTACTCCCCCCCCCCCCCCCCCCCCCTTCTTTCTTCTATATCTTCCTGTCTGTGTCCTCTCTATGTGCGTAGATGATCGTGTGGTTGGAGCGATCTCTGGATAAAATCATCAGCATCTTCATCATCTTCCTCCTGGTCACAGGGACCCTGCTCATGGCTCTACTGCTCACCGCTATGGTACTACTGTTTTTGTTGCTTTTTTTTTTTTTTTTTTTACATCACTGCATTTCAGAGGCACTGACAACAACAAAGTAACTTTCTATCTTTCTAGGTTCACCATGAAAGTGTTCACATCATCGATGTAACCAGTAACCTCATCAATGAGACTGTGTCCAACCATCCGGAATGGGCCAAGTACGACTCTTTTTTTTATTTGTATCTTTTGCTTTTGTGTTTGGAGTTTGTAACTTCTCATCATCTTCTTGTCACATCGTCCTCCTCTAGTTGGCTTCCAGAGGCTCGTGTGGTGCAGAAGGCTCTCAATTCAGCTGCTACTAATGTTTATCAACACGGTAGAGAATGGATAACACAAAAGGTAAGAATAATAAGTGCCTGTATGTTTTCCATTGATTTCTCTGACTCAAACTATGGAAGAAGTAAAAATGAATACTTCAGCCACCATTTTATGCATTGAATCTTTCTCATTTTGTGCAGCTCCAGAAGATGTTAGGGGACAAGATGAACAACACAGCTGTGATTGAGAAACAGGTTTTGGAGCTCTGGGACAGATTGTACCACTCCTGGTTTGTGAAGGTAAGTCAAGTCAATTTAACTTCTTAATGTCTGGGAAAGATTTATCATTTACAAAATATGCCATTTCCCAGAACATGACCCACCCTGGACGGCACCGCGGTCAGAAGATGATGGTTCAGAGAGGGAACAGCTGGCTCGGCGAAATTCTTGACTGGAAGGACATCGCCTCCTTTCTGCAGGAAAACATTGAGACTCTGCTGTCTGTAAGTATGACTGTGTTTAACACCATCTTCTGCATGAGGATCTGCATATATTTTGCTTTCAAGGATCTGTTGGCCCGTCATCATTTGTGACACTAAATGGAATAAAGTTTGACTAAAGACTAGGGGCTGCGTCGTTATTTATTTGTGCTTTGTATCAAATATTATATTTCCAAGAATCAGTGAATGAATTTTGATAAAATGTGTTGTGTGTCAGCTTGGCCCTGATTGGGCTACTATTCATAGTTCATAAATCGTTGACACATTTGTAACTCAAAGGGGTGTATAGTTCTCCTGTGGATGACACTGTTACTGTTGCCCTGTTGTTTTGAAGATCCTGGAGTCTTTATGGGTGGTAATGAGTAGAAATGTTGGCCTCCTCATCTCCACCACAACAACTCTCCTCACCGTCTTGTTCCACAGCGGCACGGCTCTGCTCAACTTTGTCCTGAGTCTGGTATGAAACACTAAACCATCGAACCCAAAATTACACGGGTTGGGTTTGATTTGTTGACATTCATTTATGGGGTTATGAATTTGCAATAAAACCAGCAAAAATTTCAACTGAGGGTAAACTGCTTGCATCACATTTATTGCATGTTTATTCTTTTGTAACAAACTCTGTTCCTTAATGTGTTTTTCTGAGTGTAAAGACAGGTTAAATAATCTGAATTTGTTTAGCAACAGCAAACTTGCTCATATTTATGCTGTTTTCATACGCAGGTGATTTTCCTGACCACTCTCTTCTACCTGTTGAGCTCCAGTGGTGAATACTACAAACCTGTTAAATGGGTGCTCCGCCTGACCCCCCTCTCCCAGCCTGGACCCTCCTCAAATATCATAGGCCAGTCTGTAGAAGAGGCCATCAGGTAATCACACACACACAAACTATTTAGACAATCCAAACATGTATCTAAAGGAAATTATTTTTGACTTTGTGTGTGTGTTTGTTTTGAAGAGGAGTGTTTGATGCCTCTCTGAAAATGGCTGGCTTCTACGGCCTCTACACTTGGCTCACTCACACCATGTTTGGCATCAACATAGTCTTCATTCCTTCTGGTGCGTCAGCGTGTTCACAGCAGATAATGTTGTCACTTTACCTGGACCTGCCAAGCCACATTCAATGTTTTTCTCACTCCTCAAATCCTTCTCCCTTGGCCTGAAGCTCTGGCTGCCATCCTGGGCGCGGTACCGTTCCTGGGGACCTACTGGGCAGCACTGCCGGCAGTGTGTGACCTGTGGTTGGCGCAGGGCGAAGGTGTCAAGGCCCTGCTGCTGCTGATCTGCCATCTGCTCCCAACTTACTTTGTAGATACCGCTATCTACTCTGACATATCAGGGTATGTATGTGTGACACTGTTACCAGCTTTTGTCTTTGATATTTGAGTTTCCCCTCAGCATTGACACATTTGACCAACAAATTTCCACAAACCAACCGCCTGGTCGGTACCCAAATGTGGCTGTTAAAGGAAACTATTCTGTTGGTAAAATTTATAAACATTGTGTCCATTTGCCTTGGTCAATTTTAGAAATTAGCGTCTGTTTGATTTAGACCGAATGAAAACACCAGACAGCAGGCCAGACGATGCTCAAGACAGCTGTTATATGCAGCCCAGCCATGTGTTCACGTCTGTTTCCCCTTTGAATAGTGTTTCCTGTAGTGCCGCCCTACATGGTCAGGACTTAATTTAAGTTAAGGTTAGGTTAAATTATGATTAGGTGTCATATAAAATACTAGTTGGGATTAGGCTTAAGGTAAGGCACACAATAAAATCCAAGAATTTGCTACAAAGCTATGTATTAGTGTCTACATTAAATGGTAAAATCAAAAACAATTGACAACTTCTTCAATATGACTGAAGTCTAAAAATGTTTTGTGTTCTTTTAGGTATCATTGTGATTTATATTAGGTATTTGTGAGGTCAAATATGTAAAAACAAAATACCACTACACATTTCTATACATTTATATTTTCTAATATCATAATTTTTAGTATTTTCTAGGTATGTCTTTGTGTTGATCTGTTTTCTTGTGTCCATGTCTCAGGGGTGGACACCCGTATCTGACAGGTCTGGCAGTGGCAGGCGGAGCCTACTATCTAGGTCTGGAGGGCGCCATCATCGGGCCCATCCTCCTCTGCATCCTGGTAGTTGCAGCCAACATCTACAGTGCCATGCTGATGAGCCCCAGCTCTGCGGCGCCAACACCGGTGCATTCCAGCTGGCCGCTCAATCAAATCAGGTAGGGATCAAATCTGACATGCATTCAAAGAGCTGATCTAATCTGAAGACAAATGCAACCATACTGTACCATTTTTGCTTGTCACACTCAGGACCGTCACAGACTCCACCCCCACTATCCTAAAAAAGAGTGGTGAGTGAGAGCGAGAGGATGTGTCCTTGTGGAATGTCACCTGGCTTCTTATTGGCTGTTTCCTCATGGGGAAGCGCTCCCATCCCTGAAGCCCCATCCTCGCCACCCGGCTCTACAGAGGTCTTCCCCGACCAAGAAGAGATGGCGGTGTAACGGCTGGTCACCCATGATGCTGTACGCTTACCAGAGCTGTTTCCCTGTGCAACCAGCCGCTCTGATTCAAGACCCTAAAATTACAGATGCAAGCGTTCATCCTGATCCCTAACATGGACCAATGATATTACATTGGGCATTACGACTATGAATGACGGAGATGTTGATGCTAAGCACAATATCCCTCAGAACTCCAGTGCCTGAATTGATTTTATAATATTTAGAGATGCATAAAGTTACTGTGTGGTTTGTGGTGAATTCTAACATGATATATTTTATCTACAGTGCCCCTGATTTCCACCCTGCACACCCTGGCTGTGTTTTAGGCTGCAGTATGTGGTTGTTCAGTATTTGTTTTCCTTACTTCTCTCCTTTATGGGGGCTCGAGCAGCATTTGTAGTGAAGGCTTGAAATAGAAGTCCTCTCACCCGGCTCAAGAGAAGCAGTTGTTGACTGTTTTTTAGTTTAACTTAATGTGTCATTCACGTTTCAGTGATAGGAAAAGGACCACCGTAAAATAAAATGTGCATGCATACATGCAACTAACCTTTATATTTTTAACACGTTTAGCTGATCCGTCAGTATTGAAGCATGTTTACACTCAGAATAGTATTTCTCTGAGCACTATTGAGTTTGGTGACTGTCACCCCATCACGTGATTTCAGCATAGTTTTGACCTCACACACCTCGAATCCATTACGTCAATTGTCTGCATATTTTCTACTCACCTCCTCCTCTCCAACATTATTTATTTTAACTACGGTCAGAGTACTTTTCTAAACAAAGACTATGAAGTTGTTAACATCACTTGAATTGTTAATAATAAACAAGCTGTACAGGTGAATTGTATGTATAATGCAACACATCGATCATACATGGCTACTGTGTTAGCTCTCTGAGGGGGCTATGATGTGTTTTGGGTTGGAACAAGTGTTTAGTTTAGCAACAGTTTTCATGTTTAACTAAATTACTGTAGTTTTCACTTGGTACTGTTGCTTTTTTTTAAATTAACGGATATTCACTGGCACAATAAACAATAATTTAAACAGTAGAAGCTTTTTTGGGATTCTTATTACTAATTTTAACTACTTTATATATTGATGGATAGTTTAGTACAGGGTATATGCATTAATAATGGAGAAATACATTTAGGACACTTTTTAAAACACTTTCTCACCTCACTGTCACTTTGAGTTTGAACCGGTTACATCAGCAAAACAGTTAAACTTATACTTACTATATGTTTATTTTAGGATACCACAACTAAACAGTCTTAGTTTGTGATAAGTCCTAGCACCACTGTATCAGTGCAATACAATTCAGATAGACAGGTTGGGACAAAGTACAAGAAAATGAATTGTGTGATTAACCCAATGCAAGGTTTGTTATGAAGAGAAAAAGGAAAGAGGACAAGATATTTTGATTAAAAATAAAATATAGTATGTCATAAAACAATTCATAGTATAGTAGGTCTCAAAAGATATACAAATGTCATAGTATAGTATGGCATACAAAATCATGTTATATTGTATACTAAAAGTCCTAGTATAGTAGGCCATACAAAAGTCATGATATAGTATATCACAAATAGTGACATGCCATAAAAATTGATTATGTAGTATGTCACAAAGTATATCATAAAAATTGTTCTCCAAATGTTATTCAGGGGTTAAAAAAAGAACCTTCAGGAAACTTCTACCAAACAAGCGTCTATTAGCTGAGGAACGACAACTTGTACAAGGTCATAGTTTGGCATGCCATAAAAATGTAATTATATAGTATGTCACAACATTAATTCTCAGAATGTGGTTTTGAGACGCTTCAAGTAATGTTCCTTAAAGGTTTTCGGAAGGTTCTTTTTAAATTTCATAAAAAAGTCAAAGGTTAGCATGACATAAAAATGTCATAAAAAAGATATAGTATAGGATGTCAAACAAAATGGCATTAAAAAAATCATGAAGTATGTCATAAAAAGTCAAACAAAGGTCATGAAAGTCATAAAAAGATCATATTATAGTATGTCACAAAAGATTCATAGTAAAGAATAGAAAAAAAGACCTATTATAGTATGTCATGAAATTACATGGCATTTTATGTCATGAATGAGTAAAAAAAAGAAATAGAAAGTGAATAGTATAGTATGTCGAAAAAGTCATAAAAAAGTCAAAGTATAGCATGTCAAAAAAAAGTCATAAAGTCATAGTGTAGAATGCCGAAAAAAGTCATAGTCATAGTATAGCATGTTGAAAAAAGTCATAGTATAGCTGGTCGAAAAAAAGTAATAGAAAAGTCATAGTATAGCCTGTTGAAAAAAGTCATAAAAAAGTCATAGTATAGCCTGTTGAAAAAGTCATAAAAAAGTCAGTATAGCATGTTAAAAAAAGTCATAGTACAGCGCAGGGGTATTCAATTAAAATTCCAAAAGGTCCAGATTGAGAAAATCTCCTCATGCAAAGGTCCGGAACATTACAATAATATCTAACTTGCGCTATTTAGTGCCATATAAATACACACACATATATATATATATATATATATATATACACACACATATATATACATATATATGTATGTATTTGTATATATATATATATATATATATATATATATATATATATATATATATATATATATATATAAATATATATATATATATATAAGAGAATTAACCTATAAGAGTCTGTTGATTATTGTTTAAAGACTCTGGTCTCTCTGGTCTCTCTGACCACTTCTCTCTCACGTAATTATTCTCCTGCCCTTCGTTCTCTTTCCTCGTCTCAGCCCCGTGTGTCTACATCTCACTGAAGTGAGGAAACGTGTCAGAATACCCATATTTGATTGACTGAGCTGCATCACGTCATGTGATTTACAACGCATGTAATTGGTCGGTTTGTTTCCTGGACTACTGACCGAGTACCGTAAAGGCTAGAAAAGCTGCGCCGGTTAAAATATAGGCGCTCCGTCAAAATGTAATAATTCTCAATTATCTATCGGTTTTAGGTCCAGGGTCCGGATACAACGGCGTCTGGGTCCGGATCCGGACCGCGGTCCGCCTATTAGTGACCCCTGGTATAGCGTGTTGAAAAGTCATTGAAAAGTCATAGTATAGCATGTTGAAAAAAGTCATAGTATAGAATGTTGAAAAAAGTTTTTAAAAAAGTCATAGTATAGCATGTTGAAAAAAGTAAAAAAAAAAAGTCATATAGCATGTTGAAAAAAGTCATAAAAAAGTCAGTATAGGATGTTGAAAAAAGTCATAGTATAGCATGTTGAAAGAAGTCATTGAAAAGTCATAGTATAGAATGTCGAAAAAAGTCATAAATAGTCATAGTATAGCATGTTGAAAGAAGTCATTGAAAAGTCATAGTATAGCATGTTGAAAAAAGTCATAAAAAAGTCATAGTATAGCATGTTGAAAGAAGTCATTGAAAAGTCATAGTATAGCATGTTGAAAAAAGTAATTGTACAGCATGTTGAAAAAAGTCATAAAAGTCATAATATAGTATGTTGAAAAAAAGTCATAAAAAAGTCACAGTATAGAATGTCGAAAAAAGTCATAAATAGTCATAGTATAGCATGTTGAAAAAGTCATAATATAGCTGGTCAAAAAAAAAAAAAAGTTATAGTATAGCATGTTGAAAAAAGTCATAAAAAAGTCAGTATAGCATGTTGAAAAAAGTCATAGTATAGCATGTTGAAAAAAGTCATAAAAAAGTCAGTATAGCATGTTGAAAAAAGTCATTGAAAAGTCTTAGTATAGCATGTTGAAAGAAGTCATTGAAAAGTCATAGTATAGCATGTTGAAAAAGGTCATAAAAAAGTCACAGTATAGAGTGTCGAAAAGAAGTCATAGTATAGCATGTTGAAAAAAGTTATAGTATAGCATGTTGAAAAAAGTCGTAAAAAAGACAGTATAGCATGTTGAAAAAAAGTCATAGTATAGCATGTTGAAAAAAAGTCATAGCATAGCATATCGAAAAAAGTCATAGTATAGCTTGGCCGAAAAAAAGTCTTAAAAAAGTCATAGTATAGAATGTCGAAAAAAGTTATAGTATAGCATGTTGAAAAAAGTCATAAAAAAGTCATAGTATAGCATGTCGAAAAAAGTCATAGTATAGCTGGTCGAAAAAAAGTCATAAAAAGTCATAGTATAGCATGCTCATGCATGCAATTTTGAAGGGATACAATTTCTCTATTTTCAGATGGGATTGTAGAGGAAACGGTGCATAGTTACAAAATCATTTCACCTCAGGTGTATAGCAGACCAACTCAAGGTGTCAGTCAGAGAGAACCAGGACAATCTGATGCAGCATTTCAAAATTAAAGCCCTTCAAAATCGTATGCATGAGCTAACTTCAAATCACATTCAAGATACAATTTCTCTATTTTCAGATGGGATTGTAGAGGAAACGGTGCATAGTTACAAAATCATTTTACCTCAGGTGTATAGCAGACCAACTCAAGGTGTCACTCAGAGAGAACCAGGATAATCTGATGTAGCATTTCAAAATTAAAGCTCTTCAAAATCGTATGCATGAGCTAACTTCAAATTACATTCAAGAGACAATTTGTCTAATTTCATTTGGGATTTTAGAGGAAATGGTGCATAGTTACAAAATCATTTCACCTCAGGTGCATAGCAGACCAACTCAAGGTGTCACTCAGAGAGGACCAGGACAATCTGATGTAGCATTTCAAAATTAAAGCCTTTCAAAATCGTATGCATGAGCTAACTTCAAATCACATTCATGAGACAATTTGTCTAATTTCACACTATATGTATGTCTTTTTCAACATACTATACAATGGGTACATCCTATACAAGGGACACCGTGGCTTTGTGGCGAGCAGGGCTGCCTTTCAATCAGAAGGTCGGTAGTTCGATCCCCGGCTCCTGCTCTAGTAGTCTCATGTCAATTTGTCCTTGAGCAAGACGCTTAACCCCAAAATTTCTCCCATAGATGCATCTACGGTGTCTAGATAGATTCTGAATTGTAGAGACTGCTAAATATTTTTTTTTCAACATACAATATTATGACTTTCTTTTTTTTATTTTCAACATATTTTACAATGACTTTTTAAAAACTTTTTATATACTAGTATTTTACTATACTATGACTTTTTTACATTTTTGTTGACATACTACTATGACTTTTTTTTTTTTTACTTTTTTTAAAAATACTATACTAAGACTTTTTTGTACTTTTTTTCAACATACTATACAAAGACTTTTTAAACTTTTTATATACTAGTATTTTACTATACTATGACTTTTTTCACTTTTTTTTGACACACTACTATGACTTCTTTTTTTTTTTTACTTTTTTTCGACATACTACACTATGACTTTTTTAGATGCATGAGCTAACTTCAAATCACATTCAGGAGACAATTTGTCTATTTTCAGATGGGATTGTAGAGGAAATGGTGCATAGTTACAAAATCCTTTCACCTCAGGTGTATAGCAGACCAACTCAAGGTGTCACTTAGAGAGAACCAGGACAATCTGATGTAGCATTTCAAAATTAAAACCCTTCAAAATCGTATGCATGAGCAAACTTCAAATCACATTCAAGATACAATTTCTCTATTTTCAGATGGGATTGTAGAGGAAACAGTGCATAGTTACAAAATCGTTTCACCTCAGGTGTATAGCAGACCAACTCAAGGTGTCAGTCAGAGAGAACCAGGACAATCTGATGTAACATTTTCAAAATTAAAGCTCTTCAAAATCGTATGCATGAGCTAACTTCAAATCACATTCAAGAGATAATTTGTCTAATTTCATATGAGATTTTAGAGGAAATGGTGTATGGTTACAAAATCATTTCACCTCAGGTGTATAGCAGACCAACTCAAGGTGTCACTCAGAGAGAACCAGGACAATCTGATGTAGCATTTCAAAATTAAAGCCCTTCAAAATCGTATGCATGAGCTAACTTCAAATTACATTCATGAGACAATTTGTCTAATTTCATATGAGATTTTAGAGGAAATGGTGCATAGTTACAAAATCATTTCACCTCAGGTGTATAGCAGACCAACTCAAGGTGTCACTCAGAGAGAACCAGGACAATCTGATGTAGCATTTCAAAATTAAAGCCCTTCAAAATCGTATGCATGAGCTAACTTCAAATCACATTCATGAGACAATTTGTCTAATTTCATACTATATGTATGTCTTTTTCAACATACTATACAATGGGTACATACTATACAAGGGACACCGTGGCTTTGTAGTGAGCAGGGCTGACTTTCAATCAAAAGGTAGGTGGTTCGATCCCCGGCTCCTGCTTTAGTAGTCTCATGTCAATTTGTCCTTGAGCAAGACACTTAACCCCAAAATTTCTCCCGTAGATGCATCTACGGTGTCTAGATAGATTCTGAATTGTAAAGCGTCTGCTAAATTAACTTTTTTCAACATACAATATTATGACTTTTTTTTTTTTTTCCAACATACTTTACAATGACTCTTTTTTTTTTTTTACTTTTTTTTAAAATACTATACTAAGACTTTTTTGTACTTATTTTCAACATACTATACAATGACTTTTTAAACTTTTTATATACTAGTATTTTACTATACTATGACTTTTTTCACTTTTTTTTGACATACTACTATGACTTTTTTTTTTTTTTTACTTTTTAAAAAAATACTATAGCCAGTTTTGTACATTGTGCTGGAGCTCACATTTTGAACACCACAAACAAAAAACACATCTAGGCGTTCAGCAGAGTCTTATCTCTCAAATGGTATTTTATTGATTGGACTCATGGTTTTGGTATAAAGTGCATTTGTTTGACACGTGTTTCCCAGCTTTTTCTGATGAAAAGGCTGGCAGGCTCACATGTGTTCGTGCTTGAGCTAATTACTGATGTTTATAAACACACAGACTCACAGACACAAGCCTCACTCTATCTCTCTGTGTGTCTCTCTCTCTGTGTGTGTGTGTCTCTCTGTCATACAGTCATTCAAATATTAGAGACTTTTAGAGGACCCCCCCCCCCACACACATACACACACACACACACACACCATTTTAAAATACAAGCCCAACCGAATGAATTCCAACTGAAATGCTTCTGATGAAGCCTGTCATTTGATAACCTGTTTGTGTTTATCTAACATTATGATTCTGCCTCCTGCCCCGACACCCCAGACCCATTTCAAAAAAAAAGCCCCAGAAAGGGAATTCTAACTGAAATGCTTGTGATGAAGCCTGTCATTTAATAACCTGTTTGTGTTTATCTAACATTATGATTCAGTCTCCTCTCCTCCTCTCCAACCCACCCAGCCCCACCCTTTCAAAATAAAAGCCCCATGGATTAACTGTATTTAAACAGCTCAAAATGAGGATTTTGTGGAAATAATTAATGCTCTTATTAATACTACGACAACTACTACTACTGCTGCTAATATTTCTAGTATTACTACTACTGCGACTAATACTACTAATACTTCAACTACAACTTTTGCTGTTGCGACTATTACTACCACGACTACTGCTATTATTACTACAACTACTGCTAATACTACCACTACTACTATTACTTATACTACAACTGCTACTACTACTGCTATTCATGCTACTACCAGTACTAATACTACAAAAGCTATTAGTACAAATGCTACTAGTACCTCTACTACTGCTATTACTGCTACTTCAAATACTGCCATGACTATTACTACTACTACTGTTATATTAAATACAGCAACCACTACTACAGGTATCACTACGACTACTTCTACTACTTCTAATTACTAATACTTCTACAACTAATAATACTTCTACTACAACTACAACTTCTACTACTACTACTATAAATATCTCTAATGATACTAATACTTCTACTATAAACAATACTTCTACTACAACTACAACTTCTACTACTACTACTACTACAAATATCACTACTGCTGACATTTTTTAAGCCACAGAAACCGTTCGAATATCAAAATGTTCAGCTCTTTCAGGAGAGGGTGATATGATTTTTCATGTTTGTAATCTTTAAGCTTTTTGCAATTTTTTTTTAATAAGATATCTATGGAGAAAATCTTCAAATCCTGTTAAACTTCTTCAACTTTCAAAGCCTTCTTCTTTCTCATACTTTCAGCTACAGACACCATAGTTAGACGTTTCAACTAGAAGGGTTTTCAGCAGTGCAGTTTAAATGCTTTCGGGCTTCAACATTTTTCAGACAGGTAGTCTCTCATTTCTGTATTTTCAGCAATGTTTTTGCAATTCATTTCAGCTTTCAGCTTTCAGCATTCCAACGCATTTTCAGCAGGAAATGCATTTTCTAGTTCAACTATTTCTTCCGTACGTATTTTGGCACTTAATAACTTCCACATTTCTTAAGCTACAGAAACCGTTCCAATATGAAAATGTTCAGCTTTTCAGGAGAGGGGTGCTATGTCTTTTTATGTTTCTAATCTTTCAACTTTTTTAATTATTAAGCTTTTTGCAATTTTTTTTTGAATGGGATGTCTATGGAGAAACTTTTCAAATCCTCTTAAACTTGTTCAACTTTCAGATCATTCTACTTCCTCATACTTTCAGCTACAGACACCATTTGAACTTTCAAATGTTGACAAAACCCTGATCAATGATTGTATGTTATAATCATTTTGATATATTTTATACTTTTTGAGCTGTAGCAATTTTGCTTTTATGTGTTTTTCAGTCCTTTTCTGCTTTTATAATGGGTGTGTATTGCGCAGCTTAGAGTGCGTGATGTCATCGCTAGAGTGAAGAGAAGCCTGAGATTTCTGTGAAAAAAACATTTGTCTTTTGCGACTGACTCCTCAATTTTCACTCTACATGCATAATTTTTGGATGGAAACGTAGCTAATCTTGTCCTTGTCGTAGACATATGACTATGGAATCTCACAGATTTACACATTTGGCACAAAAGCCTTTACTTGAGAGGAAAACCAACTTTCTCCTCCATAGACCCCAATGTTAAAACGTACTTCAAAAAAGTCTTGCACAGACAACCGTACCCCATTTCTAAATCGCCATTGAAGCCACTTTTTTTTAGGCTACAGACACAATTTTCGCATGATCTGTTCTTCAAGTCATCCTCCCTCTCCAGTATTAATATTGGAGCAATAGGGGCTATGGTTATGGTGTTTTTGGGGTTTTGTTTGACAGGTGTTTTCCAGTTTTTTTCTCATGAAAAGGCGGCAGGCTCACAGGTGTTCGTGCTTGAGCTAATTACTAATGTTTATAAACACACAGACTCACAGACTCTCCAACTGCTGCGTCGTCACCATGGGAACCAATGACACACACACACACACACACACACACACACACACACACACACACACACATTCTCTCTCTTTCTCTGTCTGTCTGTCTCTCTCTACACACTCAGTACATATAACTGTCTGTCTGCCTCACTCACTCACTCAGTACATATAACTGTCTGTCTGCCTGTCTCACTCACTCACTCCATATAACTGTCTGTCTGCCTGTCTCTCTCTCCAAATCACTCAGTCAAATGTAACTGTCTGTCTGCCTGTCTCTCTCTCCCACACAGTCAGTCCATCTGACTGTCTGTGTGCCTGTCTCTCTCTCCCACAGTCAGTCCATCTGACTCTCTGTCTGCCTGTCTCTCTCTCCCACTCACTCAGTACATATAACTGTCTGTCTGCTCTTCTCACTCAATCCAGATGACTGTCTGTCCACCTGTCTCACTCACTCACTCAGTACATATAACTGTCTGTCTGCCTGTCTCACTCACTCACTCAGTTCATATAACTGTCTGTCTGCCTGTCTCTTTCTCTCCCACACACTCCCATGATCTGTTCTTCAAGTCATCCTCCCTCTCCAGTATTAATATTGGAGCAATAGGGGCTATGGTTATGGGGTTTTTGGGGTTTTGTTTGACAGGTGTTTCCCAGTCTTTTCTCATGAAAAGGCAGCCAGGCTCACAGGTGTTCGTACTTGAGCTAATTACTGATGTTTATAAACACACAGACTCACAGACACAAGCCTCACTCTATCTCTCTGTGTGTGTCTCTCTCTCTCTGCGTGTGTATCTCTTATACAGTCATTCAGGTATTAGAGACTTTTAAAGGACCCCCCCCACACACACACCATTTTAAAGTACAAGCCCCACCGAATGAATTTCAACTGAAATGCTTTTGATGAAGCCTGTCATTTAATAACCTGTTTGTGTTTATCTAACATTATGATTCAGTCTCCTCTCCTCCTGCCTAACCCACCCAGCCCCACCCTTTCAAAATAAAAGCTCCTTGGATTAACTGTATTTCAACATTAAGCTCAAAATTAGGCTTTTTTTGTTGAAATAATTAATGCTCTTAATAATACTACGACAACTACTACTACTGCTGCTACTATTTCTAGTATTACTAATACTGCTACTAATACTACTAATACTACTTCTGCTACAATTTTTTGTTGTTGCAACTATTACCACTACTACTACTGCTATTATTACTACCACTACTGCTCATATGACCAGTACTACTATTACTTATACTACAACTGCTACTACTGCTGCTATTCATGCTACTACCAATACTGATACTACTACAGCTAAAAGTATGAATGCTACTAGTATTTCTACTACTGCTATTACTGCTACTTCAAATACTGTCATTACTGTTACTCATACTACTACTTCTTCTACTACTACTACAGTTATATTAAATACAACAACCAATACTACAGCTATTACTACGACTACTTCTACTACTTCTTTGAATTACTAATACTTCTACTACTAATAATACTTCTACTACAACTACAACTTCTACGACTACTTTAAATATCTCTATTGCTACTAATACTTCTACTTCAAACAATACTTCTACTACAACTACAACTTCTACTACTACTACAAATATCACTACTACTACACATTGTTTAAGCCACAGAAACCATTCAAATATAAAAATGTTCAGCTCTTTCAGGAGAGGGTGATATGACTTTTCATATTTATAATCTTTACATTTTTGAATTATTAAGCTTTTTGCAATTTGTTTTGAATGGGATATCTATGGAGAAAATCTTCAAATCCTGTTAAACTTCAACTTTCAAAGCCTTCTTCTTTCCCATATTTTCAGCTACTGACACCATAGTTAGACGTGTCAACTAGAAGGGTTTTCAGCAGTGCAGTTTCAATGCTTTTGGGCTTCAACATTTTTCAGACAGGTACTCTCTCATTTCTGTATTTTCAGCAATGTTTTTGCAATTCATTTCAGCTTTCAGCTTTCAGCATTCCAACGCATTTTCAGCAGGAAATGCATTTTCTAGTTCTTCAACTTCTATTTCTTCCGTACGTATTTTGGCACTTAATAACTTCAGCATCTTTTCAGCTACAGAAACCATTCAAATATGACAATGTTCAGCTTTTTCAGGAGAGGGGTGCTATGTCTTTTTATGTTTCTAATCTTTCAATTTTTTTAATTATTAAGCTTTTTGCAATTTTTTTTTGAATGGGATGTCTATGGAGAAACTTTTCAAATCCTCTTAAACTTGTTCAACTTTCAGATCATTCTACTTCCTCATACTTTCAGCTACAGACACCATTTAAACTTTCAAATGTTGAGAAAACCCTGATCAATGATTGTATGTTATAATCATTTTGATATTTTTTATACTTTTTGAGCTGTAGCAATTTTGCTTTTATGTGTTTTTCAGTCCTTTTCTGCTTTTATAATGGGTGTGTATTGTGCAGCTTAGAGTGCGTGATATCATCGCTAGAGTGAAGAGAAGCTTGAGATTCCTGTGAAAAAAATATTTGCCTTTTGCGACTGACTCCTCAATTTTCACTCTACATGCATAATTTTTGGATGGAAACGTAGCTAAACTTGTCCTTGTCGTAGACATATGACTGTGGAATCTCACAGATTTACACATTTGGCACAAAAGCCTTTACTTGAGAGGAAAACCAACTTTCTCCTCCATAGACCCCAATGTTAAAACGTACTTCCAAAAAGTCTTACACAGACAACCGTACCCCATTTCTAAATCGCCATTGAAGCCACTTTTTTTTACACTACAGACACAATTTTCACATGATCTGTTCTTCAAGTCATCCTCCCTCTCCAGTATTAATATTGGAGCAATAGGGGCTATGGTTATGGGGTTTTTGGGGTTTTGTTTGACAGGTGTTTCCCAGTCTTTTCTCATGAAAAGGCAGCCAGGCTCACAGGTGTTCGTACTTGAGCTAATTACTGATGTTTATAAACACACAGACTCACAGACACAAGCCTCACTCTATCTCTCTGTGTGTCTCTCTCTCTCTGAGTGTGTATCTCTTATACAGTCATTCAGGTATTAGAGACTTTTAGAGGACCCCCCCCCCCCACACACACACCATTTTAAAGTACAAGCCCCAACAAATGAATTCCAACTGAAATGCTTTTGATGAAGCCTGTCATTTAATAACCTGTTTGTGTTTATCTAACATTATGATTCAGTCTCCTCTCCTCCTGCCTAACCCACCCAGCCCCACCCTTTCAAAATAAAAGCTCCATGGATTAACTGTATTTAAACATTAAGCTCAAAATGAGGCTTTTTTTGTTGAAATAATTAATGCTCTTACTAATACTACGACAACTACTACTACTGCTGCTAATATTTCTAGTATTACTACTACTGCTACTAATACTACTAATACTACTTATACTACAACTTTTGTTGTTGCAACTATTACCACTACTACTACTGCTATTATTACTACCACTACTGCTAATACTACCAGTACTACTATTACTTATACTACAACTGCTACTACTACTACTACTGCTGCTATTCATGCTACTAACAATACTAATACTACTACAGCTATTAGTATGAATGCTACTAGTATTTCTACTACTGCTATTACTGCTACTTCAAATACTGCCATTACTATTACTAATACTACTACTTCTACTACTACTACTGTTATATTACATACAACAACCACTGCTACAGCTATTACTACGACTACTTCTACTACTTCTTCTAATTACTAATACTTCTACTACTAATAATACTTCTACTACAACTACAACTTCTACTACTACTATAAATATCTATAATGCTACTAATACTTCTACTTCAAACAATACTTCTATTACAACTTCTACAAATATCACTACTGCTGACATTTTTTAAGCCACAGAAACCATTCGAATATCAACATGTTCAGCTCTTTCAGGAGAGGGTGATATGACTTTTCATATTTATAATCTTTACATTTTTGAATTATTAAGCTTTTTGCAATTTGTTTTGAATAAGATATCTATGGAGAAAATCTTCAAATCCTGTTAAACTTCTTCAATTTTCAAAGCCTTCTTCTTTCTCATACTTTCAGCTACAGACACCATAGTTAGACGTTTCAACTAGAAGGGTTTTCAGCAGTGCAGTTTAAATGCTTTCGGGCTTCAACATTTTTCTGACAGGTAGTCTCTCATTTCTGTATTTTCAGCAATGTTTTTGCAATTCATTTCAGCTTTCAGCATTCCAACGCATTTTCAGCAGGAAATGCATTTTCTAGTTCTTATTCTCCATCTTCCACATCAAAGTTTGCCGCGAAACTAGTCACACAGCGTTGCCAACACCTCCTCAAAAAGTAATTCAACACATGCGGCTTGATCGGGAATCGTGAGCTATGACTTTTATAAGAAATTCGTCCAGCGGTTTCCCCGAAAATCGCGATCTACGATGAAAAATCGGCCCATTGACTTGAATGGGATTTCGGCGTGAAGAAAGCAAAAAAATCATGCATAATTTTTGGATGGAATAGTAGCTAATCTTGTCCTTGTCGTAGACACATGACTGTGGAATCCCACAGATTTACAAATTTGGCACAAAAGCCTTTAACTGAGAGGAAAACCAACTTTCTGCTTCATAGAGACCAATGTTAAATTTGACTTCAAGAACATCTTCCTGTCATTTAATAACCTCTGTTTGTCTGTTTCATGCATTCTGATTCTGTCTCCTCTCCTCCTCTCTCTCCCACCCAGCCCCACCATTTTAAAATAAAAGCCTCATGGATTAATTGTATTTAAACATTAAGCTCAAAATTAGGCTTTTTTGTTGAAATAATTAATGCTCTTACTAATACTGCGACAACTACTAATACTGCTGCTAATATTTCTAGTATTACTACTACTACTACTGCTAATACTACTACTACTTCAACTACAACTTTTGCTGTTGCTACTACTACTACTACTGCTATTACTGCTACCATCAATATTATTACTACCACTACTGCTATTACTACCACTACTATTACTTATACTACAACTGCTACTACTACTACTGCTATTCATGCTACTACCAGTACTAATACTATTACAGCTATTAGTACCACTGCTACTAGTACTACTACTACTGCTATTACTGCTACTTCAAATACTGCCATTACTATTACTACTACTACTACTTCTTCTACTACTACTGTTATATTAAATACTACGACCACTACTACAGCTATTACGACAACTGATACTACTACTTCTACGACTTCTTCTAATTACTAATACTTCTACTACAACTACAACTACTACTACTACGACTACTACAACAAATGTCACTGCTGCTACTGCTAGTACTTATTCTAATGCTACTAATACTTCTACTACTAACAATACTTCAACTACAACTTCTACTACTACTACTGCTACTACAAATATCACTACTGCTACTAGTACTTATTCTCATGCTAGTAATACTTTTACTACTAATAATATTTAATGTACAACTACCACTACTACTATTACTACAAATGCTACTACTACTACAACAAATGTCACTACTGCTACTACTAGTACTTATTCTAATGCTACTAATACTTCTACTCTAACTACAACTTCTACTACTACTACTACAAATATCACTACTGCTACTACTAGTACTTATTCTAATGCTACTAGTACTTCTACTCTTACTAATACTTCTACTACAACTTCTACTACTACTACTACAAATATCACTACTGCTGACATTTTTTAAGCCACAGAATCCGTTCAATATCAAAATGTTCAGCTCTTTCAGGAGAGGGGTGATATGACTTTTCATATTTGTAATCTTTTTTTTGAATTATTAAGCTTTTTGCAAGTTTTTTTCAAAGGGATATCTATGGAGAAAATCTTCAAATCCTGTTAAACTTCTTCAACTTTCAAAGCCTCATTTCTCATACTTTCAGCTACAGACACCATAGTTAGACGTTTCAACTAGAAGGGTTTTCAGCAGTGCAGTTTAAATGCTTTCGGGCTTCAACATTTTTCTGACAGGTAGTCTCTCATTTCTGTATTTTCAGCAATGTTTTTGCAATTCATTTCAGCTTTCAGCATTCCAACACATTTTCAGCAGGAAATGCATTTTCTAGTAATAATATTCTTTCGGGTGGACGGAAAGTTTGGCGCGCTTCTCCTCACACAGCGTAGCCAACACCTGCACAAAAAATACACCAAAACGTGCGGCCTGATTGGTAATGGTGTGCAATGACTTTTCTCAGAGATTCGCCCAGCGGTTTTCCCGAAAATCCCCAAAAACGGAGCAAAATTTCCCCATTGACTTGAATGGGGTTTCACCGTGAAGAGAGCTAAAAAAACACGTAACTTTGGACCCATATTGACCAGCCATATGTTAACATAAACAAATTATTCAAAGTTTAAAACCTAGACAAAACGATGGACGTTATTGAGCCAAATGGACATTTTGATAGCTAGCACAGTTTTGATGAAGTCACAGGTTAAGTTTCAGGAAAATTTTGGGTCCGTTTCAGATTTTATAATGGGTGTGTATTGCGCAGCTCGTTAAGTGCTAGAGTGAGGGCATAACTGTCAGAGTGGAGCAGAGCAGGACAATATTCTGTGATTTTTCCAAACAAAATGCTCCAGCTCCCACAATTTTTACTCTTTATACACCATTTTTGGCCAAAAAGTTTGGAAATGTTGTGCTGTCGCACACAGATGTCATTGGAATCCAACGGACTTATACATTTGGCTCAAAGAGCCGCAGAGCGACATGAACTCCAACCGACAGCTCCATTAGACTCCATGTTAAATCTGACCACTAATTTCTCAAAGAAAGCAGACGGTACCAGTTTTGTAACTTGCACTGGAGCTCACATTTTTAACACCACAAACATAAAAACCACATCTAGACGTTCGGCAGAGTCTTATCTTTCTCATGATACCATAATTTGGCATTTTGTTGTTAAAAGGAGGCAGGAGTTTTGTTCAAAATCACTGCTTACTGTAACGTTTCTTAATCAGTCTCCCTGTAGCACCAGGTGCATCATCACCATGGCAACCAGTTACACACACGCACGCACACTCTCTCTCCACACATGCACACACATGACTTGGAGATATTCAGTCAAAGGTATTGTTAGACCTCCTGTCTGTCTGTCTGTCTCTCTGTCTGTCTGTGCCTGTCTGCCTATCTCTATGTCTGTCTCTCTATGTCTGTCTGTCTCTCTGTGTCTGTCTGTCTCTCTCTGCCTCTCTCTCTGTCTCTCTGTCTGTCTCTCTCTCTTTGTCTGTCTGTCTAATATCTGTCTGTCTGTTGTAATGGTAATTTTGTACGTAGTATATACTTCTACTTAGTATATTGTATTCATGCATAAGTAATTTTGCTCTGAACTTTGTTGAACTTCACCGTGTCTCTGTTGTACAAGAAGGATTCTCCCTTGCCTGTTCACATAGATAACTAACTGTTGTATGAGAATGTTCCATGCCAAGGCCTTTGGGCCGCTTGTTTTGGTTGCTGGCTGTTTGTTTTCACTTGTTATTCCTATCAGTCTGAGACCAAAAGTCTGAGACCGAAATGTCTGTAACATTGGCCATCGGCCCCCACCTTTGCTCATTCTGTATAAAGAAAGCGTGTTCACTTTTTTCTTGGTTCTTCCTCACTGAGACTGTACGCATTCTGTTGTGATGATTGAATCTTCTCTGCGCAGAGAATAAATACTTAAAAGACAACCTGGTTTTTGGTATTATGTATTTCAGCATGAAAAGACTCACGCAAAGCGGGTATAGGAATATTTTCCACCACAATTGGCGCCACGAACAGTATCCCTTGTAAGATCGTCAGGAGCCAACAGGGATCGGTGAACTGGCCCTTCTGCCTCTGCGTACCTCCAGACAAAATTAAGAGAGAGAGGCCCGATCCCTGTCCTGATCGTCTTCACTGGGATCCGATCCTGAAGGACCCGTTGAGTCCAAATAACTACAAATTCTCATTTGGTGAGTCGCTGAAATTATAAAAATTAATCGTATGAGTGAAATGTATCCTGGAAGACCATATCGTGAGACTGAAAAGCAAATATGTCTGTTATTGTTCACATTGGGGTTTCTTTTATGTTGTTTTGTGGGGTTTATTGTGGACGTTGGTGCAACTCATATCTTAGCGTTTTTCTGAGCAGTGATGATTGGGTAGCTGGAAAACAAGGGTGAGTGTTTGGCATTTGGAGCTAAACACTGAAGTCCTTTGACCCGTAGATAACAAGGCAGGGATGAGTGTCTAGCGTTGCATGTTGCAGACCTTCGAGGAGGTAGACGTTGAGCACTGCAGTCCTTTGGCCTGTGAGACGAAAGTCTGTAAGTAAATGTTGTCTAGAGAAGAGGAGGACTGGAAAACAAGGATGAGTGTTTAGTGTTGCATGTTGCAGACCTTGGAGGGAGGTACGCTAAGCATTGAAGTCCTTTGACCTATGCTGGGAAACAGAGGTGAGCGTTTGGCGCCTGCTTTATCTTGGGGTTAGGCGTTAAGCGCTGAAGTTGCTTGACCAAAGAGACTAAGAGTCTGTAAGGAAGGGCTGTGTCTACAGAGAAGGCTTAGACTGGGAGTCTAGAGCAACGGCTTTTATTCAGATTGTGCCAAAAACGAATCTTGAAACTCACAGTGACGACTGTGTTTAAGAAATACACGCGTGTTTGACCCATATAAGTAAAAAGGTTAGCATATGGGGGCCAGAATAGTGCCAAGGTTACTCCGCCCTGATGGACCCAATGTCATGTTCATGAAAAACAAATATGGGGAGGTGAGTTGCCGGCATCCAAACAAATGGGTAAACGAAGATGGTTTTCCTGCGGGAGGTTTATTCAGTCTCAATTTGATACAGAAATTATACACAGAGTTGGGGAAAAAAAAGAAAAAAAAAGAATGATATGAAAAAAAATATAATAAAAATAAAGGTGAAACATTTGGAAATGATAAAAAGTCATAGAATGAGCCTGAGCAGCCTGATGCCATGGTCTTACCTCCAATAATAAAATACATGTGGGACAAAGATAATCAGACGGCCTAACAATTGGAAGAATGGATAAAATTGGGGTTCCCTGGAAAAGGCAATTTTAACCTACGACAAAAATTGGATCAACTCAAACCATGTCTGGAGCAGAGAGGAAAAGGCAAAGCAGAAACAGATGAAGTAATGTCCAAGAGGTAAAGAAAGAAACAGATGAATTTGAATAAGACACATACAACTGATAGAAAAGGAAAATATACTGCTGAACTTTTGTTTTTGTTTTTTGTTTTGTATTTGTTTTACATGGTCGAGTGGATCCTGATCTGGTCTCTGCAACGCCGCTGCTGTATGCTCCCCTGGCACAAACAACATGACAGCCAACACCCACCACTCAACACTCCGAGGATGAAGAAGGACGAGACTCATCAAAATCTACAGGCACCATGTCAACGCTCACAGCTACAAGCCCGTCAATGAACACTTGTGACAATATGAACCTGGATTATCTGAACGCAAGAAAAAGAGGACATTACAACAGAGAAAGAAGACGTGAAGAAGAAGAAGCCATGACTCATGTGGAGAGTTCAAAGAGCAACTTCACAGAATTAAAGAGAACTATGACCTCCTTTGTGCGTTATCATAAAAGATGTGCGGCATTCACACCATAATCCGCCGTAATCAACCTGGAATATGTTATATACGACAGAACTTTGTAAGAAGGCTTTCCTGCCATCTATGAATCTGAAAAACATCACACTAAAGAGAATTGTGTGATATGGAAGACTGCAACCATATTACAAGATGCTGAACACGCTGAGAAGCAGTACAACGACAGAGAACAAGCAAAGACTTTCGTCAGCTCAAACTTGAGGAGGCCCAGCTGACAATGTAATCAGGCCATGACAGGCAAGGAGGAAAATTGACTTTGGAAAACACACACCAGCTGAAAACTTTGTGTGCCATAAAAGTGGCAACTTGGACATTGTCTAAGGGACGGCCCACAATCTCCATGGCGGCAGGACTGGTGGGAGGGATCAATATCAGCAGTCAAGAGGGGAGGAGCAGGCGCAGCGGGGTGGGGTGGACCTCAGTGATGGACCATTTGACACACACACATTACAACACAGAGGGTGAGTTAACTTTAGATTCTGCCTATGACAAACTTGTACATCAATACACACATTAGAAACCATACAAACACCACTCACCCACATACCAGATTTTTTTGGTATTTTTTCTAAGTTTTTAGAAAGTTACCACAACACGTTAACTATTAAAGGTAAATATGTTACATTTTTGATTGGCTCAGGAGGCATACCAATTAGTGAAATGTACACAAAGCCCTTATCCTGTATGTTAGATAACATCACAGACAAACATTCATTTCTACTGTCTTATCACTACCCTATAAATTTGGTAGGTAGAGAAATTATGTATGATGGACATTTAATGGACAGAAAATGCTGCTGCTGTCTCCGTTTCTGTCTCCCACACAATCGGAGTTGTTTAAGAGGGAGTTCACACATGTGTCCTATGCACGAGGCCCATTATTGGAGGTGGAAGGACATGTCTGACTGGCTGCACAGTAAGACTCAACTCACTTCAGTAATAAGGGTGATGTATACAGAATAGAATATGATGTACAGTGGGGAAAAAAAGTATTTAGTCAGCCACCAATTGTGCAAGTTCTCCCACTTAAAAAGATGAGAGAGGCCTGTAATTTTCATCATAGGTATACGACTAGTTGAGTTTTTACCAAAAAGTTCTATTTTGGTTTCATCTGACCATATGACATTCTCCCAATCCTCTTCTGGATCATCCAAATGCTCTCTAGCAAACTTCAGATGGGCCTGAAGTTTGCTAGCTCAACTAGTCGTGTTTGGAAGAGAAAGAATGCTGAGTTGCATCCAAAGAACACCATACCTACTGTGAAGCATGGGGGTGGAAACATCATGCTTTGGGGCTGTTTTTCTGCAAAGGGACCAGGACGACTGATCCGTGTAAAGGAAAGAATGAGTGGGGCCATGTATCGTGAGATTTTGAGTGAAAACCTCCTTCCATCAGCAAGGGCATTGAAGATGAAACGTGGCTGGGTCTTTCAGCATGACAATGATCCCAAACACACCGCCCGGGCAACGAAGGAGTGGCTTCGTAAGAAGCATTTCAAGGTCCTGGAGCGGCCTAGCCAGTCTCCAGATCTCAACCCCATAGAAAATCTTTGGAGGGAGTTGAAAGTCCGTGTTGCCCAGCGACAGCCCCAAAACATCACTGCTCTAGAGGAGATCTGCATGGCTGACATCTGATTGGCTACGGATAGGTCCATGTTAAAAAAAAATGTATTTGTGAATCCGGCCAGGCAGGGGAGTCTCAAAAAACCCACCAACAAATGTGAAGAGATCCACAAAAAATACACACAAATTCACAAACAAAAAAAAACACACAAATGCATACAAATGCAAAAATATATTTGTTCTGCGTGCATTTGTGAGTCACATTTATTTGTAAATCTTTCTGTGTACAGACAGACAGACAGACAGACAGACAGACAGACAGACAGAGAGAGAGAGAGAGAGAGAGAGAGAGAGAGAGAGAGAGAGAGAGAGAGAGAGAGAGAGAGAGAGAGCGCGTGCGTGCGTGTCACTGGTTGCCATGGTGACGACGCAGCGCTTAGAGAGTCTGTGAGTCTGTGTTTATAAACATCAGTAATTTGCTGAATTAAGAACACCTGTGAGCTTGGCAGCCTTTTAATGAGAAAACACTGGAAAACACCTGTCAAACAAATGCACTTTATACCAAAACCATGAGTCCAATCACTAAAATAACTGGACCATGAGAGAGATAAGACTCTGCCGAACGCCTTAGTGTGGTTTTTATGTTTGTGGTGTTAAAAATGTGACTTCCAGCGCAAAGTACAAAACTGGTACCGTCTGCTTTCTCTGCGAAATTACTTTTCTGATTTGGAGTTCATGTCGCACTGTGGCTGTTTGAGCTAAATGTGTAAGTCCGTTGGATTCCATAGCCACTTTGTTGCGACCAGCACAACATTTCCAAACTTTTTGGCCAAAAATGGTGTATAAAGAGTAAAAATTGTGGGAATGGGAGCAATTTGTTTGGAAAAAAATCACAGAACATTTTCCTGCTCTGCTTCACTCTGACCGTGATGTCATCACTCTAGCACTTAACGAGCTGCGCAATACACACCCATTATAAAATCTGAAACAGACCCAAAGTTTTGCTGAAACTAAATCGGTGACTTCATGAAAACTATGCTAGCTAGCAAAATGTCCATTTGGCTCAATAACGTTCATCATTTTGTCTACGTTTTAAACTTTTAATCATGTTTCTACATTAAAGTATGGCTGGTCAATATGGGTCCAAAGTTACGTGTTTTTTTAGCTCTCTTCACGGTGAAACCCCATTCAAGTCAATGGGGAAATTTTGCTCCGTTTTTGGGGATTTTCGGGAAAACCGCTGGGCGAATCTCTGAGAAAAGTCATTGCACACCATTACCAATCAGGCCGCACGTTTTGGTGTATTTTTTGTGCAGGTGTTGGCTACGCTGTGTGAGGAGAAGCGCGCCAAACTTTCCGTCCACCCGAAAGAATATTATTACTAGAAAATGCATTTCCTGCTGAAAATGTGTTGGAATGCTGAAAGCTGAAATGAATAGCAAAAACATTGCTGAAAATACAGAAATGAGAGACTACCTGTCAGAAAAATGTTGAAGCCCGAAAGCATTTAAACTGCACTGCTGAAAACCCTTCTAGTTGAAACGTCTAACTATGGTGTCTGTAGCTGAAAGTATGAGAAATGAGGCTTTGAAAGTTGAAGAAGTTTAACAGGATTTGAAGATTTTCTCCATAGATATCCCTTTGAAAAAAACTTGCAAAAAGCTTAATAATTCAAAAAGTTTAAAGATTACAAATATGAAAAGTCATATCACCCCTCTCCTGAAAGAGCTGAACATTTTGATATTGAACGGATTCTGTGGCTTAAAAAATGTCAGCAGTAGTGATATTTGTAGTAGTAGTAGTAGAAGTTGTAGTAGAAGTATTAGTAAGAGTAGAAGTACTAGTAGCATTAGAATAAGTACTAGTAGTAGCAGTAGTGATATTTGTAGTAGTAGTAGTAGAAGTTGTAGTTGAAGTATTGTTAGTAGTAGAAGTATTAGTAGCATTAGAATAAGTACTAGCAGTAGCAGCAGGGACATTTGTTGTAGTAGTCGTAGTAGTAGTAGAAGTTGTAGTTGTAGTAGAAGTATTAGTAATTAGAAGAAGTCGTAGAAGTAGTAGTATCAGTTGTCGTAATAGCTGTAGTAGTGGTCGTAGTATTTAATATAACAGTAGTAGTAGAAGAAGTAGTAGTAGTAGTAATAGTAATGGCAGTATTTGAAGTAGCAGTAATAGCAGTAGTAGTAGTACTAGTAGCAGTCGTACTAATAGCTGTAGTAGTATTAGTACTGGTAGTAGCATGAATAGCAGTAGTAGTAGTAGCAGTTGTAGTATAAGTAATAGTAGTGGTAGTAATAGCAGTAGTGGTAGTAATAATATTGATGTAGCAGTAATAGCAGTAGTAGTAGTAGTAGCAACAGCAAAAGTTGTAGTTGAAGTAGTAGTAGTATTAGCAGTAGTAGTAGTAGTAATACTAGAAATATTAGCAGCAGTAGTAGTAGTTGTCGCAGTATTAGTAAGAGCATTAATTATTTCAACAAAAAAGCCTAATTTTGAGCTTAATGTTTAAATACAGTTAATCCATGAGGCTTTTATTTTAAAATGGTGGGGCTGGGTGGGAGAGAGAGGAGGAGAGGAGACAAAATCAGAATGCATGAAACAGACAAACAGAGGTTATTAAATGACAGGATTCATTCACAGAAAGGGAGACAGACAGACAGGCAGACAGACAGTTAGCTGGACTGACTGATTGAGAGAGAGAGACAGACAGGCAGGCAGATAGTTAGACGGACTGAGTGTGTAGAGACAGACAGACAGACAGACAGAGAGAGAGTGCGTGTGTGTGTCACTGGTTGCCATGGTGACGATGCAGCGGTTGGACAGTCTGTGAGTCTGTGTGTTTATAAACATCAATAATTAGCTGAATTACTGACACCTGTGTGCCTGCAGCCATTTCATAGAGAAAAAACTGGGAAACACCTGTCAAACAAAACCTAAAAAACCCCATAACCGTAGCTCCAATCGCTCCAATATTAATATTGAAGAACAGATAGTGTGAAAATGGTGTCTGTAGTGTAAAAAATTTGGCTTAAATTGGCTTTTTGGCGATTGGCTTTTTGAGGATTTAGAAATGGGATACCGTGTTCTGTGGAAGATGTTCTTGAAGTCAAATTTAACATTGGTCTCTATGAAGCAGAAAGTTGGTTTTCCTCTCAGTTAAAGGCTTTTGTGCCAAATTTGTAAATCTGTGGGATTCCACAGTCATGTGTCTACGACAAGGACAAGATTAGCTACTATTCCATCCAAAAATTATGCATGAAGATTGAAAATTGTGGAGTTAGTGGCAAAAGACAAACATTTTTTTCACAAGAATCTCAAGCTCCTCTTCACTCTAGCGGTGACATCACGCACTCTAAGCTGCGCATTACACACCCATTATAAAAGCAGAAAAAGACTGAAAAAAACATAAAAGCAAAATTGCTACAATTCAAAAAGTTTAAAAGATATCAAAATGATACAATCATTTGAAGCAGCATTCCAACAATTAAGAGAGAATAGAAGTCAATGAATACAAGCATATAGTATCTTGATCAAACAAAAAACACAACAGTATTGCACAAACAACTAAATCACCTAAAAACCACAGTTTAGTCAGGCATGTGTTTTTGATGCTAATTAATAGGCTAAAGAAAAAAGTTGAGTCTTTGGACAGGTTTTTATAAGGTATTGATGGAGGTGGAAGATCTAACTGTTAGTGCCAAACTATTCCACAATTTAGGACCAACAGCTGAAGAAGCTTGATCCCCTTTCTTGGCTTGTGATATGAGGGGTCGGGAGGTGGATCAGGGGATGAACAATTTAGAGATGTAACCGTGTGCCACTCCATGCAGTGCTTTAAAAACAAATGAAAAAATATCTTGAATGAATCTGTACTTCACTGTAACCAGTGAAAGAAGGCCAATACGGCACAGGTACCGGCTTCCTGGTACCTGTGCCGCTGCGTTCTCAACAAGTTCTGGGGCGACAGGGGGGGACTGATTCCTACAAAGAGAGAACTGCAATAGTCATGTCTCTAAATCTACAACATGCAGGAATGAAAGAGTCGATCAAATGTCGAAAAATCGAGAGCAAGTGGGTTAGAGGGACATCCAAGATGAATGTTAATATCACCTCAAATGCAAAGGTTATCAGATGTAGTGACCATGAAAGGACAAACATTCAGAGAATTCATCAATAAAAACATTCTGTGCACAAAGTCCAGGAGTTGACTGTTCAATCTTACACAGCGATATTTCAAAATGTGTTTATGAATCAGTCGCCGTAGGTTTGCAGATAAAAACTGTTTTTTGCTTGAGCTCCGATGACAGCCTGTGCACATCCATGTCCTTGTTGTGCCTCTTTAAACGTCAGGCCTTTTTCCAGATGTACATCCATTGTGTCTTTCACAGAGCTGAAACACTTTTTCAGTTAAATCCACTTTCAAACATTTTGCAGCACAAACACAGCAGCGATAAAGGCTTATCCACGACATGCTCGACGCTCATGGTTGCCGCCGACTTCAGAGTTCTGTGTGAGAGACTGATTTGAGTCCCAAAGCTGCACACGAATGCAGAGCGATAGGCGTCTTTTAATGTGGTGCAACAATGGTCCAGTGTGTGTGTTATTTATCCTTGATGGTGACCCCCCAAGATTAAGAAGCCCCCAAGTCTGGGTGATTTGGTTCCACGTTCGTTATGTGGTCAGCCAGGTGCTGCAGCGCCAGTTTTGAGGTGGGATGTAAGCGAGGAAAAGTCTCGAATTAGCTAGAACTGTGTGTTTTCTGCGGCAGAATGTACCATCAGCTCTGTGCGACGTGGTCTACCGTCTACCTCTGAGTGAGCTACGTTACTTGTCTTTTTTGCCCTCCTCCGGTGAATGTGTCCGAGGCGCGGATCCGTGAAGCACCAGCAGTCCGCACAGCGTGAGAGAGATTCCCGCCCACCACAGAGCTGCATGGCTCTCTCCAAAAATCAGCCACCCCAGGACGGCCTGGACACATGAACAGAAGATAGACCTTTAATCCTTTATGCTTCCGTGTCCATTTCCTTTCACAGACTCAGTACTGTTAGAAAGTTAATCGATAAAGTGAACAGCCTACAAGAGCCTCCATAAGAGGTGGAGATGCTTACTGAGGAGACAAAGTTGGATGCGGTGGTGGTGACCGTAGCCCTGGCCGAAGAGGAGCAGTGTCGGAGAGCCTTGGAGAAGAAGGTCCACATGACGGCGTTGCAGGTGAACAGCAGGCCTCCGCACAGCAGCCGCAGGGGGATGTGGAGCTGTAACAGTTCAGGAAACAGCAGTCAGCCACGCAACCACAGACGGCTGACAAATGTTTGTTTGTATATCATGTTTTAGCATTAGCTTATGTCATAACGACGTGATTATAAGGCGGTATGTTCTGTCTCCTCGGTGTAGGAATAACATAAGCTGGGTTGCAAATCACATACTTTTTATTTTTTAGTACATACGGCAGCTGCCTTTACAAAGTGCGTACTGTTGCATGCAGCATGCATGTAATTGGGACATACTACTTCGTCATTCCGTGGGACCCTGAACTTTGACTCTCTTACTCTTATATCTGCTGCGCAAAGGATTGTGGGTCAGTATAACCAGAAAAGCATGTTTAGTGTGTCGGAATGTAGTAGAACATTCTTTCGGCATACTGCATTTGACACACTATGTAATGGGACATACTAACTTTGCATTCCAATGCAGATACTATCATACTGTTTAGTATGCCAGAAAAGGATTTAGTATGTCCCAATACATAGTATGTCAAATGTAGTATGCCAAAAAATACCAGGATGATCTACTACAGCTGTTCCCAAACTTTTTAGGCCACGCAACCTCTTCTACATCCCAACTGGGTTCATGCACCCCCAATCCCCCACACCTTTTGTATATATACCTGCGTGCGTACTCTGCTAGGGATTCGTGGGTGGAGCAAGAGACAGCTAACTGCTCAGGGGTCTGTGGATTGCAGAAGCCGGCGAATCCTCAGCTGAGATTTGTACTCTGTATTCACAAAGCTTTTTACTTTATTAAATACGCTTTATTATAAGTTTTGATCCAAGACGTCCTTTGTTTCTCCGGAAGTTCTTCATAGAATACAACATCCTCCAATTTCGATATAAAAAATGTAAGGGGCTTTTGACTTGCACTGGCATGCTGGGTGTTCAGGTGGCGATGTAAATAAGAGGGCTTCAGACAGCTGTTAGTCAGAACCTCACTGCACACTACCCACTGTGGCTTTGGGCAATCTGCATTGCCAATCCAAGTGAAGCCCAGACCCAGATCATTTTCACCATATTTCCTCTTTTTTTTCCCAGTCTGATGCCCACTCTCGTTTCCTCTTTTTTCACCTTGACTCCGCGATGGGCCTATGTGCTCCCAATTTGTCTGTGCTATCCCTTCCTCCTTTTCGGTCTCCTCCGTCTCATCTTTCTCTGACTCCTGCTCAATTTCTTCTGCTGGTCTCTCCCCAACGCACCTCTCCGTTTCTCTCGCCTCCGATTCCTCACTCTCTCTTTGTCCCTCTCCTCTTTTATGACTGATAGCTTCAGATGTCCCACCAGACAGTTTCCCTGATTTCAGCCTGTTTAGCATATTTGCATGAATGTTGCTGAATGAATGAAGTTTTTTTTAAATTATATTTAATATTAACTATTACACCATTAGACCACCGTTACATTTTTCCTCTTGTGCACCCCCTAGAGGCAGCTTGCGCACCCCACACTTTGGGAATCCCTGATCTACTACATCCAGACTGTATATAAGAAGTGGACATAGTAATCATGACGTCACCCATTGGTTTGTGGACCTTTGAGGCCTCGAGTATGGCAATTTGGCCGTTGCTATCTTGGCTTTTTTGCAACCAATAACCAGAAGTTATCATATTTGGAATGCAGAGTGGCTCTGGTAGTGGCAGCGACCTGTCAATCACAGTAAGCCCGCCCTAAAGCATTGTTGGATCTGACCATGTGCTCGGAGACAAAGAAGTCTGAGTCTGCCGATTCTGCAGGCAAGGCCCAGTCTGAGGCTACATCCATACTACTCCGTTTTTGTTTGGAAACGGAGTTTTCAAACAAAAACGATCTTCGTCCACACAGCGTTTCAGCCATCGTTTCTGAAATGATCTCCATCCACACCACACGCCTGGAAACCAATATCACGTGACTCTTCACGTACACTGGGCATGCGCCGATGTAAACAGGAAGTAGATTGTCGTATTTTGTAACTAAGCAACCAGAGTAATAAAGTAGTCTTTAATGATCGTAAGTAAGTACGTGTTTGATACTTAAGATCTTCTCTCAAATCTTCCTCTATAAACTCAAACAGATACAGTTCGTGGAAAGTTTAATAAGTTTTATTTTTCAGACTTAACGTTGGTTACAGCGCTGCGGGTCTCTCTCTCCCTCTCTCCGCTCACTGATCTCTCTCTCTCTCACGCTGCTCACTGATCGCTACAATAACAGCTGTTTCCTCCAGACTTTAACTGGACAACAGCTGCTAGTAAAGACAACAAGGTCAGCAACGCCTGTAATCAGTTGTCCGCATTAAATTAACCTGGTAGTCGATCGCGGGTGTCTATGTCATCGTTTCCAAACTTATGCGTTTCCGTCCGTCCACACGAATACGCTACCCGGAGTTTTCAAAGTTATCCGGCTTCGGGATCGTTTCTAAACTCCTCCGTTTACGGTGCTCGAAAACGCCGGCGTAGTGTGGATGCTCAGTGTAAACGTAGCAAAACATGTGCGTTTCCAAACGAAAACGGAGTTGTGTGGATGTACTCTGATTTGGTTTGATAAGCACCAAACCCCCACTACGAAGAAATTCACATTAAGGTGTTAACTCGTCATCCAAATGCAACTCTGCAATGTAATTGGCAGAGGGCTACCAACAGCCAGGACCCCTGCAGTTCTGCATTGTTTCCATAAAACAGTTTCTTCCTCTCGGCTCCTTGCTTATTCCTCTGACCCCTGGTCGGACAAGGAAGCATGAACGCAACGTTTGCTCCCTTTTAAAAGAAATCCTAGGTATTTTAACAGTTTTATATTCGCTGGACAAATCGACTGGACTGTTTGTTTTGTTTGCATCCTGGACGAGGAAGAGAACACTTTTCCCGCATAAGTGAAGAAACGGACTTCTTCAGAGAGAGAGAACCACATTTCTCCTCTCCACCCAAGTCGACTTTGTTCCAGCCGTAAGGACGGAAATTCCCTTAACGGCCCAAAGAGAGTTTTATCACAGTGCCGCACTGACTGAGTTCCACCGACAACTCAGAAGAACCGCATCAATCGCCACGATTGCGACTAAGGCGAATAGAGTCTGGGTAGATTTAGTCTGTGTTTCATTATCTTGTTTTGTGTTGCTTAAAGTACTGTCATTTTTATAACGTGGTGTATGCTTAATAATTGCCGAGATTAGCGATCGAGATCGTCAATGTTGTGTAGAAGTCACCGTGTATTTCATACCACTGAATTTGTGTCTAAATGGTTCACCGCTCGCGGAGGCGAAAGTTGTTTCTCATCAGTTCAGAGGTCAGAACTGCGGCTGTGCAATCAAAGAGTTGCCGGCTTTGTTTCTGTAGCTGAGAGGACAATCTTCCGTACTCCACCGCGGCGGGGAGGATCTTAATCTTGTTTTTGGAGGATTTATTTGTTTTGTTTGCTTTCTCTCTTCTTTTACTAACCCACATACACATATAGCTTTAAGCTAATGTAGCTTCGGGGTGTGCTAACAGCTTCAGGCACATGTAGATAACGAGAGTTATATTGTCTACCGCCATCTTGTGGTCTGGCGAGAGACATCGCCACATTTCAGATTACGTCATACGTGGTCTGAGCTGTTCTGTTTATCGTTTGGTTATTGGTCCCTGTTCGCAGGTTGGTGCCCCGTTATTATTAATAATCATCAATAATTCTATTGATGATGATAATTTAGTTTTCTTAAATGCTGATAAATCAAACACGTTCCTTTTCGTTCCCAACAGCACACTCCTCTTTATGGTCTATTTGACTCTAAATGGACCATAATTTACCAAATGAACATCATGCTGTATTGAAGAAGACTTGAAACTAGAGATTGAGACCATAAACTCATGTTTACTGAGGTAATAAATCAAGAGAGAAGTCGGGTCATTTTCTAATAGACTTGTTATGAGGAAGTATAATGTAAAAAATATATATATACATAATGCAACAGTGTGTACTTTGTCAGAGCAGCTGCAGTATGTACTAAAAGTAAAAAGTAAAAGTATGAGATTTGGAACGCAGCATAAATATTTTCCTGGCATACTGAATAGTATGCTAGTATGGGTACTGGGACACCCAGTTCACACGAATGAGAGTTCTGTGTTCCAGGGGTAACAAAACGGGTGTTACTGTATTTGTTTAGACTGTTGTGTATGTCCATTGAACTGCCAGTACGTAAAGTTCGTCTCACCCAGTCACAGGCTGAAGTTCCACCGTGTGTTTGAGTCCAGCCGCTGAGCCCCGACTCACACATGTCTCTCAAGTAGTCTGCACCGAGTGACAGCTTGGCAGACAACGAGGCAGCGGCACCCAAAAAGCCCGCTAATAATGCATACACAGACCCTGAAATCATGTTTGAATGACACACTTTACCGGAAGAGGAGTCCATAGTAGTTACACCGCTTATAGCAGTGTCAAGATATAAACACACGTATGACAGACCGTGGTAGAGATTTTCAAAACAAAATCCGACTCGAAACCGATAGCTACACAGCATAGACCCCGCACATGTAAAGGATACGAGAACCAAATATTACATGCATTTAATTATATTTTTTTGTCATTTTGTGCAGTGTCTTCCGAAAGTGTCGCCTTCGGTGCAGCTGTATTCATAATGACAGTAACGTTTACTGAAGGTGTCTGGAGATGCCACACAAAAGTAAGGAAATATTTACTTCCAAAAATACTTAAGACCTTGTCAAAATCCATTAACCTTAGTCATCTATCTTAATCACAACAGCAATGTTCGGTTCCCCGATATTTGCCACACGACGAAATGTAGTTGTTTTCGCCTCCACTAAAAATTGACGCTTTTATTTTGAAGACAACTTCCGATCCTATTGTCGCCGTCTTTACTTCACTTCCACAGCATTAACCAATCGCAGTAGCGTCAGAAGTCACGTGACTAGCAGTGGCCCATCTTAATGACGTATCTTGTGTTTTGGTGAGACTCTGCTTATCGAAAAATATATTTAGGGCCTGTATTTCATTTGGGTGTCTGCTGTATTTCTCCTTTTGCGATGAACAAAAACAAGGCCAGCGGCGTGTCGTGGGTAAAGCCAGCGGAACCGTCCTTTCTGAAGAAGTTTAAAAATGATGTTGGCTATAAAGAAGGACCGAATGTTGACACTAAGGTATGTGGCGGGTTGGCTAGCTCGGGTAACGATAAGCTAGCTGCACATATTTCGTTAACGTTAAAGTTAGCTCATTTGAGTGGAGTCGCAGCGGTTGCTGTCTCTTCTACCAGCTTTGTGTTATATTGTAGTGGGTTTTAGTGGCAGTCTGCTGATTAAATAATTCACTAGCATTGAAACAAGACGCAACCACGCGCATTGGACCCACGAGCCGCTTTCCCTTCTCTCATCCACTGTAACGTCGCGGTGAATGAACCTCTATTAAACGGGACTAGTGCACTCATAGGCTGGGTGTCCCGCTAAAGGAAACCCTTTTTGTCTCTTTTATATCTCCCAGCGCCAGGTGATGCCGACACTGGATGACGACAGCGGGAGTGATCGGGAGGACGAGTTACCTCAAGTTGTGGTTCTAAAAGGAGGAGACTTGAGCGCAGAGGACGTGAAGAAGATCAAGGGCGAAACGCGTCCTGCAGGTGGCACAGAGAAAGGTAAAACGGACCGATCATCAACCATTTATCGTAATGTAAAGTGGGCCTTGTTTGTTTTAATAGACATGCAGTGTGTCAGTTAAATGTTTTAATCACATCGCTGCTGATAGGCTCAGTGTTATACTACAAGCATCTAAAATTAAAAACCAGTCTTTGCACACTAATTGGAATAAAAAACAAAACAAAGTTGGTTTTGATGATTTGCACACATCCATCCTGCCTCGCAGATGACGAACCTCCTGCCGACGGTAAAATCCTGTTCAAGAAACCCGCCAAGCGCTCCTCCTCCGACAAATTCCAGGGCATCACAGCCAGCTCCAGCAAAAAGAAGAAGAAGAGCGATGGGGGACAGAAGAAGAAGTTAGAGCAGGAGGAGGAGCAGCAGGAGGTAGAGGAGGAGGAGGCAGCGGAGAAGAAGGAGGTGGCAGCGGAGAAGGAGGTGGTGAAGTCTGGAAAGACAATGAAAAATAACAGCCTTCTGTCATTTGGAGGAGACGAGGAGGACGAGGAGGACTAAATGTTGTTCCACTGTTACTGAGCCTTGTGACAAGACGAGTCAAAGTGTCGTTTGAATATTAATGCTCAAAATGTTTCATAATATTGGCCAATAGGAACGGGGGGGGGCATTAACAGACATTGTATTCTAAACAGATACTGTCTTGAGTTTATCAATACAGCCTGTCCATTCTGTAGTTGTTGTTTTTTTTAATAAAGGACACTGCCAGTATTTGTTCACGTCTAAGCCCACTGACTACAAATAGACCATTGCTGACAACTGCTCTATTAATTTTAGTACAAGTGATTCAATTGGCTTCATCAATCAGACTGAACATCTTGATTACCCAGATTTAGATTTTATTTAACTCCACTTGGTACATTCGGAGAGGCTCAGACAGCGTCAAACAGGAACAGCTAGGGCTCACAGCTTCAGTACGAGGCAACACTCGTCTTTTTAAAAAAAAAAAAGGTTATGTTGACTTTGACTGTTTACCTACCTCAAACAAGTTTCAAGTCTCTATAAATTGTGAGTTTGTGAAAGCTCTTTGAGACATTTTTACTTTAGAAATATTGAGCTATACCAGTAAAGTTCACTTGAAGTTGATTTTTAACACTGAAACCCGTGTAAAAACCTTTGGTCAACAGAAATTTAGGCAATTTGTAGTCAATGGGCTGAAAAAAAATAAGGGGGAAAAAGAACCAGTGTGATCCTGTGTGTGGTACGTCCTTTTTCAAACATCTGGCAAGAGAACATCTGCAGTAGTCAGTGAAACAGTTAAAAATATAAAATGAGAGCAAGGCTGCTTTTGCCGTTTGAAGGTGCTCCTCAAAACATTCGGTTGGCAGTTCTACGCAAACTATGCAATTTATTCTGATAAATGGAAATCAAGCAACTCCAGGTGCAAACACTGGGTGATCGTTTGATTAAATGAGTTTGATTTTTCTGCCAAATTTTACCAGTCGTCGATCACCTGGGTGACTGCAGTTATTTGCAATACAATAACAAATTGACACTCTTTTATGACAAAAAAGAAAGTAGTATTCTTGAGGTTGAATCCAAACAGTGACGTACTTTTGATGACTTTTTTTTCCCTGTGCTCTTGGTGCCTTCCACTTTAACAATAAAGCAATGCCACTCTCCACCTCAGAACACATTTTACAGAGGCTCCTCACACATGCGTGTTAAGATCATCAGCCCCCGTCTGTCCGTATCTCTCCGTGGTGTTGTCACAACTGTACGTGTGGTTTTTTTGCGAGTAGCGTGGACGTGCTCATTGTAGAATTCTTGAATGCATTCGATGATGTATTGAATGTATATTGTAGCTTCGACAACGGAGCTGTAACAGTTTGTGTAGAAACCATGCATTCTTGTCAATGCAATTGTACGTATGTATTTGTTTTTATTGTGTGCATTTTTTAGAGAATGGTCGCGGCTGTAACATTTTAAACTGTGTTAAATAAACTGAACATCCTGTATCATTGTGTGTACACTGAGGTGTGTTCAGCTCAAGGCTGGGTACACTGACTGTAGGTGTATAGAGTATGTCCTGTGGGGAAAGGTGCATATATATTTAAATGTATACGATAAGTAGATAACACATTGTGCATATGAGTTCAAAAAAACAAAAAAACAGGTGTTATTTCAACCTCTTTATTCAAAAAAAGGCATGTTTCATTCTCACACCTGCATCCAGATCATTACAATTGATGGAAGAAAATCAAAACCCCGACAGGATCCTTGCATTTTCCTGATAGGACGCTCCCGTCATGGCAGCCTCCATCGTCTATGTAATAAATACACTCACTGCCTCTGAGCTCTGGAAATCATACTACGTTGTTTCTTCTTTTTTCTGTTAAGGCCAATGCTGTTCCTCTCCACCTGGGTTTTGCGTTCCTCAGACAAAACCTCACAACAGAATCAAAGTTGTTTCTTGGGAACGAGAATAAAGAGGATTTAGAGGAAGCATTTGTTTCACAGAGGGAACAAATTACTTAACGTAACAGATCACTTGTGTTGTATGAAAAAAATATGCCACTGGCTGTATGACAGAGCTAAAAAAGTGTCAATTGAGCCAATTAGAAAGAAGCACCGGAGTGCGATGTTTAAACCCTCTGAAATCCCACGAAGCCTCCTGCTGACCACTCAGAGCACTTCGGAACTTTTTGGTCTAAATTGATGAAAGGGATTAAGCAGCGACAGTCTGGTATCCGCTTAACACAGTGGAAGACAACAAAAAGGGCAAACCAGGCCTTACTTTTGACTCAAAGACACCGGAGGATGCATGACGGACTGACGGAGGAACTGGCGCTGCTGCTTTCCATTCACGTTGTTTTTAAACTAGAAGAGTGCGGTTTAAATGCTGCCAGCTGCGAAAAAGTGTTTTAAATTGGAGCAAAATGAGTGTTAGACTTCAAATGTTTAGTTTTTTAATAATTACACAGGCAGACGTGACAGAAATCCCCCGTTAGGTTATGTTACTAGCAACAAAAAAAATAAAGCACCCTCAAGTAGTAGTGACTCCCAGGTGATTTACAGCTACACTCCCGTCACAGTGGTGCTCGATCTTACTCCAGTGCAATTCACCTTCCAGGCAAAGCAGGCAGTTCAGTAAACCTGCAGCCAGAGTGATCATTAAAAAAATGCACACACGTGCATTTCACTGCTTCACGTCTCAACAGTCCGTTTCTCACCCTGAAGCTCAGAAATGCACGTGCATGCACTCCCTGGTGAACGGTCCTATTCTGCTGGACTGTGGGAGCAACACGTTTCTCTCACTGATACAATGCAGACTCTGGGTTTGTGACAGGCTTCCCTAAAAGCATCATTAATAAAGATATGTTATTGTGTCGTACCAACTGAACCCCGACTCTCTCGTAGGTCTGACTTGGTCCTGAGTTTCAATGCGGGTCCACATTGTACGAGTGATACGGATAACAATAACACACACTAATTAAATGATTGTTCTGGTTTGGTACAACTCGACCAGTTCAGATAATATTCTACTCGTTTTAGTCATTGCTGAGATCTGGGAGCACGGTGACGTCACGACAACAAAGTCTGAGAGGAACACAAGCGTTTCATCAAAGAGATGTATGACGTCTTTAGTCTGCCGTGTTACACACAGATAGTGAGGAGGCGTTAAAGAAGTGAGCGTTTATGAGGCATGAATGATCCCAGGAATTAAGCCATCCTGTTCATCCTGTACATTATGGGAATTGTGGGATCCAGTGTTTCTGGAGCTTGACCCAAGCTAAAACTACAAGTCAAGGTATCTCTGAGACCTCTGCTGCTCAATTTATGGACAAGTTTGTTTTTAAATCGGTCTCTTGTGAGTACCCCGACTATGATGAGCTGCTGGAGCAACCCTTTAATTAGAAGAAGAAAAAAAAACTACGGCAAGTACAGTAAATTAAAGTTGAATCAGGCAGTAAGTCTCTGAACTGGGATGAATACCCATGTTTCTTGGGTTTCTGGTGTTCAGAGGGTCTCAGCAGTTAACTCGCAAAATAAAATGGACCAAGTTGCAATAAATGGTAATTGTCCTTTAAAGAGTGCTGTGCAGTCTTGTTCTAAAATAATGTGAACCTTCAGCGCAGCAGAGTAAAGTTGTAGGACGAGTGATGGCTTCTCCTTGTTGGCACATATGTGTACATGCATGCTCCTGTTAATGATGGAGAGGTTAAAGGAAATGGAACACATGAGAGAAAAAAAAAAGAAAAAAAAAAGGAAGCAGGTTGGTACATTGAATATCTATGAAGAATCGAATAAAGTCCATTCCAATCATCCTAAAGTCTCTTTGCTTCAGTCTGAGCAGGTGTTCAGCGCTGGCTCGGGGACTCGTGTAGGACCGTGGTCTGGTTTTCTGTAGGCTCCCCTACAGGGTGTTGTTTCTATCTCAATGATGCAATGCACAGAGCAGTCCCAAACTGAGGCCCTGCATTAAGGACAGTTGATCTCTCTCTGTCTCCGAGCACATTCAAGTACAAAAAAGAAAAGCGGGTCAAAGGTCACAATTCCTCGTGTGGGTGGATCTGGGACGAGCCAACATCTCACCTTGACCCCGCTAATCAGGTCAAAGGTCAGCTGGGGGTTGGACACATTCTCTTAGGCGGTGGTAACATTTCCAGCCTGGACCGCCGGGTTGAGGGAGTCCGGAGAACCTCTGGTGTTCCTTGTTCATCTCAATCAGTGGGTTTAATGTTGCTGCTTGTTTTTTTTTGTTGAAAGTTTTTTTTTTGGTGTGTTTTAAGATTTTTTTTCTCCTCTCCCGTCCCACAGTGTGTGCCCCTCGGTCGGTGGCGGACTTTCTATAAAGATTTCTTGGTCAGTTTCTTGCCCTTCTTGAGGGAGAGCTTGTTCTTGATGTAGCCCCGCTTCCTCTTGGCGGTCTGCAGAGGAGACAGTGAGTAAAGGAAAGAAGAAATCAAGGCTCACTTTCACTCTCTTCAGTCACCACTTCAGTTTCAGAGGGAAAATTTATTTTCTGCTAAACTAGATTAACCCTTTTGTTTTCTTTTTTTTGAAAGAGAAGTAAAAGTTATTTTTTTTATACCCACTCGTTTAAAAATGAACTTTCGTCTGTAGTTAAAGTTTTCGGAAAAAGGTTGGATTTTCTGCATCTGTCAAAAGCCTTTCAAGAGTTGTTTGACCACTGAGAGCCACCGTACGTGCAAACGTCATCATGCATAATTGCATCTGCTAGGCTGATTCACATCACTTCCCTGCACAAAGCGCTTTACGACAAACAATGTAACAAATGAACTGTTTTCTACCGACACCCATACTACCTTAGATGTGCAGCTTTAGCTGGCAAGGAAATATATACACAATAAAAATTTTTAACCATGAACCTAAATTAATCGTATGAATAAAACATGATTCACATGTGAAACCCACCTTCAAAGAAAGTATAGAAATAAAGGCTAATGTGAGTCTAATGTCACCCCTTCATAATTTTATCCTATTAGACATTTGTGCGAAATTGTCATAATTACTATGTGAATTCTTGAGTTATTGTAAAAAAAAAAAAAAAAAATGTTCAAAGTAAATGAATACATATTAAATGAAACAAAATTGTTGTCACTGTCTATTCATATTCATCAACATAAATCCCATTAGTACATGACTGTATCACAATTATTGTTAAACCTGTGTAAGATAAGCATGTCGTTTGTTTTCATGGATGGCCAAAAGTACATGTTTCCAAAGGAATTGTGGGGCGGAATTATCTCCTTTCCTTTGGTAAAGAAAAGTCCTGCGTCCTGAAGGAGCTAAGAAAGGAAGCATTGAAGCACCTTTCCTTAGCATTTAAAGGATTCGAACAGCTCTCATCATGGCGGTCACTTAGATATTTCCGGTCATTTTACTCGGTGAGGAACCTTCCTATGCAGAAAGGACTTTTGGACGGCAGCACAAGTCGACGTTTGTGTCAGATTTGAAGACAAACGGACGGGACGGACAACCCAAAAACATACAGAAAATAAAAGCTGTGTAGAAAAACAATGTGAAAAGATCTCTTGGCCTTTTTTTACACTCTGAAGATGGATCCAAGCTTCACCTTGTTAGTTTCTTGTCTACAATCAAGTTACACAAAAGGTGCGAGGCTTTGATATCGAGGTAAACAAATAAACAAGCTTTGGGAGGGCTCGGGAAATAGCGTGGTAAAAATGAAAATTCCTTTTGCCTCAGTTCAGAGCTTATCATCTAATCATATCTGAATAATGTGTTTGTTTACATCCAAAACACAGTGCATGCAGTTGTAACCCTCAAGTTAAATCTAATTGAGTGTGTTTTTGTGTGGAAACAACTTCTGTTAGTCTGGACTGGGTCCGGTGGTTGTAGAGGATCCCTGCTTACCTTTTTGGAGGTGTACTTCTGCTTGGTAGTGTCGGCGCCCCGCAGCTTGTGCTCCACTCGGTCCCTGTTCTCCTGCTTTTTCACCTTATAGATCCTGACCAGCCAGTGCTCCGAGGTGAAGGCTTCCTCCAAGTGCTTCAGCTTTATGTCCTTGTTGCCGATCTCGGCGTTGCGCGTCCGGTCGAAGCCCGGCGGCGTCCGGAAATCCAGCTGAACAGAGACAAAGACCAGATGAAGTTGTTTGTGTCCAAATCCTATTTGAAACTAGTTCTATGTCTTTTGCGATCAATTATCGCGTCAGTTATGGAAGCATACGCTGCAGTGCAGAAAGATACGTGTTATTGATGGCGACGTACCTGCATTTCTCCAAAGCGGTAGTAAGACATTTTGTACATAAGGCAGTTGAGTAGCGTCGGGGAACCAGCTTTGTCCACTCTGAACTCTCCCTGCGGTGTAAAGTAGTCACTCTCCTGGAGTTGAGAGGCAACAGAGAGACAGATGGAGGGAGAAAAATAAGTGAACTCTCACTCTCTCACACACACACACACACACACACACACACACACACACACACACACACACACACACACACACACACACACACACACACACACACACACACACACACACACACACACTTTGATCTGTGATTTTTATTTGATTTCGCACCCAAACAACTCCACCCACAGATCCTTGATTTCCCGCAGCACTTCCCTCCCTCAGAGAGAGAGAGCATCAAACATTAATATGAATTGCACTTCATCCACCGTCTCTGCGATAAATATTTAACAGCTGCAGAGCGCTGTCCTTCTCTTACGTTACCCACTAAAAACACAGAGCTACAGTCTGTGTGTGTGTGTGTGTGTGTGTGTGTGTGTGTGTGTGTGAGTGATGCCTCTCTCACCCTGATGTCCCTGGGATGCTCCCCCTCAGCGATGCGCACCATCCACAGGAACTTGTTGATGTCGTCGCCCGAGTAGCCGATCACCCCGCCGAAGATGATCAGGATATAGTCGACGTCCAGCGACCTCATGATCTCGTAGGCTGCAGTCTCGTTGGATGACATGGCTTTGCCCACCTGAGAGGGACAGTTTTTTACGATTGGCATTTAACAGAGGTCACTTGTAAAACTAGGTGAATATTGAATGGGCCACTCCGTTAATTTTACACAACAAGATCAGTGTAGTGAAGGTCTTGATACAACGTTATGTCCACTTGGTGGTGCAATACACTAAAGGCATACAATCAATCAACAATCTTTAATCAAAGTTTGCTTTTATCAAACCTGTTTATTATGACAGAAATCAAATGTAATGGATAGCAATAAAAAGGCACAGCGGCTCTCACCAGCGCTATGTGACTGTTGTTCCACGTGTTGTTGTCCACCAGCGTGGTTCTGTTCGCCATGCCCGCTATCTGGTAGCCGTAGTCCCACCAGGACATCACTCTGACATGCTCGTCCGTGTTCTGCCTCAGCCAGTAGTAGGCCTCCCTGAAGTCGTCAAGGATGTTACGAGAGCTGGTGGAGAAAGTTATGGACGGGTAGGTAGAGGATAAGTCACAATTATGTATATTTGTACATTGGCTATATGATTTTACTAAAGTAAAACCCCTTAATGAAACTGGTTATCACTGTGCCTTAAAGCAGGGGTTCTTAACCTTTTTGACCTTGGGGCCCAACTTTTCAAGTACAAAGTGGCCCAGGGCCCATTCAAATATTAACACTGTATTGATTTAACTAATTGATCTCATTCTTGGTTTGATTTGTATTCAATAACTAAATCAAAGTCACTTACAGTTTAACATGCAAAAACCTTGTCAAATACAGTAAATGACATGATACATTGTGATCATCACATTTATTTATCATGTGTATGTAAACAGGAATGAGAGACTACCTGTCTGAAAAATGTTTAAGCCCGAAAGCATTTAAACTGCACTGCTGAAAACCCTTCTAGTTGAAACGTCGGACTATGGTGTCTGTAGCTGAAAGTTGAAGAAGTTTAACAGGATTTGAAGATGTTCTCCATAAATATCCCTTTGAAAAAAACTTGCAAAAAGCTTAATAATTCAAAAAGTTTAAAGATTACAAATATGAAAAGTTATATCACCCCTCTCCTGAAAGAGCTGAACATTTTGATATTCGAACAAATTCTGTGGCTTAAATGTCAGCAGTAGTGATATTTGTAGTAGTAGTAGTAGTAGTAGTAGTAGAAGTATTTTTAGTAGTAGAAGTATTTTAGTAGTAGAAGTATTAGTAGCATTAGAATAAGTACTAGTAGTAGCAGTCGTGATATTTGTTGTAGTAGTAGTAATATTAGAAGTTGTAGTTGTAGTAGAAGTATTATTAGTAGTAGAAGTAATTAGAAGAAGTAGTATAAGTAGTAGTATCAGTAGCCGTAGTAATAGCCGTAGTAGTGGTCGTAGTATTTAATATAACAGTAGTAGTAGTAGTAGTAGTAGTAGTAGTAGTAGTAGTAGTAGTAGTAATAGTAATGGTAGTATTTTAAGTAATAGCAGTAGCAGTAGTACTAGTAGCAATCGTACTAATAGCTGTAGTAGTATTAGTACTGGTAGTAGCATGAAAAGCAGTAGTAGTAGTAGCAGAGAGAGAGCCAGAGGGAGAGAGGGAGAGACATAAAGAAAGACAGAGGGAGAGACACAGATAGACAGGAAGACAGAGATAGAGAGACTGAGTGAATGAGTGTGAGAGAGTGAGAAAGGCAGACAGAGAGTTAGATGGACTGAGTGAGTGAGACAGACAGTTATATGTACTGAGTAAGTTAGTGAGACAGACAATTATATGAACTGAGTGAGTGAGTGAGACAGGCAGACAGACGGTCATCTGGATTGAGTGAGTGGGAGAGAGAGACAGGCAGACCGAAAGTTAGATGGACTGAGTGTGTGGGAGAGAGAGACAGGCAGACAGTCAGATGGACTGAGTGTGTGGGAGAGAGAGACAGGCAGGACAGACAGATATATGGACTTAGTGAGTGAATGAGAAGAGCAGACAGACAGATATATGGACTGAGTGATTGGGAGAGACAGACAGACAGACAGACAGACAGACAGACAGAGAGAGAGCGTGTGTGTCACTGGTTGCCATGGTGAGGACGCACCCGTTGGAGAGTCTGTGAGTGTGTGTTTATAAACATCAGTAATTAGCTGAATTAAGAACACCTGCCTGCCTGCAGCCATTTCAAGGAGAAAAACCTGGGAAACACCTGTTAAACAAAACCCCCATAGCTATAGCCCCTATTGCTCCAATATTTATACTGGAGCGCAAGGATGATTTGAAGAACAGATCATGCGAAAATTGTATCTGTAGAGTAAAAAAAAGTGGCTTCAATGGCGATTTACAAATGTGGTACGGTTGTCTGTGCAAGACTTTTTTGAAGTACGTTTTAACATTGGGGTCTATGGAGCAGAAAGTTGGTTTTCCTCTCAATTAAAGGCTTTTGTGCCAAATGTGTAAATCTGTGGGATTCCACACAAAATTGCTACAGTTCAAAAGGTGTAAAAGATATCAAAATGATTATAACATACAATCATTGATCAGGGTTTTCTCAACATTTGAAAGTTTAAATGGTGTCTCTAGCTGAAAGTATGAGGAAGTAGAAGGATCTGAAAGTTGAACAAGTTTAAGAGGATTTAAAAATATTCTCCATAGACATCCCATTCAAAAAATAAGTTGCAAAAAGCTTAATAATTCAAAAAGTTGAAAGATTAGAAATATGAAGAGATATAGCACTCATGAGCTGAAAGAGCTGAACATTTAAATATTTGAACGGTTTCTGTAGCTTAAGAAATGTGGAAGGTATTAAGTGCCAAAATACATATGGAAGAAATAGTCGGAGTAAAGAATAGGATAACAATACTTGGAATGCTGAATCAGCATTCCAACAATAAAGAATAGGATAACAATACTTGGAATGCTGAATCAACAGTACACACACTGGGCTCTCGGCTCTGCCTCATTACCTCCGTTCACAAAGCCAAACTTAATGAAGTCAGGATTGTAAATTTAGACTTTTGGGGGGGTTTGGCACCACTTTCGTCTTAATTTTTTTGTTTTAAATTAGTGCTGGGCAACACTTACATTTTTTAATCGCGATTAATCTCATGATTTTCTGCGATTAAACGCATTGTTATGCGCAAAATTCAATAATGAATTCAAAAGTAGTGTATTGCTTATTTTTATTTTAAAAGTACTGCTATATGAACAAAAGTGCAATATCATTTGGTTTGCACACTTTAAACAAATCAGGTTCTTTTTAACAGCAGTATTCCCTTTACACAGTAGTAGTTAAAATACAGTTATAATGATTCTGATAATAGATATTCAGCCAGTGTTCACAACTTTATTTTCATGTGTAATAGATATAATTTGAAATATACACCTTGAAAACTGCAAACTTATCTACTTTGTTTATGTTTGTTAAATTCTCAGTAGTGATAATTAAATATGTTTATTATACATATTACAAACAAAAAAACGTACGTGCTTATATGTTTATTTAAAAACACGACAATATGTGTTTTGATATTGTCATATTTGATCAATTTGGGGGCGGGGGAGCAGGAAGAGACGTCACACAAACAGCAGTTCATCGCTCGCTGCCGGTTCTTGTGTAATTGTCGGCGTTATTTAATTAATGCGTCCTTAACTTGCCCAGCCCTATTTTAAATACTTCTCCATAACTTTCGCTACAGGCTAGCGGCTAGCTGAGTGTCTTCTTCTGCTTATTAGAGCTTGTTAAACAACTGACTGACGCATTACCGCCACCAAGTGGTGGGAAGCTATATTGTAACTGAGCGTCTCATGGATAACAGTAATATCTCTGGTGTCTTCAATTGATAACCTACGTGGTCCCGCGGCCCACAGGTGCAAAACTGAAAGTTTTTTGCGGCCCACCAGGTGGCGATTGGGCCGCGGCCCCATGGTTAAGAATCACTGCCTTAAAGGGTCAGTTCACCAAAATTACAAAAAATGCATTCACCTGACCTCCAATAGTACCTATCCAAGCAGATAGTTTGTTTCGTGTGAAATTGTCTTATGATATCCATTTCTGACATTTCTGCCACCACCCCAGCAATATGCAGACAGATCAGTTTGATGGGGGTCGATTATATTTACTACATTATGCTACAGTATTTCCTGTGACGTCTATTGAGAGGAGTGTCAGTGTGGATCAGCTGTAACGGAAAGGTTTGGAAAAGATCAAGACAGACTCTCCGTCTACAGCGTGAATGAAATAGCTTAAACCAACAGGGAGAAAGATGCAGAACCATCTGTACAGTACTGCAAGAGACTATGTCTTCAGTAGAAAGTATGAATAGTGATGACAACAAGGTCTGAGGGTTACTGGGAACACAGCTTCTGGAAAGATGTGACTGTTGAATTTTACAATGTCATTTCTTCATCACTGTGATAGTAAACAAAAACAACACAGTAATAGACTGAAGGCAGAAATGTCAGAGGAGGATTTAGTATCTCAAAACCTACATCACCATGGCTGGTAAATTGTTCTATACACATACATATTAACATATCTACAGTTTTATTCTCACCCATCGTGGTTGTATGACGCCAGGACCACACTGGGGCTGGAGTAGGCGTTGCTGGTGACCCAGGTGCAGTGGACAGCAAACATCATGAGCAGCATCAGCATCAGCATGGTGACTATGGACTTGATGTTGGGGCCCAGGCCCTCCTCGGCCTTCTCCTGCTCCGACACGTGTTTGCGCACCTTACCGGCCTGCAGGGGGACGGCAGAGCAGAGCACACGCCCACGGGACACCATGTGTAAAGGTTACTTCAACACTAACAAGATGGGAGCTCTGTCGATTTGAGCTTAGGACATATCCGGTGATAATATTTGGCAGACTGCTGTAGCTGTTATATGGTGTCCAGGCGACAACCTCCGGTTCTGCCGAGTGAAGCCAATGATTGTATATAAGAAGTGGACTTAGTTATCTTGACGTCATCCATTGGTTTGTGAGCTGCTGTTTGGAAGCCTAACCCAAACATAGGAAAACAAAATGCACTTTGTCCTGTGTTGTTGGTAGCTGCTAAGCTTTGAGGAAAATGGAAAGCGATCCTGTTGTCTCTGGGACAGCGACACCAACAATAAAATTTTTCAGCATCACGGCTTCTACAGTAACACAAACATCAATCTACAGTACGGCAACGCATCCAAACATCAGGACATTGCACAAGGCCGACCTTGTCGTAGAGGTTGCCGGCGTTCTTCCTGTCGTCCTCGTCGCTGCTGTCCTCGGCGGGCGGGCTCTGCCTCTTCATGTCGTCTCCCAAGTAGTGCTCGAACACACTGGAGAAAGCCACCGCTGACAGCATACACACCACTGGGGTCAGAGTCAGCATCAGGCGCACCATCACACCGGCAAAGTAAACGGCGCTGATGGCATACAGGGCCACTGGTGGGAGGAAAAAGGAGAGGGGGGTGGGAGAGAAAGAAAGAAAGAAAGCGAAAGAGAGGATGTTACGAACCAAGCTTGGCGAGTTTGATCTCATTTTAAATACAACTTGACTTACTTAATTTACTTTCATTTAATGCTGTCAAGTTGTATTACGGGTACACTGCCTCCCTGCTCTGCTGTCTGACAGCAACCTAAAATTCATGCATGCCTTTTCCCCGTGTATGCCGCCGCTTCGGGTCGATCTCACTGGCATGTGAAAGCAGGCTCAAAGCAGAAAATGTTCCGGCAGAGAGAAAAGTACATATAATCAAAACTCTGACCCAGATGGCTGCTACTCTCTAGTCTGTCACTTTTTTTTCCTACTTGATTGTAGAGTTATTCGATGCCGATACACTCACAGGAATGTTTCCATTTAAATTGTTTTGGGAAATCATTCTGATTTTCCAACAACTACTTTTTGTCACGGCCCAACTGAATTAATTTTTGAGGGCAATATAGATACTAAAAGGGAGACATCTTAGGTTTAAAATAAACTTGTCGTTATCTTGATAAGAGACAACAGCACAAACAACAATATATACGAATGTGGCCTTTTAACTTTTTTTAAATATGCCAAAAAGGGCTCAGATAGATAATTGATAACTACATTTACTGCTTGAACCATGAATATATTTCACGTCTCTGCAGGGGTGTTTGTGCTGCTTCAGGTCTACGCCTTCCTGCACTGTGTATAAGAAGTGGACGTAGTCATCGTGACGGCACCCTTTGGTTTGTGGTCTGCCGGAGATTTCCCCGTCGCCATCTTGGATTACGGCCGTCACCATGTTGTTTTTTGCAACCAATGAACTGAAATTACCATATTTGTAATGAGGTATGGCTTAGAGACACCGTATACGGCTCTGGTAGCGGCAGCGACCTGTCAATCACAGTAAGCCCACCCTAAAGCATACCCTGCTTTATGGTCTATTTGACTCTAAATGGATCATCATCCCAACCTTGAAAACAAGTGACGGTTAAAATGAAGCATTTTCGCAAACCTTAAGACTTTGTTTGAACCCTGATAACAGGAAATGCTAATCAATCAATAGATTCATATTTGTAATAATTATCTGTAATTCTCAAGCTCACCTTAAAAGATACATTGATTGCTTTCATGTTTCTTCTGAAAACATGTTTCTTTTAGAATTTAGACAGACATAAATACCGGTGCTTCTTATGTTTTTGCCTTTATTGTTTCTCTTCTTTATAATCTCAAGTCCCATGAGCCAACCCTCTGGAACTCTGTACAGTTGCTACAGTGCTCACAACGGTAATGCTGTCTTTTGATAGAACGACAAAGACCAGGATCAGTTCCATCTGCAGTACGGTTTGCAAGGTCAAGAATGAACTTTCATGATCAAATATATAATATACAGCAATGTTATTAAATTTACAATGTTACAATGTCACTTTTATTGATAGTGATGGTACTCTAAAGTTCATTATCTCCACCACAATAACTCCATCAAACACTCAACAAATGCTGCCTTATATATCCAATCCTCTCATGCTGGATCACATTATGATTGTATTTAAAGGACAACGGTGAACAATATAAGTTCCGTGACCTTTGCCAATAACGGTTCTAAATTTAAAGACAAAGTGCTCATTCCAGCTCTTACCGAAGACGCGTTCGTCGTTGATGTTCTTAATGCAGAACCAGAGGCCTGCTGGGAAGGTGCAGACGAGGATGTGAAGGTCGAAGAAGAAGGACACCCAGGTGGTGGGCTGGTGCTCAGAGACTGATGCTATGATGGGTATGTGGATCTTAGCATAGCTATGGATAAAGTGGAAGACAGACAAAAGTCAGACACCATAGAAACAGTACGGTAAAGGCAAAGGAGGAGGTCTTTATAACAACAGTATAGCTATGTGAATGTATCATTAGTGTAAAACAACCCTCGTCTTTAAGATAAATAATATAATGTTCGTTATATTCCACTTTTTCTAAAATGAACCCCTCTCATTTAAAGTAGGATAGAAATCAAGTTTGGCCGATGTCCGTTATCTTGGGTCTGATCACCACCTCATTACTTTTACTGCACTGCAGCAAAACTTAACTCCCTTTAAAAAAAAATACTTGTGCACCCAACACACAAATATATGCTCACATGCACTCAGTGAGAGTTTTAGGGTTTTACAGCTGATGCTGCAGTCTGACTTTTCTTTAAGTCAAGATGGGAGAACAGAGCATTTTCCAATAATATATTTCATTATTTTATGATGGGGCTGACCATGAGAATATTTAGTGCAGTACTCTTGGTGTACTTGGTATGCAATTGATTTGTGTTTAAAATAATTAAAAGGTAGAAATAGGTCGCAACTTTCTAAATCATTATCCCGAGCATGTGTTGATTAAACGGGTGGACTAAATCAAAAGCTGGACTTAAGTTGGAATAAATCAACCAGCAGACAAGCTGGAAAAAAATCTTTGAAGAAACTCACTTTCTGTCTCGTACAGTTTAACAGATTTATAAGCAAACGTGCTACCATGCATGATTCAAATCTAATTATCATCCGCTCTGCTCTAAGGTTCTTTGTCCTGTGCAAAACTACAAGACGTCAGCTGGGAGAACTTACCCAGTATCCCAGAGGGAGTAGAAACGTCCACTCCACGGAGCGATGTACCCTGAGGGCGAACACGAACACGAACACACACACACACACACACACACACACACGGTTAGAATACACTCACAAGTCCATCTAAACCAGTGATTCTCAACTGGTGGGACCCGTTTTCAGTGGGTCGCAGACCTTTGAAAAAATAAAAAAAATAAATAAAAAATCTTGTGCTTTTATTTTGAAGGGGATTTTTTATGCAGCAGAGTTATTCACACTCCTTAATTAAGCCCTAAGCCTATTTGTAGGCCTCTCCTCGAAAATTGCATACCCATAGTAAAGAGAGTGTATTTCGTCTAAATATAAGGTGTATTTTAATAGTTTTGGTATTTTAGAAAGCTAACACTTGTGAGATTTGTTCAGATTTGTAAATATCAGTATATATGTTACTGGTTAAGAGTACATTAAGATGGAACACAGCACAAATTGAAATTCTTTATCTCCGATTAAGATATATTTTTTTTAATGTTGTAGTTGTAAGCTCAAACTTCTCCCAGATCATAGCCCAATAGGTTGAGAGTCTCTCTGCACAATTTTTTCTTTGATAAAGTGAAGCATTCAAGAGCTAGAGAGGTTTGAGTGCAGAGATTTCAGCCAAGGTCAACCAAAATGTAATTTTGTTCCAGCTGTTCCATTGCAATTGTATATAGTATATAATTATATATGTCACTTCTTTTATGACTAATAGTGTTCAATCTATCCACATGCAGCAGTTTGGCATCATTTAGAGAGCCTGGATCCTCTCTGAGCCTGTTTATGTCTGTCATCCATGGGATTTTCTCATCTGGCTTCCAGTCCATGTCTCCTAGCTCAGCCTATGGTTGGTTGATTTCCGTCAATGGACCCTCCTTAGAAGCGTCTGAGTCCTGGCTATTGAACAGACCCATCATGATTTTGATTGACAGAAGCGTTAGCCAGTGGGGAGTAAAACCGTGGCGCGTCGCCTGAAACGTGCATAAAGATTCGGCGAAAATAAAATCCCTTCCCCTACGGTGCCTAGTTAGACAGACCCTTGTTTCTACACGGGGACATTTCAGAGACGCACCGGAAACACGTAGAAATATTGTTGATGAAATTAAGCGGAGATTTACAGCAGAACAACGAAAAGGTAAGGAGCTGTGGATGATTTTGAAGGATATTGCGCATTGTGCTTCTGGTGTTTGTTTGCTCACAGCCTTGTGATGGTTTACGGGAGACGTTCTGATGGTAGTTCTGGAATCTGTGTCAAATGTTCTTGCTTTTTGCTATCTCGGTTGTCTATGCTAAACCGCTAAGCTTTGTGATACTAACTCGGAGAAGAGCGAGTTATGGCTAGAAATATGTGATATTGTGATAAATCTTTTATTTGCGTATAATAGTTGTGTAGAATGGTGTTTGGCGTTTGTAAAAATGTCTTAGATTGTTTGTTTTACCCAGATTTTTTATTTTATTTTGGTATATAACATATTCATAAATTGTACATATGCATAAATTGACTTTTTTCGACGGTAAATGCTACAGCGGACCCGAATTTGGGTCCGTCGGGCTTAAACAAGTATTTGGCGTTAATGCCTTGTAATGCTAATACACACCCGCCATTTCACAGTATAGAAAAACACCCACAAAGTTTGTTTTCATGCTAATTGAGTGAAACGCAAGTACGACACAGACTACATGAGATATGGATTTTCTTACATTGAGGACAAAAGAGGACAAAAACCTCAGTGTGTTTTGTGCAGTGAGGTTCTGGCACAAAAAAGCATGAAGCCTTCAAAACTGAAGCGGCATTTGTTGGATCAATCCGCAGCGGATAAACAAAAAACTATACCTCTGTCAAATGACACTATAAGTAGGTGAATTGAAGACATGTCGGATGACATCAAACAACAGACCACAGCTCAAATTAAGGCAAGTGGTCATTTTGCATTACAAATGGACGAATCTACAGACATAAACAAATCAGTTTTACTGGTTTACATGAAACGTGTGGGACGGGGACTGACGGGAACAATTTCTCTGCACAAGAGAGCTCCCTACTACTACGACTGCAGAGGACATTTTCAGCTCAGGTTCAAACTGCACCATCTTTTCATTAAATACATTTGAGAAGTTGAACATTTGGGTCGCGGCTTGTCATTAAGGGGTCATGGTGGATCCCGCAGCCAGACCAGTTGAGAACCACTGATCTAAACAAACAGGTGTCTAACCGCCGGCCCACACACAGCGGTCTGTGTACTCTGTCGGGCATCAGGGGGAACGTGCAATTGGCCGTGCAACATTCCTCCTGCATGTATCGATCACATGACGACTCTCTAACAGACGTGATGAGCCGTAATGAGCTCTCTCCGGCGGCCGGCCTACTGTCAATGCAGCACGGCGTGTGCAATGATGAATCAGCACTTGCAGGTGGTCCTAAAACACACACGGATAATACATGTATGATCTTGGCTTCTTAAAGGCCCATCTTAAAAGGATAAGCCTGCTGATGTTCCTACTGTCAGCACACTTTGTGTGTGTGTGTGTGTGTGTGTGTGTGTGTGTGTGTGTGTGTGTGTGTGTGTGTGTGTGTGTGTGTGTGTGTGTGTGTGTGTGTGTGTGTGTGTGTGTGTGTGTGTGTGTGTCAAAGCCTGATACATCACCTCTGTGACATGGGGCTGCTTTGTTGTCCGCAAACTATTAAAACCACATCAGTGAGCCACATTGTTGCACTAGCCGACATGTTCCTTCATTACTGTAACCAAGTGGAACTGACGGGGAAAAACGATTGGGTCCGCCGTACCGGTTATGGGGTGCACGGGCCCTGATTAGGTGAAAAGATGCACCTGCTGGCAAATCGTGTTCTTTCTCTTTCTCGCCACCGTCACAAGCGGTGTGCCGAGAGCCCGTTCTTTGTCTCCGCCGCCACGAGCGGGTGTGCCGAGAGTCCGTCCACTTTCTCTCTCGCAACAAGCGGAGACGTAGTGTGGGGCGCATTATAAGGTTGCGTCGGGAGCTCAGTGTCTGGGAGGCATCCTGTACAGAGGGGACGGCGTGTGTTTGGGGGATGGCTGGTTTCAGGTATATAATAAATAATATACTAATAAAGTTTGCTATTTTCATAACAACGCTGCCTCTTGCATGTATATGCCTTCACGGTGTTTGAACCGGGTCTCTGTGGCAACGGGGTGCTACATTACCATGAACACACACTGTAGTTTATCTCAACTCAATCTCACATACATCTTCCTGCTGCCTGAAATGTTCACTAATCCACTGCTGAAAATAGTCCCCAAAAAATACACTTATTCAACAAACTTAGGATAACTTATGAAAAAAAAAACTACAGTGCCCAGATGTTTTAGGAAATTGCTGGGAGTATTGATTGTAGCTCATCAGTATAATGCAGGCCTATTATCTCCGATAGCTTTTTTTTGTGAATGGTTCAATGTCTGTTTAAAACCATAGCTCCAACCAATCAGAACAACTGTTACTCCACTTTTCTCTCCACAACTCAGACTTTTCATAAGCAATCTTTAACAGAACCTTGCTTCCCAATTATCACTCATCAATATGCAACCCCTCAGTCTTAGAATGAAGTCTTAAAAGAATGGCGTATCAGACTGTCTTAAAAGAACTCTGTTTGTGTGCGTGCGTGTACTTTGCATATCTCAAGAGCCGTTCATCTGACAACGAGGATGTGCACTGTCCGAATTTGGTGCACGCAACGCGTTCAATAATAATAGACTTTGAATAAACGAGCGAACAGCCTCCGTGCAGCATCAGTGGACTGCTCTGGTTTTGTCAAAGCCAGCGACCAATATGCCTGCCTGGAAATGATTCATGTGTTTAGTGTATTTCACTGGTGTTTTCTGACCACGAGTAGCAGCGACTTGGGTGTGCTTTTCCCCCATGACCAACAGTGTATTTCACTGGTATTTTCTGACCACGGGTAGCAGCGACGGGTTTGTGGTGCAACTATGTCATGGCAGGTGTGCTGCTTAGGAACCAATGGGCCAAGCATCCGAACAGGCACGTTTTGAACGGGGACTGCACCTGTATGTAAAACGCTATGAAAATGGGCAACCCGAGCAGTAGTTTTTGAAGTAGAACCAGCCAGTCAATGTAAACAAAATCAAACAAACAAGATGAAATACAACACTGAGTAAAGCTGTTGTGTACACAGCATTGTTTCTTTTTTCCCTTTGCAACAAACTGAAAATGTAAATCCATATTAGTCATTACGTTTGCACGGCACATTCTCAGACTCTATTGAATGTGGAACCGGGGGACCAGTCAGCTTTACAGTGAGCACAGTGACGGTGTGGTGTGCATATCCAGCTCTGTATCGAGAACCGCTGGACAGAGAGAAATAGGAAAAAGCAAAAACTGTGGTTGCTTCACTTTCTGTGAGACGATGTTCACCGACCTGTATACGTCAGATAGATGACGAAGAGGAACACCACTCCGGCAGCCAGAGAGACTCCCAGGAAGAACAGGGTCTGGAACTCCTGTTTGGTTAGTCTGTTCTTCAGGTACTGCAGGAAGGCATAGACCTGAAGCAGCACAAACACCCCTGCAGAGACACCGCACAAAGACGACTTAAAATATATTCATAGTACAAGCAGTAAATATAGTTATCAGTTATCTATCTGAGCCCTTTTCAGAATATTTTCATTTTAGTTTCATAAAGAAAGGAGTATTTAACAACAATCAATGCCTTGGTATTGTGTATGTCCACATGATTTAAGGCTTTTCTGCTGGCAATATCTGAGTCTGCACTGAGTCCGCTTCGAGGGCTCATTGCATTTATGGATTGATATTAATATATATGTGATCTCCACTGGAAATTAAAAAAAAAGAAAGAAAAAAAGCATTGCTACTAGAAGGGACAGGTTCACATTTTTTCAAGTCAATCTTAAAACAACACTGCCATGCCTGTGTGTGCATTGAAAAGGTTTTTGGATGCTGTAAATGTTCCTCCTTTCTACTCTGGCCATACTGTGTTACAGGTTGAATGTAGTTTTTGCACTCGGCTCCATAAATTACGATTTAGTCCATAGACCTGCAGTAAAACACAAATCATTGGCACTTTCCACCCAGACCACAGGTTACTGGTTACTGACCTGCAGCGGCCATGTGTTCACTGGTCCTGATTGGCTGAAAGCCTACGAAGGGGATCTGCATGGACAAGACCAGGCCGATGATGTAGAAAGTGCTGTAGGCTGGAGGGAGAAAGAAGCAGTTAAAGACAAGCCACCACTTACTTATGGGACTGTCCCAATCCGACCCTAAAGATCGGTATCAGGGCCATTCGAGGCATCGATTCTATGTTTTTATGTCAGGTGTTTTTTTTCGCGACAACGCACAACAATGCAACGTCAACTCTCCCCTCAACGTCAAAAGTTGCTTCCTAAAATTCTCTGTGAGAAATTAATTCTTATAAATACTCCCAAAAGGCACTGCACAACAGTAATATTTTTCTGCAGAGCATGCATTGCCTCAAATTCACTCAGGCATATCAATGATGAGCAAAAACAAAATGTAAAAATTATCATAATTCTACAAAAGATAAAATAAGGAAGAGAACAATACACACATGCAGTGTTAGTGATTCTAAAACCCCTCCCCCCATTCACACAACCTCACAGACCTTGATGCAGTACACACGCAACAAAATGCATTCTGAGCCTAAATCAAGACTGACGGTCTAAGAGCAAACTTCAGACTTCAAACGTCAGAGTTCAAACGATTTGCACACTTTATAGTTGGCGGCACAACCAGACAACGGGCTCGCTGTGACACCTGAAAACTGTTTCAAAGGAGGAACACAAAGAAGGCTCTAGTAACAAAAGCCTCCAGACAAGCACAGCCAATGACATGACAAGGTTAGTTGTCTCGGACGAGCTGCAGAGTCTATTACATACAAGATACGTACAAAAATAGAACATTGCTATGTTTTTATTGACTCTAACCACCTGTGTGTCTACACGCCGTACTTACGGTGTTGGTAACAACTTGAAGCAGTCTGTAGGTCTGCACTGCTTCATTAAAGGGGTCATATCAAGCTCATTTACGGGTTCCTACTTGTACTTTTGGTTTCTACTAGAACATGTTCACATGCTTAATGATCAAAAAACACGTTTTTTTTCTCCTACAGTCTGTCTAAATATACTCACTCTTTGTCTGTAATGCCCCGTTTTAGCGCCTTTCTCTTAAAGACCCCCTCCTGAGGAAGCCCTGATTGGCTTACAAGAAAAATATGGTGCACTTTGCAAATGTATTTGTCAAGCGCGCGTGCATGCATGCGACATAGGAGTGGGAGGCAAATCTGATTGGCTTGTTGAAACACACGTTTCCTGATCTAGAGAGCCCCCCAAAAAAACTAACTGGGTTGTGTTATTTCGCAGTTTGTGGGTTGGTAGGCCCTCCAGATACCTAAATAGATGCACTAAAAGAGTGAGTTCTTCCACAACGTATCCTCTTTAAAACAACGAAAGTGACGACGGAGTTCCTGGTTCCTTTTCCCTCTGAAGGCCCAAACACACTGGTAGCGTTAAAGGACACACCTCATTGTGCATGGTGTGCGTTAATGATGCTCAATCGTGCAAGCATCAGATTTGAAATGCCAACACCACTGAGCCAGCAGTATTCTAGGAACAGGATGTTATATAGGAAACAGTCTTGTACATTACAGATACCCCTCAACACTTTTGTGTCACATTATTGATTTGATATCAAAATTTAAGTAGATCATGTTAAATTAGCACCACACAATCCACTAAATGGAAGATGTATCACTCTTTTGGAGTTGTTAGGACTAACAAAAACACTTCTTTAATAAAATATTGTCCTCTGAGGATTAATCCTAACCTATCTATTCCTTTAGCGCTCTCTAAACTGGGGCTGCAGCTGCAAAGATAAAAAAAAAATAAGGCTTTGATCGCTGGGTTCTCATTGACGCTCCAAAATCAAAACAAGGTCGGAGTAGAGGCGTCAAAGCAGTTTTACACGCACCGAATAGTCAACCATTTAAAACAACAGGTCTCTAGATGCTTTCAGTACGTTTGGGCCTCAAGCTGAAATTTTTCTCAAATTGTACAGTGAAGTGCTGGACCATGTTACCTTTAAATAACTAATGTGTTAAAGCAGAACATTAAAGGCAATTATCAATCCATGTTGAGCCAAGGGATGGACGATGTGGTCGTCACTGTGAAATAAGAGCAAAACTTTGTTCTTTGCAGTTCATCCGTAGCTATAAACTCACTAAAGGGAATCGTGTGTGGAGGAAAAAAATAAATAAAAAATCCACACCAATTTGTGTCTGGGCATAGTACCAAACCACAATTCTCTCCACTGCTGTCTTCACAAGTAGACGTGATTATTATTGGTACTACACCAAAAGGTGAATGTCTTTGTTGTCTTTGTGCTTGTTGAAAATAGCCTGCTGTTCTGTTGGAACAACACAGACTTTCATATGATTTTGTGTCTTGATTATCTCATTGCCTTGACACGTGTGGAGGGAACAGAGGGGGGAAATATTTAGCTCAAATTCTGCTCACCAGTCAGAACCTGCAGTCCTTCAGAAAGCCCCACAGACCAAACCGTTTTGTTACATTTAAAAGCAGCAGATCCAAGGTTCCTGTTGTTCTGCTGATGACATCATTATTAGGGATGCCGGAACGGGTTAGGGTTAGGCAGTGAATATTGTATTTGGTCGAGGTGCAGCTGATTCAAACTATTATCATGTTTCAGAAACTCTTAATTGGTTTTATGGGTAAATCTTTTTCTGCAAAATAACCTATAGTTCAGTGTGGCTTTGTGGCACAAGGCAGTAATACTGCCTGTGCCAAAGCACACTGACTGTAATCCTGTGGGCTTATTCAGTGTGGCTTTGTGGCACAAGGCAGTATTGCCTGTGCCAAAGCACACTGACTGTAATCCTGCGGGCTTATTCAGTGTGGCTTTGTGGCACAAGGCAGTAATACTGCCTGTGCCAAAGCACACTGACTGTAATCCTGCGGGCTTATTATTCAGTGTGGCTTTGTGGCACAAGGCAGTAATACTGCCTGTGCCAAAGCACACTGACTGTAATCCTGCGGGCTTATTGTTGGAATGCTGATTCAGCATTCCAAGTATTGTTCTTCGAATCTTTATTCTTCAACTATTTCTTCCGTACGTATTTTGGCACTTAATAACGTCCACATTTCTTAAGCTACAGAAACCGTTCAAATATGAAAATGTTCAGCTTTTTCAGGAGAGGGGTGCTATGTCTTTTTATGTTTCTAATCTTTCAACTTTTTTAATTATTAAGCATTTTGCAATTTTTTTTTGAATGGGATGTCTATGGAGAAACTTTTCAAATCCTCTTAAACTTGTTCAACTTTCAGATCATTCTACTTCCTCATACTTTCAGCTAGACACCATTTAAACTTTCAAATGTTGAGAAAACCCTGATCAATGATTGTATGTTATAATCATTTTTATATCTTTTATACTTTTTGAGCTGTAGCAATTTTGCTTTTATGTGTTTTTCAGTCCTTTTCTGCTTTTATAATGGGTGTGTATTGCGCAGCTTAGAGTGCGTGATGTCATCGCTAGAGTGAAGAGAAGCCTGAGATTTCTGTGAAAAAAATATTTGTCTTTTGCGACTGACTCCTCAATTTTCACTCTACATGCATAATTTTTGGATGGAAACGTAGCTAATCTTGTCCTTGTTGTAGACATATGACTATGGAATCTCACAGATTTACACATTTGGCACAAAAGCCTTTACTTGAGAGGAAAACCAACTTTCTCCTCAATAGACCCCAATGTTAAAACGTACTTCAAAAAAGTCTTGCACAGACAACCGTACCCCATTTCTAAATCGCCATTGAAGCCACTTTTTTTTACACTACAGACACAATTTTCGCATGATCTGTTCTTCAAGTCATCCTCCCTCTCGAGTATTCATTTTGGAGCAATAGGGGCTATGGTTATGGTGTTTTTTGGGTTTTGTTTGACAGGTGTTTTCCAGTTTTTTTCTCATGAAAAGGCGGCAGGCTCACAGGTGTTCGTGCTTGAGCTAATTACTGATGTTTATAAACACACAGACTCACAGACACAAGCCTCTCTATCTCTCTGTGTGTCTCTCTCTCTCTGCGTGTGTATCTCTCTCTCTCTGTGTGTCTCTCTATCTCTCTGTGTGTCTCTCTCTCTCTGCGTGTGTATCTCTCTCTCTGTGTGTCTCTCTATCTCTCTGTGTGTCTCTCTCTCTCTGCGTGTGTATCTCTTATACAGTCATTCAGGTATTAGAGACTTTTAGAGGACCCCCCCCCCACACACACACACACACCATTTTAAAGTACAAGCCCCACCGAATGAATTCCAACTGAAATGCTTTTGATGAAGCCTGTCATTTAATAACCTGTTTGTGTTTATCTAACATTATGATTCAGTCTCCTCTCCTCCTGTCTAACCCACCCAGCCCCACCCTTTCAAAATAAAAGCCCCATGGATTAACTGTATTTAAACATTAAGCTCAAAATGAGGCTTTTTTGTTGAAATAATTAATGTTCTTACTAATACTACGACAACTACTACTACTGCTGCTGCAAATATTTCTAGTATTACTACTACTGCTACTAATACTACTTCTACTACAACTTTTTACAACTTTTGCTGTTGCAACTATTACCATTACTACTACTGCTATTATTACTACCACTACTGCTAATACGACCAGTACTACTATTACTTATACTACAACTGCTACTACTACTACTACTACTGCTGCTGCTATTCATACTACTACCAGTACTAATACTACTACAGCTATTAGTATGAATGCTACTAGTATTTCTACTACTGCTATTACTGCTACTTCAAATACTGCCATTACTATTACTAATACTTCTTCTACTACTACTACTGTTATATTAAATACAACAACCACTGCTACAGCTATTACTACGACTACTTCTACTACTTCTTTGAATTACTAATACTTCTACGACTAATAATACTTCTATTACAACTACAACTTCTACTACTACTATAAATATATCTAATGCTACTAATACTTCTACTTCAAACAATACTTCTACTACAACTTCTACAAATATCACTACTGCTGACATTTTTTAAGCCACAGAAACCATTCGAATATCAACATGTTCAGCTCTTTCAGGAGAGAGTGATATGACTTTTCATATTTATAATCTTTACATTTTTGAATTATTAAGCTTTTTGCAATTTGTTTTGAATAAAATATCTATGGAGAAAATCTTCAAATCCTGTTAAACTTCTTCAATTTTCAAAGCCTTCTTCTTTCTCATACTTTCAGCTACAGACACCATAGTTAGACGTTTCAACTAGAAGGGTTTTCAGCAGTGCAGTTTAAATGCTTTCGGGCTTCAACATTTTTCAGACAGGTAGTCTCTCATTTCTGTATTTTCAGCAATGTTTTTGCAATTCATTTCAGCTTTCAGCATTCCAACGCATTTTCAGCAGGAAATGCATTTTCTAGTTCTTATTCTCCATCTTCCACATCAGAGTTTGCCGCGAAACTTGCCCCACAGCGTTGCCAACACCTGCTCAAAAAGTAATTCAACACGTGCGGCTTGATCGGGAATCGTGAGCTATGACTTTTATAAGAAATTCGTCCAGCGGTTTCCCCGAAAATCGCAATCTACGATGAAAAATCGGCCCATTGACTTGAATGGGATTTCGGCGTGAAGAAAGCAAAAAAAACACTTAACTTTGGACCCACATTGACCAGCCATACTTTAACGTAGAAACATGATTCAAAGTTTAAAACGTAGACAAATTGATGGACGTTATTGAGCCAAATGGACATTTTGCTAGCTAGCATAGTTTTCATGAAGTCACCGATTTAGTTTCAGCAAAACTTTGGGTCTGTTTCAGATTTTATAATGGGTGTGTACTGCGCAGCTCGTTAAGTGCTAGAGTGATGACATCACGGTCAGAGTGAAGCAGAGCAGGAAAATGTTCTGTGATTTTTCCAAACAAATTGCTCCCATTCCCACAATTTTTACTCTTTATACACCATTTTTGGCCAAAAAGCTTGGAAATGTTGTGCTGGTCGCAACAAAGTGTCTATGGAATCCAACGGACTTACACATTTGGCTCAAACAGCCGTGGAGCGACATGAACTCCAACCGACTGCTCCATTAGACCCCATGTTAAATCAGAAAAGAAATTTGTCAAAGAAAGCAGACGGTACCAGTTTTGTAACTTGCGCTGGCGCTCACATTTATAACACTATAAACATAAAAAACATACCAGGGCGTTCGGCAGAGTCTTATCTCTCTCACGGTGCACTTATTTTATTGATTGGACCCATGGTTTTGGTATAAAGTGCATTTGTTTGACAGGTGTTTTCCAGTGTTTTCTCATGAAAAGTCTGCCAAGCTCACAGGTGTTCTTAATTCAGCTAATTACTGATGTTTATAAACAAACAGACTCACAGACTCTCCAGGCCCTGCGTCGTCACCATGGCAACCAGTAACACGCACGCACGCGCTCTCTCTCTCTCTGTCTGTCTGTCTGTCTCTACACAGAAGGATTTACAAATAAATGTGACTCACAAATGCACGCAGAACAAATATATTTCTGCATTTGTATGTATTTGTGTGTGGATGTTTTCTATTTGTTTGTGGATTTGTGTGGATTTGTTTGTGGATCTCTTCACATTTGTTGGTGGGTTTTTTGAGACTCCCCTGCCTGGCCGGATTCACAAATACGTTTTTTTTTAACATGGACCTATCTGTAGCCAATCAGATGTCAGCCTCATTTTCAAGCAATCACATGAGCGCAGCTCCCCCCTCCCCTCCCCACGAGGCTGCCAGCTGTGTTCACACCGAACGCAGGGCGAATTATTCGCGAGATGAGATTACATACAAAGTCTTTGCACAGACACAATGAGACTGCAGTGACGCGAATTTTGCACGGCGCGTTTGAGGCGACGCATTTGAGGCGACGCGTTTTGAGCGTTTGGGGCGTTTGAAGCGACGCGTTTGGAGCGACGCGTTTGAAGCGACGCGTTTGGGGCGTTTGGAGCGACGCGTTTGAAGCGATGCGGTTGGCGCGATGTTCCTCCTGTCATCACTGACGTCTTGTTGTTGTTGAATCAGGAAGTACAAACTGTAGCCATCTGTGTTCACCCAGAGCTCTACGCAGGGACGTGCGGTCAGGGTGTGATGATGAAATGTAAAAAACAAATAATGCTAAAATAAAATAAATATTAATATTTCTCTACTGATCTACGCTATAAATGTAATTTCTGTATTATTCCAAACATTTTTATAATCAAAATCTCTGAATTAGCGTATGTCCTGTTCAAACAAAGAGGAGACAGTGAGATGAGGCAGTGACCAGCTGTTCCTCACCTCAGACTGTGAATCCCTCACTAACTGGGTTGAGCGCGTGCCTTTTGCTGTCTCATTCCTGCACACACTGTAATATTTGTAGACACTTTTATTATATGTCCTTTCTTTCCATATAATAGGTACTGTATTTCACGTCTGTGTAGAACATATTTAGTGTTGCTGATCTGACATTAAGGGGAGGCAAACACTACTCTGCCTCAATGAAGGGTGCGCGAGAGCCCAAGGCTCGGGTTTATTGCGTCAATTAACACAGAGCAGATCGACCCAGGCAGGAAGTCAGACACCGATAAGGGATAGAGCATCCGGTAAGTTTTCAAAATAAAAGCGTCAGCTTTAACTTGGTTTAACTTTTTCAAGAGTATGAATCTAAAATGCAGAAAAGAGAGAAGCATTATCTCAATCGAACCTCAACGATACTGCCGGTAACATCAGCGTTTATGTATATATTGCGACGTCTTCAGGCAGTAGAAGCCACACTGTCAAAATTTCTTGCGAAATTTTCTAGTTGTCAAATCTTGTCCCTCTGAATTGTAGTTAATTAAACATGGGGAAAGTTTGTTGAGGACTACTTTCAGCCACATATTAATACACATTGGGTTGTAAAAATCACAGTACTTTTTTTTTTTACAATAAAAAACTGTTACCCTAGGAACCAGAACCAGGACTGAGCGGGGCAGACCGTCAGACACTGCAGTAAAATGAGAGGTTTTCAAAGGGACTCTGGTGCTCGGCAACAATACCACATTCGTCGACAGGGACCGCCAGAATCAACACAAAATGAAAGTTATGAAAGTCTGCCTTCAGCCTCTTATAAACATTGATAGTTGTATGATGTATCCATGTTGTCTGTGCTTTCATCAATAGCTTTCTTTTTTTTTTGTGATCTAGACGCTGAGCGATGCGACGACCCGAGCTGGTGCCACAAACCAGCAGCTGAGCTGAGGCCCATTAGAGAGTAGACGCATCCATCAGAGGAGTTTCAATCCCATGTTTTCTATGCTGCTGGTGAGATAATGAAATTCCAGCTGGATTTCATTACGGTATTTGTGCTCTATTAGACGAGGGAAGATGGAGCGAGAGAGGGCCGGTGTGTGACAGCGGGTCACGGACCGGACTCCGGATCACAGGCCAAGGTATGCATCATGGAAAGCGGTGAGCCATTACAACTTTGAACTAACTCAATTACTGTGCCGCTGTAGGCAGAGTGCTCTGTGCTGGTCTTCAAAAGGGAGGCAGGGGGAGAGATGGGAAAAGTCAGCTCGATGCTAAATTATTAATTTCGCCAATAATCCTATTTGATAACGAAGAATCCACGGGTCACCCTGTCTCATGTCCCTCTCTCGACTTCCTCCTCTGTACCAAAGTTCTAGCAGTCCTTTGCTTCCACATCTCACAGCTTTCTTGCCAATCTAACCTTGCCCGGTTGTGGACTTTTTACTGCCTTGATGTGTCGTTATTTTCAAGGGATTATGATCTGGTACGATACGTGTGTGGTTATCGGTTTAGATCTGAAACAATAGTTTGGTGTTGCAGCATCAGTGGGGAGCGGTGAGCCCTGGGCCAGGACTAAATTTGTGATCGGTGAAGGCGAGTTCAGAGTGTGCGTCTCTTTTACTTTTATCCCTTCGCCTCTCTTTTCCTCTCCTGGGCGGTTTGTGTAAACCTGATATCTGACTCATTACAGACACAACATCGGCAGCTGGTAGATTGCTATTCATTATCAGTAAGTGTATGTACAGTGCAGACATGACAAAGAATAACAAGCTACTCTGTTGTCAGTGCCCCCTGCATGACTGTGCGTGGCTTTGTGTCTTTTCAAAGTAGAGAAAAACACACACGGAGTGCGTGTGTGTAGCTGCTGCCATTTAAGTTGGCTGTTTATCCTGGATATGCTACACTGAATGTCAAATGAGCAGAATTGTTGTCCCCCCTCAAGTCTTCTGTTTATGTCCTTGAATTCATGTCCACAAAAAGGTGTGTGTGTGTGTGTGTGTGTGTGTGTGTGTTGCATCTCACCTATGTAGACCCTCCTACTGAAGCGCTGCATGAGAAGCAGGACAAATACATGAAGGGGAATAAGGTTGATGATGAACACGTAACCGCCCCAAGCTGAAACCTGTGGGACAAACAAAATGAGAGCATTTTCAAGTTAGCTGGAACTTTGGCAATAGTTGTCGTTAATGAACAGGTGTAACAATTTGTAATATATGTATGCACCAGGTGGCAACCTCTGGTTCTGAAGAGTGAAGTCAGTGCGATAGTGTCTTAAAATTAGCATTGTCTCTAGTGGCCAGCAGGAGGCGACTCCTCTGGTTGTATGAGGAGTCTATGAGAAAATGACTCTACTTCTCACTTGATTTATTCCCTCAGTAAACACTGTAAACATGAGTTTACGGTCTCAATATCTAGTTTCAAGTCTTCTTCAATACAGAATGATGTTTATTTAGTAAATTATGGTCCATTTAGAGTCAAATAGACCATAAAGCAGAGTATGCTTAAGCGCGTGGCTACCTAGCAACCAGAGGTGTACACGGCATTAATCCAACGTCCAAATAGGGTCACTTCCGTTCACACCACAAACCAATTCGTGACGTCGCGATGACTACATCACCTTCTTATATACACAGTCTAGGGCATGCACACACACACGCTCACCTGCACACAGACGTATGAGTGCACAAATCCAAGTCATGTACACACAGTTAGTTTACTGCGTCTTGTCATAATCTGCTGAATCCGTGCGGCACATTCAGCCGCAGTACATAATCAGTATTGTGCCCAGCCCATGAGTCCCTGTAGTCTGGGAACTGAAGGGTGGCTGTGTTCCCTCTCTTATTCGCAACAACACGCACAAACTTCTATAATGAGACAGGTTGCAACAAGAGGGAGGGTGCAAAGCCGCACAGCCCACCTGAGAGCTGTGAAATCACTATGAGCTACAGCGTTAAGACTGCTATTCAGATTATGTTGTCAGTCCCCAGTCCCTCAAAAACACACACACACGCGCACGCACGAGCACACCTTTTTCAATCTTTGTGCTCACTGTCTCTAAGTGTCACGTAACTCCCCGGTCAGTGATCAGCTGGCAGACAAAAGGCGTCGCAGCTTACAGCACAAGGCATTCAAATGACTCATCGCAGATTCATCACAGTCTGGCTGAATGATTGGTGGGTAAAGAAAAGGGTTCTCCAATTGTTCGTTTTTTGGGGGTTATTTGTCTGAGGAAATTTGCTCTCGGTGACGTGAGGCAAACAGTTTGATGGCCATCTGTGAGTGGCACAGTTTCTTGGGTGCTTCTGTGTTTAAGAGTCAGTGCGTGATTTACACAGTGCTGTCCCTCGAGTTTATGACTCAGATTTCCATTCTGCATTTGGGTTAGGTTTAAAGTGTCAGATTAGGACATGAATGTGGTAGGCCTGTCACAATAATTACTTTTATTGAGACGATATATTGTCCCAGAACTTTAATTCTTAACAATACCCAGACATTAGAATTACATTTTTTTTATATTCTATGCAAACACAAAACAAAAAAATAAGTTGGACTCTCGGGCTCTGTTCACAAAAATGCACAATGTCCAAGTTATAAAAGGCAGAGAAACCCTGCCGTTTGTTCTGGCACCAATTTGACAAACACAAAGGGAGATATTGAAGATATTTCCATGTATTGCATGTCATGAACGTAAACATTATGGAGGTTTTAGTGTATTCTCACCATGTAGAAGTAGGAGAGGCAGCATCCGATGGACCAGAAGACAGATCCCGTCTTCACCGACTTCACCTGTAGTTCACATAGGAGAGCGTTAACCAACACACACACTCGCACACAGAGTCTAATTTACATCAATATGCTTACACTAAGCTACTTATACTCCGTTCACTTCTTTGCCTTGAGCATTGGCTCCTTTGCTGCTCACCCGACACAACTGTTTGAATTATTCATCATGTTTCCCTCGTTAACGACCTGCACAAAGCGGAGAGCCGCGTCGTACACAGCTTTACCTTGTGCAAGGGGAGCTAACGAGGGCTTAACAAGGCCCGACTTAACGAAGGCCCAGGTGGGAGTCGCTGTTACTGGCTGGAGGAGATTGGATCATTGGAGATGTGGTGGATTGAAGGAAACGAGGGATAAAGGGGAGCTGGGGTAGGGAAAAGAATGGGTATGGATGCAATCACTAGAGACTATTATTATACTCATTCTGTCCTGTGTGATTTATTCAGAGTGATTTATTACCCTCTATAGAAATGAGGCTTAATGTTAATGTAAATCAGGTTATGCTAGTCCTTTAAGAACATTAGCCATTATAGCCACATGCACAAACCACTGAGGACCAGTGGGATGAATAAATGAGTAGAAGCGGATAGAGGAAGGTCACATCTGTGTACGTGTAATACGTGTATAAATCACAAACACGTACAATGTCCTACCTACTTTAATATGCATCACGATTGAGACACTGGAACCTCTTGTGTAGAATGTTGATAATGAGATGCATTTGCTAGTTGGATTAGCTGCTGCTAACATTAAGAAACATCTTAAATGAACACTTAGCTTTACAAGATCACACGATTGAACGAGGATAATGCTATCAAGGCTTTTTCTCCTACCATTGCCTCCATCTAGTTTTACATGGAGGTTTAACTTCATACTTGCTACAGTAAAAATCAATTATGTTTCATATTAAATCTGAATTAACAGATGTTGTTAGCTACTTGGCAGTGAAACAAGCTGAAAACACAACATCTGGAACATTATCATTGCTATGGCCAACATGGTAGCAAACAGTTGCCATCGAGCACATACAAAGCAGCCCGTTATGTTTTGGCTCCTCTGATGAAAGTCAAACATTCACTCTCCCTTTTGCTCTGGTTTGGTCTCCACCAAAACAATCTGTCTCTATAGCTGCTAGATAATCCACAATGATGATAATAATAATAATTCACCAGCAAGTTGCTAACTCTGTCTGCCATTTGGGGCTGGGCAGGTAATGTACAGTGGATTTATCTGAGCTGTAAAAAAAAAAACAAAGCAACTAAAGCTGACTTAGGCTAAATGGTGCATATTTCTTAAATCCCTGTTAAAAACAAAGTTCATTACACCTAGCAACACTAATGCAGCTTCTGTGTGGACTGAAAATTACTTGTTGCTACTAACTCACTATTACTTTCATGTTACACATTTCATTTGAGTCATTGTTAATATCGTCATATGGCACAGCCATAACATGTCATTGTATACAATTTAGATTCTCCTCAAAATCTGCCTTTACAAAAAGATTAGTATCGTGCTAGAGTGGACATCCTATCAGTTGCAGTTCTTTGGATCTGATACTTAATTCTTAGTGCCGCCACTAAATAAATATCTGCCCAAACGCAGTTAACTTGTATCTCAACTTTAAGCAACTTTGTGTTGTCACCACATGGAGTGGAGAAGAGACAGATGAAGTGAACATAATGCTGTCTGTACCAGTTACAAACAGGCTCAGTAGTGAACAACATGCTAACATACTGAACGATTGGATTCATGTTTTTTGATTCATAACTAATACAGTATGTATAGGGCGTACCCAGAGGTAGTAGGTGAACTGCAGGGCGAAGATGGCGATGCCCTCGTTGTCGAAGGAGCCGGCCACGGAGCGGGAGATGTAGCCGGGGACGATGGCGATGAAGCAGGCGGCCAGCAGCCCTGCCCCCTGGTTCCACAGCTCCCTGGTGAGCAGGAAGGTGGAGATGGAGGTCAGGCCGCTGAACACCGGCGCCAGGAAAACGCACACGTCCCGGATGTGGACGGTGACGTTGAGCAGGTTGAGCACGTAGTGGATGAGGCCTGCCGTGACCATCAGGCCTGGATACACCTGGGTGGGTGGGTGGGTAAAAAGAGTATATTTCTGCAACTACAAACTGTATTTTAATAATTTTGTGAGATTTGTTCAGATGTGTAAATATCAGTATATATGTTACTGGTTAAGAGTAAATGAAGATGGCACACAGCACAAATTGAAAATTTTCAGATTTGCCTTAAAAAAAAAGCACTTTCAGGATAATTATTTCTTAGGAATGATGTAGCTTGAAGGTTTAAACCTCTCACAGATCATAGCACAATGTGTGAACATTCGCTCTGCAAATTTTGACATTGATAAAGTGAAGCACAACAAAATTAGAGAGGTTTTAGTACAGAGATTTCAGGCGAGGTCTCCAAAATTTAAACATTTACACATTTTGCACAATGTGTGCTATTTTGTCATGTACCAAACTATATAATTCAATTGTATACATCGCTAATGGTGTTCAATACATCCAAATACAGCAGTTTTGGCTTTATTTGAAGGCTAGAATCCTCTGTGTTCATTCGATTATTTTTTTGATTCCAGCTCTTCCCCCGCTGTATCTCAGCCCCCCTTTGGACGATTTTAGTCATTGACACCTCCTTCGACGCATTAGGGCCAATAGAATTGAGTTAATCCACAAGGGGTAAGATTGATACCACTGTTAGCCAATCAGAATCAAAAAAGTGCCGTCCATCGTGAAGCGTAAAATCCGATTTGCTGAAAGTCAAATCATGATATCTGGTCAGTACAGCCTCCTACACGTTCCAAAAAAACTGAGTGTGACACAGGATTTCCGCTGAACAGATTTGAATAAGGATTAGCTGGGAAAAAGGCTTTGTTTTCTCAAAACATTTTTGATCATAATCGATATTGTGGTTTGCTTTGCTGGTGTTGTTTTGATCATAACTCTGTGATGATTTGTTGTAGCGGAATATGAGTCATATGTCTGTAATCCTCAGGTTGCTGCCGTTGTTTGAGTTAGCACAGAGCTAGTTAGCACAGAGCTAGAGCCATAAATTTGACGAGTGTGTTGCCTAGGTGGTGATATATGGATTTTGATATTTGGTAATAACTTTAGTTAGTTATTGAGTTGTGTTTGGAGTGTGTACAAACGGCTTACAGGACCTTGTAGCTCAGGCTCTGCAGTTTAACCAGGTATGCGATATCATTATATTCGTTATTTATAAGTGCATTCTTATTCACGCTAAATGCTAAACTTTCTCCGCACCCCCCCCACAGGACCCTAAAAAAGGGTCTGCTCGGGTTTAAGAGGTTTTAAGCATCATTTCACTGCCGTGGCCGACATCATTTACAGTTTGAATGAGGAATTCTGTCCAGGGACTCTGAAGATGGGCTTTTACCAGCCAGCATCATCACCAAACCAAAAAAGAAAACCAAAGTTCTGATGACAGCAAATGTTACTGAATTTCCAGCGCACTAAACAATCTTTGAAGAAAAAAAAAGCATATTCGAGTTTTCTTCATATTGAGAACGACAGCAGAGCAGAGGCGAACAAAGCTACAGAGAGTCCCAATCAAAGCAAGGAATGGAAACTTCACCTATTGTTTGCAGTTTGGTGCTTCATGTTAAATTATTGCTGACTCCGAAATACTAAAACAAAAGAAAAATGTGAAAATTATATTAGATTTAATCATGTACAAATGATTCCCAGCAGCTATTTAAAACTATTACTGTTTACTCTACCTGTCAGCTTCAACTTACATTCCCCTCTATGGTTTGCATCTGTTAACTAAATACTGCTGTTGTATGAACAGTGACTGCAAAGACATGTTCAATACAATATCTTAATAAACAGGTACTGGCATAATAATTTAGCTTCTTAAGTAGAGTATTGTTTTTGTCCTTTATGTTGTTCCAGTGACACGTGATGCAAAAGGGTTGCTTTAGAGTAGGAGTGTAAATACTGATCGATTGTGATTGACTGGTGGGGGGGAGGTTAGTCCCGAAGTTAGCTACAACTATGGTCCACACTTAAGGTGGGCTGACCTTTAAGGTGGAGTTTGGCTCAGCACCTCTTTCCCTCTTCTCACCCTCTCCTTGGTGGACAGCGGCGAAAGATTGAAAAGCATGTTTTCTTTAAACGATCGCCAAAATAATCGTGAGATATTCAGCTTTCTGAAGGTCCTTGAACACATCATGTGTGACGAATGCTTCCGTCAGAGAAGACAGCCAAAACGAAGATTAAAATTGTGACGCTATAAGTATAGGTTATAAAAATGTAAATAATTCAATAATCTTAGCACGTGTAGCCTCAGTTTTTTTTTTGACATTGGTAATACTTGGTAGTACTTGGAAAATGCTGTATTTAACGAATGCATCGTTTTCCAATTGTTGTAAAATAAATGATCAAAGAAAATTAACTTGCGTTTTTATTTCTATTTTATTTTTAGGATTTATGGCATTTTAGCTGCGTTACATTTTTGAGTTCTCTCTACTTCTAACCATGGTTCGGCCGTTTCCTTAGAGAGAGGTGAAGGACCTATATATTGCAGTGAAAACAACGTACTAAAAGCTGTTGTTTCGTCAGCTAATGTGAAACGTAAGTAATATGATGAACAGATTAGCCCGCGATAGTTCTCCCTTCATCAACCCCAAATAGAGAGATCACATGCAGCGCTGCAAATAGAGGAGGAGGAGATCAGCATTCAGAGATGAGTTGGAGGTGTAATGACGTGTTAAAAGCGACCCCGGTCCGTCCGTCCTCTGGCTATTATGGAGACAAATCTGCTTTGTGTGTTGTGCTAGTGCTCCCCGCTAACTCCCTGCCTCCCCCAGGAGCCGTTTGACCAGCCAGCTACACGCTTACGGAGTGTGTGAGACGCGTAGCTGAGAGCGGGTTTAAGAGGTTGACTGAGTATCCGTCACGGTAATGTGACTCATGAGGAATAAGGACAAGGGAAAGGATGGGGCTGAAGAAGAAGGTACTACACACATGTGCACAATCAGTCCCCAGCCTCCCAACACACACACACACACACACACACACACACACACACACACACACACACACACACACACACACACACACACACACACACACACACACACACACACACACACACACACACACACACACAC